>NW_028146738.1:24773663-25001163 GCF_055883805.1 Amblyomma maculatum
ACAAAAGTACAGGGGTAGGAGGCATGTCCTAGCAAAAAGTACAAGAGAAAGAAAAAGTGTTTTGGCACTTATAACAGCGGAACTGAGAACTAAGGATGTAATGTTCCAGAAGTCCCACAGCGTTTGTTTGAAGAGTACAGGAGGGCAACAACTATTGCCATATTGCCAGCGGGTGTTGGCAGGTCTGTTGAATTCGTATCGTATTCTGACAGTGTGATTTCTCGCACGTTTTCATCCACGTATTCTTTAATCTTCCGAGACACAGGTGAAGCCGTGGATGTACCTCACAGGCAGAGGAAGCTCATACTCCATGTATACCGATGAATATAAGTGACTCTTACTGATGTACGCTACCTGTTCTCTGTTATTTTTCGCATGTAACAAGTACGAGTGACATTCAAGTGCATGCAAGCATTTGCGGACGGAGCCTAAAGGCAGCTAGCTATAAACACGGCCTCCACGCAAGAGGTGGAAATGGCTCTGACACAAAAAGAAAAATCACCTTGCAAGTTTCTCTTGTCTCGCTGGTTTGTATTGCGTTGTAGAGGTGCACGAATGTTAGAATTCTTTTCAATAGTGAATCAAACACCCTTTCTTCGATTCGCTGAATGAATCAACTGTTGAGCACATTGAAAATTATTTGCCATGAATTGAATAGCTTTTATAATTTTTTTTTCAATCATATTAGAAAAATTGGTACGAAGTTCGCATAGCGCACGCCGCAGTTATCTTTGACAATCATTTCAATAACAGGTGCGCTCCGACAGCAAGGATCATGCATACTTCCGCGAAGGCCAGTACGTAACAGAGGATTCAGCGTCAAGGCGCTGTCTATTTGTGTGGTGCATGTGTTCATAATGCTCATGCATGGCAATCAGCGCCTTGCAGCAAGCTTCTGGCAGATTTAGCGAAACCTGCGTTGACGGCTGATCTCGGAATGCATGACTCATATATAGCTCTCGCCCCTCCTGCTCATAGGTAGAGCTTGTTTGTTGTATCACCAATAGAAAAAGAAAAATTCTTTGACTGTATGCCATATCGGTCATAGAGCTGATGTGCTTACTACGAGCTGCGTGATCGTTCATATATATGTTGTTTGATGGATATAGCTAAATCTGCTATGTAGTAACAGTGCCGTAGCGTAGCGCATTACCTTGGGACACATAACTATAGGCCTCATTATTCGTTTCGAGCGAACATTTGCACAAGCAGCGGATATTCTTTAAAACATTCGATTCATGTTCGATTCGGTTATAAAGTTTCACTACTCGTGTTTGATTTCGTCCACAAAAAGTTTTCTTTGCGCACCTAGAGTGCGCCGGATGGACCATAGGCCCTGCACTTGATACATGGGCGTCATTTGTGCATTGGATGAGCACTTTTGTTTTTCTGTAGAAGTGCCTATCGGTCGTATATGAGTCTGCAAAGGCAGTATATGCTATCACCAAAAATGTTCATGAAAAAAAAAAATTAACATTTATACTTGACGACTGTGCAGCTTTGCTGAAGCTTCGCAATGCAGGATGTTATTTATTATTTCATGCCACACTTAAAAAACAAAATGAGCTCAGGCGCTCTTTGTGCTAACTGATTCTGAAGAAGCTTCCCGTTCTCTCTACCCCAGTCAGGTGCGTTTTAGTATTGCATCATAAAACGCTAATTTCTGCCATTCCTGAGGAAATTTGGATGGGGGCACCATGAATTTCAGAATTCAGCTTGCTTCACACCAGCAGCTGCATCGCGCTTTCACTGCCTGGTCTGCGCTTAATAGGTCGAGAAATTCACCATTGTTTGAAGTGTTCCAAACAATTTGGGTCTGCGTGGTTTCGTGTACTTAATTCCTCAAGATCTTTATTCGAAAAAACACTTCTGGCACAAAGTCAGAATATCGAGAATCGCTGCATGTTTCCAAGCTCTTCGAAAAACGAAACGTGTGCTGACGTCCGCCGGACTACTTACCTCGCGCGTTTATCGCTAAGCTTGTTGACTTGACCTCAGTCAAATTAGCGTCGGTTGACGTTTTAGCACGAGGAATATGACTGTACATATGAGAACAGGGGGAAGACAAAAGCGAGAGGCGACAAACACAGCTCAGCAGTGAACGCTTTTCGAACGTTTTCATACGCTGAACGTCTCTTAGCCAGCCAACCAACCCTGTTAAATGGAGCATGGCTTTTACTGCATACACGTATCTAAACGGAGCATGGCTGGCCTATAGAAACAAGCAGTGGCGAGTGACAAAAACCCTCGACTCTGTTCCGGTGTTACTTGTATCTTCGTTGCGCGCCTCATCTTCTCTATCGAGAAAGTAAAGTGTAATAGAAGAAATAAATATAAGAAGTATATTACGCGGGTAGTTGCCAAACAAGCAGGAGTTCACCGCGAGCCACTGTATACGTCTCTATTTTTACTGATTCGGAATAGGTGACTGGATCTATGCGTTCGGAGACGTTTGCTATCGTAAATCGCTGGCGAATTCGCACACCTTTTGTCGCCTTTTCTGCGACTGAAAGTTAACCTCCGTGATAAGATCTGCGATACTTCTTCGTGGCCAGTTCAGACTCACGGAAAAGAACATGTTCTGCTTCGATTAACACGACCTGAAAAAAAAAATACCCGGGAGCCGGTCATTGGAAAAAGGCATGGGCTTGGTTATGACTGCAGATGGTTATAGATTGTCTAGCTCTAGGGGATCCTGGTGCGAAGCCCTGAAGAAAATAGCAGGCCCTACAGAGACTGCGTTGCTTGAATTGCTTGAAGAGCTCTTGTGTCGTGCACATAGTCGCCTATTTCGAGTCGGGCGGCACATGTAGAAGCGGCCTATATTAGGCCTTGTTCAGCCTGCGTTCGGTTCACTAATACACTAAGAGGGAGGGAGTATTAAGTCTATGCTTAACCATGTAAGGAAAACTGTATCTCATCCAGCAACAATTTCTTCAATTCGATCCCTAGTGCCGCCGATGCCCGTGCACCTCGCCCTACCTGGCGTGCGGCTTATATGGGTGAAATACCTGGGAAATGGGTCACCTATAGTGGACCAATTTAACCTGTGCCGGAGCTAACCTTGCACAATCAAAAAGAAAAAAAGGAAAACTGGCGTTATCATGACCAATATCACCACTTTCACATAGCTCCAGAGTTAACTCGTTGCTTCTTATATGCACGTGCTTCGATCACCACCAGACGAATGCGACTCCGTACAAGAAACTGATGCGCGATCATTAAGCCCAGCAATTATCCCGGTGCGGTCTTATTTCAATCGCTACAATCATTAATCCTTTGGCGACGCAATATATCAAGCTAATGCGGCTCTTTCTCGGCGTCGGCGGAGACTCGATGGACAGAAAACGAAAGAATGAAGGATGCGCAAGAGAGGCAACAACAAAGCTCCCAGCGTTTCGTAGCATTACAAATTCATTCGTCAGCAGTAATAACCGCCGGACCCGACCGAGGTGGGTAAAAAGCCTCGCCAAGTAACAAGACCAGATGCTCCCCAGGAAGAGATGCGCCCACAAGGACAGCCGCTCGCAATAAGCTGAGCGGTTCCCTTCTGTGCGGATCTTATACGGCTTCCGAGTCGCAGCAGCGGCGTTTTATAATAGAAAACTCGGGGGCTTCCGGCGTGTGAGCGCATCGGTGGAATGGAAGAGCCAGGTTGACGCCGCCATCGGTGTTGTGTGTCCTTCTCTCCCTGCTCGGTGGGGCCGGACGGAGACCGAGCTGGCCGCGCCATAAACGCATACAGGCGGGTGGGGGGTAGCCTGCGCTGCTGTAATGGCATTTGGAAAAAAACGATCGCAGAGAGCACGGAAGCGTGTATTGGATCTGATCAAATATTCAGTGCCATCAGAGTAAGCGCTGCCGCCACAGGAGTCGTTGCGTCCAGCGTCCTAAACATTGGCCGCCACCGCCGACGTCTCTGTTTATCGGCGCACCGGTTCGCGCTGATAACAGATTGTCCCAGTAACAGGACGCGACGCTTTTCCAGCGGACGCGCGCAAGAAGAAGGGGCCCCCGCGCTCTAGCGTTGCCAGGCTGCATGGCACGCAACCCCCCCCCCCCCCCCCCCCCCTCTCCCGTTGGGAGGGGAGCGTCCACTTGTTTGCTCGCTAAGCTCGCCGCGTGGCATGGACCCGAGCTCGGTGCAAACGTTATTTTTATAATGCAGCAAATCGCTCACAGCGAGCTGTCCAGTGTCGGGAAAGGTTTGGCCAAGCAGCGCTATATGCCGGCACGCTTTTCACCGTGTTTCGCCTCGCGGTTCTCTTCCGTGTGGTCATTTTCTTCTGCCTGCCGTCTTTTAGAATCTCCGGCTGGTGTCTCTGAGCAAACTATTGCGCTGAAAAATTGGTGGTAAATCTCAGTAAAAGGACTTTGCTTTTCGACGTGCTTGTGTGCGGGAGCTGAAAGTCGTGCGGAGTCCCTGCGTAGGTGATTGCCCAGCGCGTTTCCTGCTCTCTAATACTGTTGCTAACATGTCCTGAGTGGAACGTTTTACGTGGAGTGTACCTCGTTTGGTCCAAAAAGGCGTCGCCCTCAATTGAGAAAAACGTGTTGAAAAAGTACTTGATTTCGGATCGATGGGACGTAATCGTTTGTTGTGTCATTCAGCGTGGTGTCATGCCATTTCTCGTCCCACTTATTACCCATCTGGTAGTGAAGTTGCAGGCTAACTCGCTATAACGATTCGAACAGAATACATGTGTACGTCGATCCAACTGTATGCCGTGCGTGCCAGTGTCTCAAAGCCAAAAATTTTGTGAATGAAAAGGGGTTGCTAAAGGTGCTATCGCGTCTGTTCTTAAGGAGGAGCTTAAGAGTCTTCCTATATTTTTTGCTTGCTTACCACACTAAAAAACAGCACTCTATGGTTTGTACCTGGGCTCCAACCCAACCACAGCGGCCGTGTTTGAATGGAGGCGAAACGCAAAGGCGTCCGTGTGTCGTGCGATGTTAGTACGCGTTACAGGTCCCCAGGTGGTCGAAATTATTCCGAAGCACTCCAGTATACGGCAACCTGTTTCTCTATTTGCTCTTTCACTCCCACCTTCCTCCCTTCTCTTACGGCGCTGTTTAGCTGTCCACCGAGAAGTGTGACAGACACTGAGCCTTTCCTATATATATATATATATATATATATATATATATATATATATATATATATATATATATATATATATATATATATACTTTTTCTACTTTGTGTTTAATTCTCTTTCCCCTAAACAGATTACTATACAAATTATGTGATTATCGAAGTAAAAATTAATAAAAAAAAGACAAAGTACAATCCCCAATGCTTTCCTTGGCCTCGCCGACTGCTGGCTTCTTTCCTTCATATATATATATATATATAAGCAAATACAGTTACGCTTGCATTACATCAATTTTAAATTCTACGTTTCGACGTTCTCCTCCCAGCACTTGTATCAAGCCAGTTCGCGAAAGTCGAAACGGTGACGGACTGGCGTTGTTTGTTCGCATTTGCGGAAACGAGTACCCGTCGCCATTGGCAGGCGCTTACTTCGCCCTTACAACAAATCAGAAAAAAAAAAGTGTTCTGTTTCGTCTAAAAGAGAGCAGTCTCAAATAAAATCCCTTGCCTGCCTGACGCAGCCTATTCTAAGGCATTGCGTAAATATCGGTAGCCGCACCCATTAAATCTGTCTCGGCTGAAAATTTATAGGCTATAGCCTGCACCTTCTTTCCTTCGTCATACACACATAGCACGTTCGGACACCTATACTCGCCGTTGCTTCATACGAAAGCATTTATGTTGCCTCGAGCTCAATCCTCGCAGTAATTGCGGCGACAACACACGGAAGCGCAGAAGCATCACAGAAAGCACAAAAAATGGAGTGAGTTCAAGGTGGATGATGATGATGACGATAGGGATTTTCTCTCTTCTTCTCTGTCATCTGCCTTTTTTTACGTTTGCCCTTTTCTCTTGTTTTTTTTTTTTTTTTTACCACAAAAAAATGTGCATCTATGGAGGTTCTTCATGCATCTCTACCGATTCTTGACCGATCCCCTGGCGGGTGTGTGCCATATGTTGTGAGGACAACAGTGCGTATGCGCGCGTCCTTCTTTCGCGCAAGCACTGCCAGTCACCGTTATACATCTGTTAACCTCGCCACCAGCGTTCACAGTTAGGACAGCCCCACCTGCTATCATCAGTTTATCCATTCCAATTGCTCTCCAGGGATTACGAATAATATAAAAAAACGCCTGCTAACTATTTCCCAACCGCGCGTCTCATAGCCTGAGTCGTTTTGGGGCATCAAACCTCATAAACTAAACCATCGGTCTCAACCATGAGAGAAACGGCTTTGGTTTTGCGTTTGTCTCGATTCGTCCTTTTTTAACTATTAGGCCTTTTTTGTTGTTTTGCACATAGAAAAATGAGAAATGTCGCGTGGTGGCAGACAACATCATTTCTGTCAAACACCAAGTTTTAGCGTTCTGCAATTTTTCAAAAATTAGAGAGTACAATATCCCCCCCGTTCGATAATTTGAGCGAATCACAAAGTTTACCTTAAAAACAATTCGAGACGCATGAAATATGCTCTCAACTTTGCTAACAATTTCTAATAGTTTTCACGAGGTTCGAATAAAGCACTTTCCTCATGCGTAATGAACGCACATACGAGCAGTGCGGTGTTGTCCATCGAGGCCTTGGACGTCCAGCTAAGGATCGTCTACCTTTGGTGTGTGAAGCAGCAAAAGACAGCGGAGAGACCAAGGGAGCCGACCAACCTGCTTGTCACTTTCCCATTTCTCATCCACCTTTTCCCTTAATAAATTAGTGCTGTGGCGTGGTCCGTTCGTGTGTCAACGTTACTAACGCTCATACCATGCGTCGGAGAGTGCGAGACGTGGTAGGGATTGGGGAAGCAAGCAAACTTGGCCTATAGGTGCCGCATTTTATGAGGGCATGGCTCATTCTAAGCGGTCATCGTTCTCATGTCGTCAGGCCTGACCAGTTCATTCTCTTACGTCATTATTAGCAAGAGGTGATTTTAGAGCGTTATTTCTACTGCAACACTCCTGAAGGTCAAATGACGCCGGGATTTGACTGCTGACGAGATAATGCAGTCGCTATATAGTGACGTATACGTGATTAACGACTGCCATCACCGGGGCAGGGCAGTCTTCCTGGGCGGGTCGCCATGTGTATACAAAATGTCGATGTCCAGCCTAATTCGGTTATGGCGAACCCGATGGGGACCCCTAAATTTCAGCCCTAACCACCACCAAAATTCTAAAGTTTGACCGCGGACCACTTAGACCAAAATCGGTGTTCAGCCTAATTCGACTCGGTGAACCCGATGGTGATCTCCAGATTTGGAATGGGCCATGCCCAAATTTGGACCGGCCACTCCAGAAATTTGACCTCATTCAATTTGTACCTCAATCGATGTGCAGTCTAATTTGACTATGACAAACACAATGGTGACCTCCAAATTTGACCTCGGCCGATTTAGATCTATTAGAAATTAATAAATTCATTTTGGAAATTCATAAAAGAATACAAATTCCTCGACTCTATATGACCTACGCACGATGCCGATTAGCAGACCGGTCTCTTCTGACGTGGGAAAGTACAAGTATACGTCACACATCTGCATTAGGTGGACGATTAGGCTTCTATCACCTAAGAGCAGACGCAATAACTGCTTTAACAGCGCCTTTAATTGCGCGATTTCTTAATTTTTCTCGTTTAATTATATACATTTTAAATTTTTTATTACTATAACATCCTTACACATCTCAAACACACTTCAGTAAATCATACGCACTGCTACGCGTTTACTAGGAGCCCCTCTAATACAGCATGGTTCTAGAACAACCTTTAATGACCTAAGAGTGTCATGCCCGCCCGTCATGCAGAAGGTTCCATACCTCAATGCGACAAATATTTATGCATTTTTCCAAAACACGTTTTCTCAATTCTGCGTTATGGTGACAGCGACTGTATACGTTTCGACCGAACGAGCTGTACTCGCTGTCGTGTAATGTACTCCAGTGCTGGCGTTTCCTTGGTTCGGGACAACGGCTAAGAGCATAGAGAATGCTAGAAAAAAAGTTATTAACGTTGAGGAAAACAAAATAATGAGTGCCTTGTTTTCAAACATTTTTTTTTTTCTATTGGCCCAGGAAATAATTCTTAAAAGTTTGGTGAGCATTTTCTTGTACTAGCAGTGAATATCAACCTGATAACTTAATTGCTTTTTCTCGCTACCCTTCGTACGTGCCCTTTGCCAGCGGAGAAAGCTTTAATCTAATAATAACACCGTAATCGAACCTCTTCCGCAACAGTCGGCTAAAGTTGTGAGAAACTATGTGTTGTCTGTTTTCCAAAATGCTCACTATTGAAGCAGAGGAAGATTAATGTGGTTATAACTGGATCTATATCATTTTCACTGTGATCGACGTTTCTTATACGCGGAAGCCGATTGGCTTCGCGCGTATTTATTGTGGATCCAAGAAGGAGCATGAGCAGAGGCGTAATCCGACAGCCGATTCCATCCCGACAGCGGGGCACGTCCCTCATTTGCGACACACCTCCGCGTCTCGCAACAACAACGAGAAACGAAAGACAAGAGAAGAGCAGAAACAGTGCTCTTAGCCTGCGTACGTATATAGCCGGAGCACGTATACCTTTGTCGAGCGTGTGCCCTCCGTAACTTGGCAACAAGGCTGTTACACGTCGGCTTTGTGCCACTTATTTGCGGATCGCAATCTTGTTACTTGTGCGTGTCTCACACATCGAAGCCTATATAGATAGGCAATGTTTCACGAAGCTGCAGACTCCGCCTCAATATGAGCTCTCCTTTTTTTCATTTCTCAGTTACATTTTTTTTTCTCTATAGCAAAAGTATGCCGATTTGGACGGAATCCCGCAGGTCTGTGTCGATACAAAATAAATATACGATCCGAGTTGCGGGTCCATATAGTATAGAACAACGTTCCACGACATGTGCAAGTGTATCTGAGCGCAGATGATGGTATACCGTATAGTGAAGAAGATGAGAAAGTTAGAATCTTCATACCTTGTATTCTAACGGCAAAGACCGAAATAAGAGGGACGAGCATTCATTTTAAATCCTATCGAGTCTTCGGCGCAAAAGAGCTAGCGGGACACGAGTCTCGAAATTGCAAAAGGGAAGCAAGAACAACCGCCGCTAAGGCTGAAAAGGCAGAGCCGTCTTTCCCAGACAAGCAGAGATTACGTAGCACAGATACGATGGTCAGGGCTCAAAGCTAGCTTTACGACGCTGGGGGGCACTGGAAAGCCGGCGGACTCTCTATATTTGTGATCAGCAACGTAGCTGCTGGTTTGTTTTAATGCGGTTAAAATCACTCGCGTTTCTAAGATGGAAGGAACGCAAACGGAAGTAAGGGATCGTGGGGATATCCGAAGCAAAACAAGACTAAAGAAGATTTAGTCCGGCTAGCTGCCAAAAAGGGATGCACAATGCCACACGGCCATAATGAAACGAGCCGCAAAACAAGGTAGCGGCGGGCGCTCGGCCGGGATGAAGGGCGAGCGTTGTAGGCACAAAACTGGTGGGGGGTCGAAAAAAAAAAAGAAAAGAAAAGGCGACTGAAAACAAAGGGGCGAAAGACAGATTGAGAAGCTGGCAAGCGCAACAAAGCACCCTAGATGTACGCCTCAGTGCGGTGCGGTTTAGCGTGAAACCGGCGCGCGAAGAGCAGCGAAACGTCGAGGTGGCGGTGAAACATGTAAAGAAACGCTACGATGAAAAAAAAAAAAAAAAAAAAAAAGTAAAAGCAAAGCCTGCCGCGAAGATCGGTGGCAAACAAGGCGGAGCGCCAGACCGCAAGAGAGATTGAGGGACGCGGGGCGAGACAGACGCGCGGCGAGATAGCGGCGGCGAGTTTGCTCTGCGTTCATCTTCTTCCTCCCTCGCGCAGTCGTCCCCCGTCTGGCGCCTCGCAAGCGGCTGCGAAAATCCTCCTGTTCTGTTGTTCTCACCTCGCCGCAGAGGGCTTAAGAAGAGAGGGGAATGATTTGTCTTTGAGCTCGGGGATTCCCCCTCAGGCCACAAATTAATTGCGGTCTATGAGGAGGACCGAAGAAACGAGAGGCGATGGCGCTGCACTGGCAGGAGGGGAGGAGAGGGGAACGCCGGCTGCCGCGAAGCGCTGCTCTTTTCCGCGTGTGTGTGCGTGCACACGCCCTCCTCGACCGATGAGAGGCCCGACGGTTCCTCCTCGCTGGTTCCGGCTGCCGGTGCTGGATTAAATTCGGCTCTCCTAGCGTACCGGCCCTGGCGGTACTCGGCTTGCGGGAAGCAGGGCGTTAACAAGCTTATTACTCGCAGCAGATTGGTAACACGGGCGCGGACGCTTAGGTCCGATTGCGCTGCCTGCGTGGATGGGAGCCCGCCTGGCTGTGGCGGCGATCGCTCGAGGTGTTGCCGGCACTCTGCTCCTCTTGCTGTGTATGAAGCTGACGCCTAGGCCGGGTGTACCGGGAAGCGTGCAAAGCTTGGCGGCCCGTATTCTCACCTTATGCTTTTCTTCGGTTCCCAAGCCTCGGCTTTTGCATGTACCATGTTGTGCGTAATCTGCAAGCTTCGAGGCGGTGAGATGTTCGGCGTCACGCAGCACACATTACGGGCCTTGAGGCATCGGGTGTTAATGACTGGGTTTTATTTTTAACAATGAGTGGTCGGTAAAGGTTTATTCGTTATTTGTTTTAAGCTGTACTCATCATTACGACTAAGCGCCCCTTGGACTGGCGAGTAATATGATTTAATTTAAAAATCACGAAATTATTGACGCCCGCCTATAAGTAAGCTTGCGAGCTTGCTTTCCGGGCGCGTTTTCCACCCCTCTAAGCAAGGCATCCAAATTTTTGTCATCGATCTATCTAAGGGTAGTCGCCCGATCCATTTTTTTTTCTTCGATAACTGTGAGAGCTCGCCTTTTGAACATTGATCCGGCCAATTCATTTAGCAAGTGGACATTTGAATGCATGCTTTAAATGTGCGGCTCCTAAGTTAGTCTCGGTAGATGGATTTTACTCAGTTCACTGCCTTCAGGCTGGCATTAGAACGGGGCTGTATTTATTTACTTCAGTTATACTGCCCAATTACGCATGCCTTCGGTGTTTTGAATAACGAATGTGGTGTAATCAGTGACTGTGAAACTTTATCAGTTTATTTCCCCAGATGTCGCCACGGGCTTAGAGGATAGTGATTTTTGGGGGCTAGTGCACGTATCAAATATATCATATCAGTAAATGAGGAACCTGCATATGTCGAATTTAGAGAAGAAAACTGAAGCGACAAACACTCGGTTTTATTGCTGTGGAGTGGAATGGAAACATTAATGAGACCATAGACGCACTGCAAGATATTCGCTAAAGTCTTTAGATGTCGAAAAAGAAACTGCAGTAAAACCATACTGAGTCATTCCTCACAGCAAAAACGACCTCCACGTGTTTACGCAAGACTGACAGCAGGTGGCTGGGATGGGAATGTATCAGAAATTTTCAAATACTTTTACGCAGGTCATACAAAGGCCACCAGAGTTCTTGGTGCGCCCACGTTTGACTTCTTCGCAGCTGCAAGAGGACGGCTGTTTCTTTTTTTTTTTCTTCTTCTTCTTCTTTTCGGGTTAAAAGGAAAGCTGACCAGTCTATACACCATGAATATTTGTTTGCAGCTAAACTTCGTTTATGGGTCATATCTAAATCCATTCTGTCAAGATTGCCAAAGCACCCTGGCCCAGAGACTGCAAGCCGAAAAACGATGGAGCCAGAGCCTCAGGAATAATTTAGCGGCACCGCTCTCCATATTGCAAGTCAGAGCGCCTGCAGTGGCGTAACGGTCTACTCCTTACGAACTGCGATGCCAGCGAAAAAAAGAAAAAGAAAAAAAGACGCAAAGCGAAAGTGAAGGAGACTGCACCTCCGAGAGAAGGGAAGTACTCCAATGCGGCCTCTTCACTGACCAAGGTCGCTGCACCTGCCGGTTGCGCACTTGGGCGCATGCGTTGTGCACGCATTGCTTGACTCGTCGAGAACGGCAATATAAGGCGGGATCACGACATGACGGCGGAGGAGGCCGCGCTGCGGAAGCAGCAAGCCGCGCTCGCGAGCCGCATCCGAGACGGCCATTAAAGCGCCGGGTCGGACAAGGCAGAGTCCGTCTCGGCCACCCTAATCGAGTTACGGCGAGGATCTCGGCGGCGCACCCTGCGACAGACTGCCACTCTCCGCGCGCGCGCGCCGCAGTCGGGGACCCGGGATTCGGAGACGCGCCTCGCATGCCCATCGCCCAAAACTAAGGGCCTGACGTGCGCTGGCGCGCTAATCTCGGCCCATTCGTTGCACGCAAGAGCGTTCATGGACACGTGTATACGCTGCCTCGCGCGACACTAAACGCCAGGAGGGGGCGCGTCCTGCCGTTGAGGATACCGGCTCAGCACTGCCAGTAGTGGCATAAGCAATGCGCAGGAGAGGGATGTTGCCGCTCTTGGCGGGCTTGTTACGTGCTCCGTTCACTCTCCGAAGTACTCCATCCTGAACAGAAACCAAAAGAGGTATATGGTACTTTGGTAGAAGAAAAAAAAAAAAAAAACTCTGATAACATTTAGCCCACACGCACATTTGTATGCCATCTCTGAGTCGAATGTAGTTTGTCAGAATGCATTCGCCGCTCTCCGTTTAGAAACAGGGGAATCCACGATTTTTTTTCCCCGAGAATAAATGCCCATATTTTTTTCTTTAAGAAATGCAACTTACACATCATGTACGATTGGCGCTGTCTATGAGTTTTTCCCTTCGTCCTAGGGCAAACAGAGGCCTGCTGGAGGGGTGTTTTTCTTTCTTTTTTCCTTTTTTTTTTTATGAAACGTGGTTCGCGTCTCTGCAACCACACCGTAATCGTGTAACAAGACTCAAGAAGAGACGGTACTGACCCCCCTGCGACCGCTCCGCCTTCTGCTACCGGCGCTCTCTGTCCTCTTTCCAGCCGTCCGCTCCCTGCCGGAAAGATGGCAGAGAGCGAATCTCGCTGAATTATTCGAAGTTTGAATGACAATTATAGGTGGATGCAAGAAAGACGAAGGTCGTCGTGGACATGCCGAGCTCTTCGGAGGCAAGTTGACGACAATCGGAAGAAGACTGGGCAGGTCATTAGAGACACCTGAAGGTATACAGTGTGAGTGACAAAGCTGAAGAACCAGTGAACAGTGGGAATAGTGAACAGGGCGGTGCATACGTATATGAGCTCAGCTCGTTCAATGCTTGTCACAGGTATAGCATGCAGAGACGAACGGAGGGTTATAGTCCGCCTTATTTATTATCCACTTTTGATATGACATGTTCTCTGCTTACGAAACTCCGCCCTTTGTGGGACAGCGGTAATTTGCTTCTGCCTAGTTTCTAGTGTTCCGGGATTTCATTGTAGATAGATATAGGTGGACATTCTTTTCCCTCACCCATGACAGCCCTCTGGATGTGCGCTCGGTGTGTTACGTTCGAGTGGCGCAGCGTGAATGCCGTCATTGTATGGGAGGGGGGAGTGAGCGGGGCCAGGACATGGGGGGGGGGGGGGGACTGAGATACCCAACCAGTATTTAAGAGGGATCTGAGGCCCCCTGCACTCAAATGTATAAGGACTGCATGAATACGAAGCAGGGTGCCAAATTTTATTTTTAAGGGGTTTTCAGAACATTTTTTTTATTATTTCTGCAATTTCGGCGTTAGTTTCAATGACAACCATTAACATATTTTCTGAAACCCAATCCACAAAACAATTATTTCTTCCTCTTGTATATAATTGTATAATGTGCGAAGCAAGCTACCAACCGCTTTCTTTCCCTCTTCACCTGTTAGAAACCCCCCTTCGATGGAGCCGGACTATAGCACGACGGGGCCCGTATGACACTAGTTTGCCGACTGGGTTGATGTGTTTGGAGAATACCACATATACAGGGTGTCCCAGCTAACTTTAGCCAAGGGTGAAAAAAAAAAAAAAGAGAAAGCATTTGAGGTAGGCCAGAGAAAGCAGTTGCATGCTGCCAGCAGGTCTTGCGCACCACAGACAATTTTTTTGTTTTTCAATTATATTATAATTCGTAATTCGTAGTACTTACATCATGCAATAAATATGATTTGCAAAGTTCGAGGGCACATTTAGATACTTCCATTTCATTCATCTAAGATAAAGAAAGCCCCGTGCGTATCTTCTCTCCGATCGCCAAAGAAAACCCGCGAAATACAAAACGTATCACGTGAGTGCCGCATTCGCGCGCCTCGACTGTGCTGCTCTCCGTCGTGGTTTGAGTGAACGAAATCAGCTGCGGCAGTTGCTCCAGGTCCATGGTTTCTTCACACTCGTCAGCCAGCTACGCACGTGACGGTGGAAGTTGCAGCTAGCGTGGCGAGCCATGGCTGACCGCAACCATCGTCAATTTACTAGCCTAATGCTGCAACTGGTCCGTCGAATCACGGCCGCAGCTAATTTAGTTCACTCCGGCCACGATTGGGAGCAGCCCAATCGCAGCGCGCAAATACGCTAGTCACGTGATAGTTTTTGTATTTCGTGGACTTTCTTTGGAGCTCGGAAGAAAGATACACGTTAGGCTTTCTTTATCCCAAACAGATGGAACGAGGGTTTCTTAAAGTGCTCATCAGTTGGCAAATCACATTTATTGCCTATTATACATTATTTATTAATTTAGAAAAATTAGCGTAATTAAGTTATTAATTACTCGCCGAACAAAAATTGCTTGTGATGCGCCAGGCGGCTGCCAAACTGTGCAAATGGTTTTCCTGGCCTATATTTCAGATGCTTAATTTTTTTAGCCTTTGCCTCAGTTTAGCTGGTACACCCTGTACGTATACATGTACGTGTGCTCTCTGAAACGCATTCATTGTGAAGTCAAGGTTATGTGCAACTGTTTTTTTTTCTTTTTTTTTTTACGTAAGCTGGCTACTTTATGTTGTCCAAGCAGCGATCGCACTCACTTATGCAGTGCTACATAAATAGGCAAGCGTATCTTCCGTCGTTCACGAGTAAATGAAAAAAAAAAATTAAAATAGACACCGTGATGGTTAAATCAACAGGTTATAATATTGAGCTGCTTGATGATCTAGATGATAAAAAATTGTGGGGGGACATAAGCTCGATCTTTAACGGCATAACGCGAATGCGTTCATGGCTCCCATCTGCGGCTCCCCCCATGCGGCTCCTCGATCGACTGCATGCAATTTCTGCTTGCTTTTAATCACCAATTCCTTAACTTGTGTCTCTAACATTCTTGGCAGCGATAGAAATCCCGCTTAATTCTTCTAGACAGCTAGAATGTGCAGAGTATGACACTTTGTCATGCCTCGGTTTTGCACAGACTGTTTTTACTCTTCTAAAGAAATTTCGTTGTGCTCACGGACATTGGTAAAGCCTATACTTTAAGCAAACAACTTCCCCTAACGGGCAATAAGGGTGTGCGCGCCGACAGCAGTGCGTACGCCGATAAAGTTTGTAAAAACTGCCTCGCCAGTTATTATAAAAAAAAATAATAATAATAATCCACACACTGTGGGAATGCCGGGAAGTGTTGGCCCGAAAACAGCAGTTCTTTTTTGAAATTCGTTAAGTCGCGATGCTCTTCCCTGTGCGCAGGTGAAAATAAATTCATTAAACTGAGTTTCTCATTCCTTCACTCAATTTACCGCAGGTGAAAGTTCGGTGTCAGGCCGGTATAGAAACTTTCGCAGCATTTCTAATGCTTGGCTCGAGTAGAATCGTACTGTTACAGCTGAATCCCCGTTTTATACCTAACAACGTATAGCCATGCCAAACACGAAGCCTCATCTTCCCGGCATTCCTGGGCGTCTGCATGGTGCGGAATGAAATATCGCAACACCACTTATATGCATAGGTAACATTGCTGACAGCGCTTGTCGCGTGTTGGTTGGACCATCCCTATCTGCACCGGCGTGTCTGATTTCGCAGATCAATGCATCAGAAGTCTGAACTTTAGTATATACATAATTTGATCAACATTATCACTCTCTCACCGCCTTCGTAGTTTAGCCTTCTCTTATTCTTCTGCGCCAGACTGCAATGGAAGCAGCCGCGGTGGCTCAGGGCTTATAGGGAGCTCGACTTCCGAGCAGGGGGACCAGGTACGACCTCGCGGCCACGGGGGCCATGCATGTTTGTAATGGAGGCAAAACGAAGAGGCGTCCGTGTGTTTTGCAATATCTGTGCACGTTGAACATCCGCAGCTGGTGTAAATTAATTCGGAGCCGTCCACTCTGGCTTTCGTCATAGCATGAGCCGATTCGGGGCGTTAGGCTCTACTTTCATTGCACTACACTTACACTTACGCAGTGGCCATAAAAAAAAAAGAAAGAAAGAATAAAGCTGCGTCAGCACACTCCGCTGTTAGGACTCCTTGCCGTTCGTTTGCACCTGGGTTGTGACGAAAACACGAGTAATCTATGGTTGTATGTTTTTTTTCTTCTTACCACTATGTAGCTACAAGCGCGACGACAAGAAACTCGAGCAGCGGAGAGCATAAGCGCAACTTTGTTTGCATCTTTTTTTATCGCCTTGTGCATGTAACTGAAACTCAATTGAGCTAACTTTCGTATGCATGTCAGCAATACCAGCGTTTTTCGGCTAAAAGCAAAATTAAAAAAAAAAAGAAAATTAATGTGGAGTGTTTTGATGAATGTTTTTCAATTTAAACAGAATACTTAACTTCTACATGTTTTGTACAGGTAAAAGGTCCTGTGGTCAACACTTCCGGCTCCAAACGGATAGATGGCTTGCAAGCACGTACGCTATCCTTTCCCCCCGTTGCTCTCACGGTCGAAAGTTGTACGCTTACTGAATGATTTGGTAAACTTGCTAACATTTAATCACTATCCTGCCACTAAAAGGACCATTCTGCATTGGTCAGAATTCCTCAGAAGAAAACGCAACCTGTCACTCTCTTTTATCCTGTTTTGCTTTGGAAACTTACGATGTGCAGGCATGGAAACTTGAAGACTTGCCCGTAACATTTGTTGCATTTAGCCTTTCCGGAATGTTTCGTGTGCCCATAGACTTGCAAAGCGTAGCTTTTTTTATTTGGCTGGGGTTTTCCCGTACTGTGTGTGACTCGAGACCACGACTATGACAAGAGGGAAAGTCGGTGCTTGAATTCCCCTTGTTAGTGAAGTTTTGCTAGGCAGAATTGTATGCAGGGTTGTTTAGAGTTACCGTGTAGCAATTCTTGCTGACGCCCGACTTGTCGGCACGATGGCCTCGGAGTCTGTCTCATCGAAGATATCACGCCTGATTCGAGCTCTGCTTCGTTCCAGTCCGTATTTTTACGACAAGTTTCAACCTCTAAACCTGGCGTTAAGTAACGGCCCTCGGTGGTTAAAGCCCTCGATTATCGGGTCGTCTGACTCGATAGGATTCGATTCGAGCTGCAATTCGATAGAGGAAAATCGCAACGCGCCCTCTGTGCCATGCGCCAGCGCATGTCGAAGAACGACAGGTGGTCAAAATTTCCAGAGATTTCCACCATGTCATCCCTAATAGTCTGAGTCGCTTTCGGACATTAAGCTCCTTAACCAAACCATTTGGTCACAAACCATGTCGTCCGTAAATGCACTGCGGGGTTATAATGCGCCGTGTTCAAGTACGCATTGCAGGGCCGTGACATTCGGCTTCTGAGCATGTGTGAGTGTTGGTTTGATCCCGAACGCGATGGACGCATTTGGACTTGTGAAATTCCAAAGTAGTTAAACTGAGGTTTTGGTGTGAGTTAAATATCGGGCATGGTTGAAATTAATCTCCAATTCTCTTTTATTGTGTGTCTTAAAGAACGCAGTGTTGTTTTGCAAGTCTACGTCAATTAATGAGCCAGTAATTTTAACTGCAGAAACTGTTCTAATGATGTTGATTTATTTAGTACACTTGTGCGAATCACAGAGCCTTTGTGTGTTTCGTTTTTCTGCTCGGCATGCAGCTGTATGGAACTTGGCGACCACTCTTTTGTAGCCTTGGAGACGATCTCTTAAGACGGCGTGGAGGGGGGGGGGGGGGATGAAAAGTGCAGACGCTACACAGGCCTATAGGTTTGTTGGATGGCACTGCTTTAAAAAGAAAAAAATCTAAACTTTTGCCTAAACACCCTTCACACTGCCAAGCATCTTGAACATATCTCGAAAAAGGTTTCCAGCGAATTTTTCGCACATATATTATTTAACATCTGAATAAAATTAAATCCATCCACACATTTTTCCTTGGCCGACTTCCATGTTTTCGCTATTATTTTTCAAAAACGCTCCCCATTGGATTTCAGCAGCAGTTTAACTTATTCTTTCTGAGCGCAGGGCTATAACTTCAGAAGCAACACTTTGTTATGTCTGGGAAGCTTAATTACACATTTTCTATCAGCATGTTCATGCAAATACCTTATAGTATTACACAAAACTCTTTTTGAAAATGGGGCGTATTGGTCTCAGGGGATGCTACCAGAGTGACGAAATATCCGGGTTGAGTGAACTGCGTCCCGGGCGTCGTGGTGTGAAACTGCCTCTCGGGATGACATTTGAAGGCCTTATTAAGCGCACTACAATTTTTTTTTAAAGAAAATCCTTGCTCACGGCTATACTATATATTTGAAGGACTTGCTCAAATTTTCATATAGAACATACCCCCGAAATATAAAGCAAGAAAAGTTAATTAACGTATATTGGTAGTTAGCGAAGTGATAAATGCAATTTGACCCTTACCTGGCCCCGCCGCAGCCACCCAATATAGCCCCAAGTGCTAAAATAAATCTAAAGCGAGACGATTGTCTTAAAATTTCCAAGCTTATAAAAAAACACCTGATATATATTATCATCACTCTGACTATACCCACTGCAGGGCGAAGGCCTCTCCCATATACCTCCTATCAAGCCGGTCCTGTGCTAGCTGCATCTTAACTTCTTAATCTCATCCACCCACCTAACTTTCTGCCGCCCCTGCTACGCTTTCCTTCCCTTGGAATCCAGTTTGTTACCCTAAGCGATCATCGGTTATCCTCTCTTCGCACTACATGTCCTGCCCATGCCCATTTCCTCTTGATTTTCATGTCAGTAACTTGAGTTATTTCTCTGACCCGCTCTGCACGCTTCCTATCTCCTAATGTTTCCCCTACCATTTTTCATTGCATAGCCCTCTGAGTTGTCCTCAGCTTAAGTAGAACCCTTTTTGTTAGCCTCCTGTTATATATATGCCCTAATTAAAAGTGATTCGAAGCGTATTTATGATGCCACTTATGACACAACGCATATAATTCTCGGCCGGCTGATCGCATGCGCAAAGAGGCGAGGAAGGCGTTGAGCGATGACCCTTTATTCAACTTTCTACATTGTAATTCAGTGCTAAAGAAGGGAAGGGGTGAGACTGGGCCGAAAGGCAGAGGTATACTTCTCGACTGTCGGTTTCAAGCGCGCCCACGCAGCGCCACACGCGGGCCCGTGCGTATACAATATACCGATCAGTCATCCTCGCTGTCCGGCCGTTATGCATGCCACTTAAGAAGTGGCGTCATGAGGGCCAATTTTAATCTCCGATCACTCGAAGAACAGGATATCAATAGAGGCATTAACTGCACATTTTTAATGCATGGAGAGATCAGCTCAATGAGCAGTAACCGCTTTTTTCCGCAACGTTTATCGTGCGTGCGTATGGCACTGGAGGCAACGCCACACGTATCGCATTTAATTGTGTGTGCGTGTGGGTGCGTGTGTGAGAGAGAGAGAGAGAAAGAAAGAAAGAGAGAAAGAGAGATAATTATACGGGGACTGTAAATGTGAACTGCAGCCTCTCGCATATATGACCTTAAAGCCGTTCCTTGTGAAGGAAAATGTCACCTTACTGACGATCACCAACTTATGAAAGCGGCTAAAAGTAGAACTGCGACATCATGTACTTCTGTAAGTCTCATTTCTCTGTATGCGTTGGTACCATACTTCGAAAACCACTTATCCTAACAGGTTACGCTGGAACATGGCGCTACATGAACACAGGTACAAAGACGGCATTTATCGACGAAAGCAAGTGAGAAGCACGTTTCTGATTTAAGGCACAAACGTGGTCTCAACCCCCCCCCCCCCCCCCCTTCCCGGGGCCCCGCTGTTATGCTTTAAAACCTCCGCTATTTCAATGCAATTTGATGTGATCATGTTATCTCTTGGGCAGCATGCAGCCCTCGGCAGGAGCCGAGTTTTCGTTGAAGAGCGTCAATGGCGCACACGGTTCGAGCTTCGCTCGCTCGCATCAAGGCAAGGCGAAAGATGTATACTGGACCTGAACCTCCAGCAGTACATTACCTTTGCGAGGAAAAAAAAGGTTAATTTCACGCTCCTTTGCAGATGTGCACTCCGTGGATGAGTGAGAAAAACTCTCAGCGATTGATAGCCTGCTCCGCTGATTTATGACTGATATCTGGACATGATTTCTGGCAACGTTTCTTCGATTGTCCTGAATGTACTCTAAGTGTAGTTAGGACCAGAATTCATTTATGATCGGTTAATGAATGTTCAAATGCGATAGCTCAGCTGTGAGCTACGCATAAGGCACGCTGCAGCGAGAGCTTGCGGGCGAATCATCCGCCACATGGGGGTCTTTCCTTTCCGTTCAGTTTCCATAAAATACTAACGCGCGGAAGTTTTTGCCCAATTACAATTGCCGGAGTACCAACATTCTTAAAATGTCACTTGACGAGTACGTCCTCTCATTATTTGTATATGTCGAGGGCGACATAAGTGTCAAAAAAGAGCGATTGCAAAAAAAAAAATAATAATAATAACACTGGCAAGGCAAAATTGTAATGTTCATAACATCGAAAAGGAGTCAGCAAACGTGGCGTACACTTGAAGTGCAAGGGCCGCATTTATGTGTGACTCTTATCTTTGGGATGATTGTAGAGTGGGGGAGGGGGCGATACTATTTAGACACTGCATATCTGTCGTTCTGTCCTCTTCTTCGACTGGAAATACGGGAGGTTCCCGCGGTTAAATCCGCCACCTGCCGAGAATGTATACACTGACCATTCGCCGGTTGGAAGTAGTGCGAGCAAATAATATGCCAGACTTATTCATCAAAGAAGACGTCGACAAAAACTTCATTCTGAGCAGAAATTTGAATACACTTGCATAATGAGGGAGACAAAATGATGCGGCTTCGAAGGAAATTTTTTCTTCAGCACATGATCATTAAGTAAGCAAGGAAATTCCGCTGGTCCCGTTTGAGAACTGCGAATATAAAAGAAGCGCTGACACGAGCATTCTTTCAGCACCACCTCGCTGTAATGGCCATGGGATGAAGCGAGGGACAAGTTCATCTCGCTTCACACACGTGCGCATGTCGGCGCGGTGTGGGCGGGCGGCGCCGGCGTCGATACGAGTCGAGTTCTCAGCGACACGTCTCAAAAATCGCCGGCCGCTTCGAGATCACTTTATTATAGAATACGTACGAGTCTGGCGAAGCACTCAAAGTGGGGGCGGTGGAAGAGGGGGCCGCCATTACCCGGCAATTACATCGAACGCCGCAGGCAGGGGGAGCGGGGACAGGCATAGCCTGGATTCGGAACAGCCCCGGCGGAACCTTTCCTCGACCGTCGAATGGGGCGCCGGGTCGTCGGAGCTGCGCACGCCAGCATTCAGATCGAATGGACGAACCAATCTCGCCACGGAGACGTGCGCGGGCGCCGAAGGAGAGTGTTCGGGGCCGCGGGCTGCGTATACCCTCGCGTGCCACAGATCGGCGCAGAGTCATCTCTCCGCCTGTGCCGTTGTCCACGCGTCGATTTGTAATCACTCAATTCAAGGTTTTGAAAGGACGCGGGTAGAGGTAAAAAAAAAAAAAAAGTAAAGAAACAATAGAGAGAGAGGGAGAAAGAAAATGAGATTTGAAGAAAAGCGTTGAGGATAGGCGGCCCTTCCTCTTTTGGCCGTAAACACCCCGGCGGCAGGGCGAAGGCGGATCGAAGAGATCCTGCCTGGCAGTTATATACACGCAGGCGTGTACGCGGGGCGATTGTCTCCATCGCGCTGCGCGTGCGTGTAGAAGTGGTTTCAGTGAGGAAACGAAGACTGCCTCCTTCTGCCAGCTTTAAACAGTCTATTGCTTTATTCGCATTTATTTATTTATCATTCTCCGCATCGCCGGTTTTCACATAATTGTGTGCTTCGTGGTATAGCGTTTCGTGGCGAGGCGTTTCTGGGCGGTCGAATGCTGCAGCGGAGTCTCGAGTTTGCCACGATCGCTATGATTGAGAACGTCTCTGTTTTCGTGGTGGTATCGATTAAACGTCAACTTCTGGGAAGAACTTTTATCAAGGAGTAGGCCTGCCCGGAGCGCTGATGTTTCTCAACAGTCACGGAAGGTCTAACAGGAGCGGCCACCGCAGGGTGCGGGAACTTGATATGCTGTGTTATTATGCGACGAGTATGCACCTGCGAACGTATATACGCCTTGTTGCTGTGCGCTTAGCACGACATCGAATTCCATTTGCCGCATCAAGCCTAGTCAGTGTTAAGCTATTGTGCGTTAAGCCAGCGCAATGGGATTGTGGCGTGGCACGAGTTCTCTCGCTAGTGACTGCTTTATAGCAACTGTAACAGAGAACTTAGTCCCCAAGGTGTAACAGTCACAGTGGTGTACATAATGTTTCCGTCGTGAAAAGAAAAATAAACATATCAGAGCGGGCAAAAGCCATTTCCTGCCCATTTCGTTTGGAGTGAGTGCAGGGTCACCACCAGAAACGCACTAAGCGAGTTATCGTGCCTCATATTTCAGTTACAGGTGTGGACTTGTCTGTAGAGCCGCAGCCTTGCTTCGGAAATACTGCATCGCTTCAAATACGTGAATTCTTTGGTGGTTAATAGCAAATAACAAACCCAGATATGTGCATGCTCTACAGTCGCCCCTTTGATTTAGATATTCAAATGAGCAAATAGAGTGATGTACCGCGGCAGAAAGAAAAGGCCATAGCAGCTTATACGACTTACGAAGGCGCATGTTTCAATTAAAAGAATACAGCTTCGGCGCTTTTATGAGGTATAGGCTGAAGTTACCACAATCAATTAAGCTTCATTGCTAGAAGTATAAACCTGAGAAAGTTTAGTTTTAATTGTGTGGTATCTGTGCAACTAATCTCACGGAACCTCACTTATAGAACCATATTAATATCGATGTAAGAAGCAGTGTCTACCTCCACAAACAAGTGACACGTCACTCAGAAGGCTGGGTACTTAAAGGCAGCATATGTCGTTCAACCATTATTACGCACAGTTAGCAAAATTTTCATGAGAACATGAGAACCTTCAAGCTTAAACAATTACGCCTAACGTCCCATAGCTACACGCAGGATCGGAGCTAGATAAACTACTAATACATTTAAGCTCCAATTTATTTTAATGCATACCGAAATTTCAGTGCCAGAAATTCGTTTTTTTAACTTGTCACCGTCGAAATGGCAGCCGGGTAGCGAGCCATTTCGGCAAAGTAACTCTCTAAACTGAATTGAACAGTCGTTGCTTGCGAACTGAGTAATAAAGAATACTTTATTTCACAGGCACGTCAACAGAGCTCACGAGCTGTAAATATTTAAAAATGTCTTTAAATTGATATCCGCTCGAAAAGTAGAATAGGTCAGCCTTCACATCACATTAGAGGCCTTTTTTTTTTTTTTTTTTTTGTAGTTCAGTGATACTCGCATGTAAAGTTGTTCAGCTGAAAAATCTTGTTTCTTGCTGTTCAAAGCTATATAGTCCCTAGTATATCTAGCATATATTGGACAAGCAGCCAAATACAAGGGAACACTATGGAAAATTAAGTTCCCCTTACAAAAATGAGTTTTGAAACTCTATTGTTGGACTATTGACCACCTTTTGAATTTATTGAATTTCGATAGACATTCAACCCCAGCTGAGTGCAATCTTTACAGGGCCAACAGAATTTTCATTGTGTTCTACCCAATAGACTTTTTGTGCTATTTTTTCTATGTGCTTTTTGTTGTCAGTTTTCAACGTTCACGAACAATTAGCGTGTACTGTTCATGCTGACCCATGTTTTTAAGTAGTTTTAGGCACCAATGATAAGAACATGATGTGACAATTTCGTTATGAATTTTTGGTCTCACTTGTAATCAACTATTGGCCCCATTCTGCAAAGGGAAATATAAGAGCAGCATGCAGTTGCGTGCTATTTCATTTTATATAAAAGTACATATTAACGGTGCACACTTAGCTCAAGCTTCGCAACACAGTGAAAATATGCCCTAAAAACTTCATGATGGCAAAGCCTCCACTAATAATACAAATACATCGTTGAATGTCAATCAGAATCCGTAATGGATCAGCTTCTGTATGTCGCAGAAGGTAACTTTAGTGGTAGGACATATTTTATATTTATCATAAAACAAGTTCAGTGAGTCATCATACTAACAAACAGGATCCTAGATTGAACCTACCATGTAGGGCAGGACAGAGCTTTTTAAACCAGTTGCAAAGTTCACTATATGCTTCAGGATCTGACATTCTGCCCAAGCCTAGGTATTTTTGCCCGTAGCTTTTGCCGCAAAATGAGGTGCAGTCTGTATTGGAATCCTCCACCGCTGTATGTCTTTGGAGAATTTTGCTGTTATTTTTTTCTTTTCCTTCCTTTCTTAAAGTGGACACCATGCTAAAATGAAGTCACTTTAAACATTGAGGGGTTCTAATAATCACGGATCGATCCCACGCATACTATAGAGTTAACACGCATAGCAAAAACATTCGCGTATGAAATAAAAAGAAAAAAAAAACAGGATTGCTCGCGTCTTCTATCGGCGACTCTTCTTTTCAAAGAAGCATTCGGCCACTGCCTTGCTCCCCCTGTGCCCGCGAACGGCGCCAGCATGTCCGGAGGGGTCGAGGTTTACTTCCTGTCGGCTGGGGAGAAAAAAAGGGCGGGGGGGAGGGGTTACTCCCGCTAGGTCTGTGCTCTCTGCCTTCTCCGTGGTTTGTCTACACGGAGATGACCTTGGCTGCAGCATAGCTGGAGTCGCGCAGCGGGGGCGGCGGCTCCCCCTTTTCACCGAAGCTGTTCTTCTGCGCCCAGTTTTCTTTGCACGCAGACGCGGGTACGCTGAGTGCGGCGATGTGCCACTTCAGTTGGCGTTTTCCCGCCACCGTGGTCGCATCTTGCACTGTGAGCGAAGCACCGTATGTAGGTTTTTCGCTGGTGATTATCACGAAGATCGTTTTGTTCAAATTGGAGCGCGAACGTACGCATTTAAGTCTTCGGAGGAATCCGCTCTTGGGCGGCAGCTTCTGCGCAAGGAGGACATGTTTAAGAAGTTCAACACTCGCAGGCGTTTTGGATTCTAGGCGAAAAGCCGGCGCGGGCGGATGGAGCGTCTGCACTTTGGTGAGTGTTTTACTTTTTCCTATTCGTGTTTGTGCCAGTCTTGTACAGTGTGTGCTACAAGGTGAAGCACGCATGTAAATATTTCTAGCAGGCAAACCAGCCTCGTCGGAAAAAAAAAAAGGATGGGGAGAGAGAGAGAGAGAACGAGGCTTGTCTCTACGCGGACGCTGGGGCCGACGGAACGCCAGTTGGGGTGGCGACATTTTCTTTCTTTTTTTTAACCGGTGACCGTTTTTGACGGATTGTTCGGCACAGTGCTGTACGCTTTCGATACGCTACTCGCGCTGAGACGGACACATTATCGAGATCATAATATGCCTCTGTCACACATTGTGGATTATTGAATCTGTGCAGCTCCGCCATTTTTGCAGTGTTTGTTTTTGTTTCCACTCATTTTAGTGCCTATAGTTGGTAATTTTGCTTCAAGTTTTCTGGGTAGTAATGCTTGTGACCTGCGCTTTGCTATTTATATTCACAATGGGATCTTTGACGGCAGCATATATTGTTTATCAGGGAGAAATGAACGATGTGGTAGTGCTGCCGAGCTGCGGAGGCGGCGGTCGATGCCATCTAAGCAGTGAAAGACAGTGACAACTCATTTTAGACAAGAAATTTCTTGAGCTATGACGTGGAGCAGCGCACAAATGCCTTTGCTCTATTTTTAGGTTAGTATATACCGCAGCTTAATTATGATTTATATTTTTTATTTCAGCATCACATGCGAGGAGTTCCCGGACGTATCAGCGTTTTACGCAAAGAACAGCCTGGCGTCATACCTTGCACATGAATTGAAATAAAGCAAATAAACAACCCAGCTCATGTTATGGGTTCACCAAAGATGCATATTTTTTCTTTCTCATTAACGCGCATTTTTTATTCTGTGTTCCCTTTCCGCTGCGGATTAACAGAAAATGCTGCGTGATCAATGGTTAGCCAGGAGCAGGCACGAGGTGGTTTACATTAATGCAAAAGTAGCACAGCA
This sequence comes from Amblyomma maculatum, assembly GCF_055883805.1. Taxonomy (NCBI): domain Eukaryota; kingdom Metazoa; phylum Arthropoda; class Arachnida; order Ixodida; family Ixodidae; genus Amblyomma; species Amblyomma maculatum. The sequence continues at coordinate 24,800,094 of NW_028146738.1, forward strand.
CATATCCTTGCTGCGGTCAGTCAACACATTCTATGTTCTGCTCGAACAATCAACAATTTAGTCAGTTTAGTGTAGGTTAATGAGTGAGTAAGTATAATGGGGCTTAAAAGATCAAGATCTGTTTTGTTCTTTTATGCCTCACTATGCTTATCATTAACCAGCACTGATCAGACAGGATTGTTGATTGGTCGGGCAGAACATAGAATGTGGTGACTTATCGCAGCTAGGAGATGTACTGTACTACTTTTGCATTAATGAAAATCACCCCGTGTCTGCTCCTGGCAAACCGATGGTCGTGTACTATTTTCTGTTGTTCAGGAGTGGAAAGGTAGCAGAAAATCAAAAAGCGTCACTTGCAGAGTTTCTGAAGCATTTGAGCCTGAAATCAACAGAATTTCAGTTGCGCGAATTCCAAAAGCGCCCTTAAGAAACACATGGGCCACTATTTCATAAGCGCTCAACAAGAGGTCAACACTGCATCATCCAAGATGTTGCCGATTATCGACAGACTTTCAACAGCGTGTATTGACACAACGCTTTCGAATTTCTATAGAAACCCTACATGCATTTTTGTAAGGGCCGTGTCTTAGGCTGGCCCAGTATTTTATATGTTAGAAAGCTGGCCCACGTGGTCAGCATGTTAAAGTCCCTATATATTGTTAGTAATGCGATCATACAATATTTTTAACTTCCGATATTAACTTTCAAACCGCACTGTGTCTCGGTGCGCTTCAATTTTATCTATAGCACCTACAGGAATCAAGGAGAAACGATACTGTGCAATGTAGCAATCCTTTCTTTGCATTGACCCATAATTTTGCAGAACGAGAAAAAAAAAAAAAAAAAAAGAAACGGCAGGCTCTGTTGAACCGATTAGGCTACAGTGCAAAATAACGTGAACCTGCAGTTTCATCTCTACATGTGGCGCCATCTGGATGCCGCTGCGTCTAATGGCATATGTTTAACCTTTCTCAAACTTGGTTATAACCAACGAAAGCACATGCCGCGGTGGCTGAGCACTCAACATTTGCAATATGTATAGGTTGAACCATCAGCCGTGTCTCTGACTGAGGCACTAAAATTCTTTCAGTGACTATATATTTCATTACGCGGAAGCCAGTCAGGGGCTGGATCAACAAGCTTTATAACTTCATAATACCTTTCAAAGCATGGGCGTAGCAAAGGGGCGGGGGGGGGGGGGGGGGGGGGAGGGGGGGTCGGTGCCTTGCGCTGTTTTTAAGAATACATTAATTACCAACTAGCCCGGCGTTTCACACTTGTAAAGCATATCAGTTATTCGATGTACTGAATGAGTGTGTTCTAAGTGAGCGGGGTTACACGCATACAGACATTCACCTTCTCTCTCTCTCTGCACAATGAATTCATTGTGAACGCGTGCGCCGCCGTGGTGGTGCAGTGGTTAGGGCGCTCGACTACTGTGCCCAAGGACTCGGGATCGAATCCCGGCCTTGGCGGCTGCTTTTCGGTGGAGGCGAAAAGCAAGGCGCCCGTGTACTGTGCGATGTCAGTGCACGTTAAAGAAACCCAGATAACCGAAATTTCCGGAGCCCTCCGCTGCGGCGTCTCTCATATAGCCCGAGTTTTTCTGGTACGTTGAAACCCATAAACGAACCAAACCATCATTGTGAACGCGCCGCCATTAATGGCCCAACCATGCATGGTGCTCATTAATATTCTGCGAAAATAATGTTTATGCGGTTAAACGGCGCTATATAGAACTGCAGTGGAAATTCCAAGGTCATTGCCGCATTCTAGCGGCTACTGCCGGCGCTGAAATAAGCTGGCGCGTGATGATAGTTTTTCTTATAACATCTTACAGACGTTCTCTCTTCCCAGAAAGGGACATGAACCCGCAATAAACCTCCGAAGAAAACAGTTCCCTGGGCACCATATGTTAAGCGTCGTCTATTTTTCCGTCAGTACATATACCACAAGAACATTACGTTGACTTCCCAGCGCATTGCTTTAACAATACTGATTATACTTCCGTGCCAAAAAAGCGGAGTTTACAAGATACTTTTGACCGCCATATACAAGCGGCACAGCAGCGCTTCGCAGTGCGCATAGATGCTGTTTCAAAGACCGTAAATGGCATTTGTCAGTTTATTGAGGGGCTTTGCAGTTGTCCTCTTAGCGGTGCCACCTGCCTTGAAGAGGAACTGCTCTCTGTAAACTGTCTATATAAGGGCATGGTGCCGATGAAGGTGAACGAGGCTGCAGCTTCGCCTGGACAGCAGTATAGGGCTTTTGTACACACAATATACCTCGCCTTTGCAAATCGCTTATGCAGCATGTTTAAGCGCATAGAAAAAGCGCGAGTCGTGCACGATTATTTCTACAAGACGCCCCGAAGTCCAAAAGGAAATAACTCTTATCGGCTCAAACCTGAACCCAGAACGAGGTGCGCCAAGTATCTGCCTGCACTGTTTTCGCATTCGCCGCCTCCTTATCGATATAGGCCCCAGCTTGTCAGCACAAGTGCGCCCGATATTTTATTACCTCTGACCTCACGCAATGAAAGCGTTGAAGAGATCCGTTCAAGCGTAACGCAAAGATGCGAAATGTTAAGAGAGAGAAAGTAAGGATGAAGGGATTTGGGAGGCGCGAGGCTTATACTTAGACGGAAAGGTCGGCTAGTGCACAAGCATGAACAAGGAGGAACAAATACAACCGCGACTGCAGAGTCCCCAAAAACACTGTTTAGGAGACCGAGAAATGAATCTTACTGTTTCAAGAATTTAGACTGTACAGGAGTGAGCACTTCCGGTGCTCACGTGAAATTTCGCGGGTAATTTGAAAGGCGATAATATTGGAGCGAAATATGGCTTGCCATTAAAGCTCGTTCGCGTACATTTTTTGTTTGTGTGCACTCGTTTGTTTGGTTTTATGCGGTTTAACGTCCCACAAGCGACTTAGGTTATGAGGGACGTAGTACTGGGGAATCCGCAAATTTCGACCATTTGGGGTTCTTTAATGAATACCGACATCGCACAGCACTCGGGCACCTGGATTTTCGCCTCCGTCGAATAAGCAACCGCCGCGGCCGGGATTCGATCTCGCGTCCTTGGGCACAGCAAGCGAGCGCCCTATCCACTGCACCTGGAGCGGATATGTCTCTTGATTAAGAAACTGCAGCGCCTGTGCATTACTGACGAGTAAAAGCTGGGACGTAATAGTCATGCAAGTTAATTACAGTTTGACGAAATTTTGTGAATTCTGTGCACTTCGACTTCACTTAACAGTTTTCAATGCGACTCTTTCGACCACACCGCCTTCATGCTCTGCTTCTTTTCCTGGATTTAAAGCGATAATTATGCGACTGACCAATTCATTATAAAGGGAACTCCACAATCTATAAAGTATCAACGCTCATCAACAAAAAAATTGCTGCGGCACACTGCAGACTGTGGAAACCGTTTGCACGAAAGTGGGCACTTTACCCTCTCATTTATGTACGCTCAGCATCCCCATTAACGTGGTGCTATTTTCATCATGTGATTCATATATGCGGGTGTTTTCTGAATGAAAGGGACCGCTGCTGTAAACTGCAATCGATGATGCATGCGTAAGCAGAGCAAAATTTACCAAGAGAAGAGCGCATATATGAAACGGTTGCCTTTTGCTGTCTACTTTTTCGAAAAACAAGCGTGCGCAGCTTTTCATTTACATGCCGGCGGAACATATATCACCCGAAACAATTGTTTTTTTGAAAAGTACTGCTATCTGCTGCACTGCATAGAAAATAAGCAGCCAAAATTTCTCCTCACGCATGTGCACATGCCAGCTAAGTAAATTCCTCTTTTACGTTAAAAAAAGAAACACTGAAAAAGAAGGACAAGGTGCGTGCGTGCAGCCCAGTTCTGGCGACGAAGTGCGCTGCACACACGGACCGACGTTTGCACACACCGTTTGGAAGTGTCCATCACAGTTCGGTCAGCTGCTGCTCACGGAGTGCGCGTGTATGCTTGCGATGCGCGCGCTGCCTGTCGCGAACGCTGGTCAAAAGTTTCACTCATCCGCGGGTATATATTCAGGATATCACATTGTTAAGAATGCTTGTTGAAAAACGCGGAGATAGTTATATAATATTAAGGAAAATAGAAACCACCTACTTAAGAGGTAACCATGTGTAACGCTTGCAGTCAGCTGGAGGGATATCGATCAAGTATTTTTGATATTTAGAGCTTCCTTAAAACCGTATTTACCTTTTAATTGCAGAAAGCCCAGAAGTATGTGGCATTAGCACGAGAATAGGGATAATATATATATATATATATATATATATATATATATATATATATATATATATATATATATATATATATATATATATATATATATATATATATATATATATATATATATATATATATATATATATATTAAAGGGGAAATGAGGGTGCTCATTATAATACATGAAGGAAAGAAGCCAACAGTCGGCGAGGCCAAGGAAAGCGTTGGGTATGGTACTTTGTCCTTTTTTTTTTATGTTTACTTGGATAAACACAGAAATTAGTAATGTGATCTGTTAGGGGAAAAATAAATAAACACAAAGTAGAAGAAAAAAACAACGTGCCGATGGTGGGAACCGAACCCACAACCTCCGAATATATATATATATATATATATATATATATATATATATATATATATATATATATATATATATATATATATATATATATATATATATATATATATATATATATATATGCACACTCCTCTATATTTAACCATACCTGAAGACAGGATAAAAAAGAAGGGAGGGAGGCTGCGAGGGCGACTTCATTGCTTTCGTGTTCCTCCTGTAAGAACTGATGCTTGGACGAGTCGGTATGCTATTTTGAAGACGAAATCATCACTGCTCCAGGTGTCATCTAAAAGCGTATAGTGCGTATCTCGGTTGGGATCATAACGAGAAAAAAAAAAAAACAATACAAGCTGACTCCTCTGCTTGTCGTTATAATGGCGATTAATTGATTTTAATCACGCAAGGCAGTTTTACCAACGAGCGCCATGGCACAAGTTTCTTCCGCCTGCACAAGGTGCACGTGGTTTCGCGTATTTCACCCTGAAGCTCGTTGTAACCAATGGGTGCCCGGCGGCACTCGTGCACGGAACAAACTCCGCCCCATCGGATCTAGGTCACCATACAGTGTCATCAGGAGACACTTAGACGATTTTGTAACCAAAACTTGCAAGTAAGGAAACTCTTTCAGAGCTTGCTGATGATGTGAATAAGAACTTAAAGGAACGGGATTCCTGAAGATGCGCGCATTTTGGCATTGAACAAAAAAGTGAGGAAGTTGTGTACACCCACGCTCAAATGTGAAGGAAATGCTGCAGATTGTTCCTTCTGGCCACTAACAGGAATGCGAACTCTTAGAAGATCTCATTTTATATTTATTTTGCCTGGGTAACTCAGCAGCTTCCAAGATATGCGCATAACCTCGCAGAGACAGTGAGCCTAATGTGTGCTCTTTTCAACTCACTGCCTATTTTCACAAGATCTAAAAGCGAGAGACAAATAGTACATGATGTTCGGAGTGCCCATATACTCCACCACAAAGGCTTTTAAACTGATTTCTTTCGCATGCACTGCCGTTCGCTCCTTATCCAACTTTATAACATCCACCCATCAAAGTTCTAACAAGTAGGCGATACATGGGAAGCCCCACTGGTTTATTACCCATCGCATACTCCATCGACCTGGGAACTTGAGGACTGCACTTTTCTACGACGGACAGATAGGCGGTTATGTGTGACAGGTTTCGTCAAGGATCATCTCAGCATAAATTTCCCATCGAAAATAATTGATTGGCTCTGCTAATAAAACGGCTATTTTAATTAGTGTTTAAAAGGGAGGAAAAAAGTTTGGACCAATTTCGCAAGAAGACAAGAATATAGAAACCCGACATTTACAGGCAGGCAAAATTCGTCTGGGCAAAACGTGCCTTCATCACGCGAGGTTTTTTGAAAGAAATTATTTAGATATAATATTGTAATTTCTTCGTACCAAGGCACGTGCTCTGGTTATTATTCTTTTTTCTATCACGGTTAACACGGTTTCGTTTCAGCGCTGGCAGCCTCGAAGCTAAATGATCACGTCGACTGATCACTTAGCTTCAGAGGCGACAGCAGCGCATCGCGTCATCTGATAGTCGACCGACTCAAAATTGCCGTAAATAGGTAATCTCTGCCGCTAAGTCATCGTGTCATGCACGCACTCTCTTGCTTCACATCCAGAAAAATCGCGCCACTTGCCCCTCTGGGAAGTTTGGCGGCGAAAGAAAAAAAAAATGCTCCGAATAGAGCGCGGATACGGCGTAAAGGCACACCGGCTGCGCTCACCGGTGAAGGTGGTGTGCTTGGGGGTGACCACGCGGAAGGCCGAGCCTCCCAGCTCGCGGGGCACTCGGTGGCCACCGAAGCCTGCAGCCGAGGAGGCAGCGGCCATGGCTTCGAGCGCAGCAGTCGCCTGGCAGGAGCCGCCGTCTTCCTTGGCGGCTGCCGTCATCCTCTCGGGAGACTTTGCCATGGAGCAGCAAACCCCGGCGGCGGAACAACGCGCCTGGGCCGCAGCAGGGCGCGCACGCGTTCGAGTGGGGCGCCTCGAACGCGCCACGGAACACGCGCCTTCCTCTTCCCCCGCACCGGCGCCGCGTCGCTGGTGGTGGCAGGAGGGGGGGGGGGGGGGGGGGGGCACCGGAAGGGGAACACACATGGAGCGCCGCGCACGCCCCGCGCTCGACGCCCCGCCCATACCAATCAGGGCCGCTCACAGCCGGCCAATAGGGGCCCCGAATGTTAATAAGATCGAAAGGAAAAAGGAACGTGCGGGGGAGGACGGTATGGGATCGATTCCTTTCCCGCGTCCGTCTTTCCTTCATTGCGCCTTCGCTTTTGGCACCATTTCGGCGCTGCCCCTAGCAGCATTTTGTGCCGTCTCGGCGCTCCCGCGATTTTGTTCCTCCTCCTTGCCTTCCGCTGCTTCTTCGCCCCCACCCGCATTCGCCTCTTCTCCGGCGTGCAAACGACGCCCTGATTTTCTCCCCTTTCTCCGCGGTTCCGCGTGGCCACATGGGCGGCGGATTTGGCTTCGACTACGGCCGAGTCTTTACTTTGACACTCGAGGTCCAAGCTTTCTTCCTTGTATGCACTGCAAGGAGAATGTACCCGCAAGCCGAATACTGGTCGCGCAGCAGTGGGAGTTCTGCGGGTGTTATCGAGAGGAATGTTAGCGGGAGCGGGAGCAGCGGAAAAACGCGTTGGTACGAGAGTGTGCGCGCAGTGTGGAAACTACGATGCAAGAAATGGTATCACGATATGCCGGCCTCCTGGGAGGGCTCCTATACACCATCCACCGCAGTGCTCGACACGCGAAATTAATTACCATGGGTCTGATGAAAAAAAAAGGAAAAAGGAAAAATGCAAAACTCAAGGCTACTTGTTTTGCATAGTACTATTCAGCACTGTTACTAATCTACGCCGAAAGCCATCTTTTCGAATCATTGTTCAACTCAGTACACTGTACGAATCCGATTCCACTCACAGCAGGTAAAGTTAGAACTGTCATAAAAAACTAAATTTGTGGGTGTCTGGCAGTAAAAATGCAGCTAAAATATAAAAAAAAACGGAATCTGCGGATGTATTGATTGTTATAGAAACATTTTTCGATATGTGAAAAAAAAAACAAAAATGCTTCCCTTGGAAAAATGCTCTGGACTAGATTTCCAGGCCTGGGTCCTTTGCTGAGATCATACGAGACCGTCCTCCACCTACTTGATAACGCAAAAATTGTTTGGAATAGCACGTGCCCTTCGAACACATATTGTTGATAATTTGAAGAGAGAGTGTTTATCTATCTGAAAGCACCATTTCTCCTCGTGACCCTCCATATTCGTCCTCTATTCCAATCATTTTCGCCCATGATCGCTGGACGCACAAATATATGCCGACTTCGTATTTTCATTTAAAATAATGCGTGGGTCTATATATTGTCAATAGACCATGCACGTTTGATGAAATCTGCCTTAGAACATCTCTCAGAAAAGCTCTTATTTTATGAGCACCCACATGACGCAACTGACATTGTCCATCGTACAGACAATCACACACAACATATAGGACTATTATCACATGACCTCCATTTCAGCACTGACTGAATTTTTTCAGGACAGAAATTCAGGAAGTGCGTCTTGCGTGAATGTGATGCATTCAGTGCATACACCGTCTCTGACTAAGGTTAGGCCAGGAAATGTTTATTTTGACCAAGTTCATGCTGCAATATTGTCTGTGTTTTTGCGTCTCTGCTTCAGGGACTCTGTGTCTGCCGTATATATGTCTTATTTTTATTGTCGGCCGTCTTCCTCGTCTTTTCTTATGCATATCGTGTACACCTATTTGTCGTCATTTCCTTATCGAAACAAAGTGATCTGCGATTTAATGCTCCCATGCATATGTGACTGTCATCTCGTGCTATACGTACAGCTCATTATTTCCATTGCAAGGCTTCATATATGTACTGTACTTACATTGTATTTCTCTAAACTTTTCACTCGTTTCTTTCCTCCTATGTGCCGGCACGAAGGCTGTCGCTGTTTCTGAGTGCTATAGATAAGCAATGATTGATGATTTGATGGGTTTATCGCTCACTTACCAGAGTTATTATTACTTCTACCGTTGCCGATATTATTACAATTAATTGATAGCTTTGCTACTACTTTCTCTAATACTACTACTACAGTACTAAAATTAGAAGAACGCCTTTAACACCACGTTCTCATTTCGCGAATTTTAAATAAAGCTTTCTCGCTTAAATCATAAATTTTTTCAAAATTATTTTTACTGTAACATTACAAAAGCACGTTATAATGGGCCATACGCACCATAATGGGCTCGCAGGACGTCCTTAACATGCTTGGCGCCAGCGAGTGTTCGTGGCCTATGCATTCGGGCCTACCTGGCATGCATGAAAAAGTCCCGAAGTTCGAGCACCAGTGATGGCAGTCATTTCAATAAATTACTTTTATTTCCTGAAATACCCCCTTAGCAATTTTGGCTTCCATTTGGACCCTCCCGCAATAGCTATTTTTGAATATGAGGTGTTTGAAATTCCCGCTCAAGGTCACGTGGTTGTGACGGCATCCTACTGTCGACCAAATTCGTATTATTCCTGCTCGCATGTCTACGGCGGCGGCGGAGGTTTCTGGGTGGAACAAAACTATCTGCATCCGCTGCTACTATACATACCACCACTATATACTATCAGGCCGTTTTAAGGAACAGTATAATACGGCGCCAGGGGATTAATGTTCTTGATGAGCGAGCACTGTGCTCTGCGTTCCATGAAGTGTTTCAGCATGTATAGCTATCGCATACGTCCTCAAAACGGGCCTGATAATTACAATATAATTTTTGAAAATTCGGATTACCGCACTTCATGTCGACGTCCGGTGGCAGGCTCTCGCGAAGATTCTCCTTTTCAAATTTGCAAGGACATGTGGTGTCAACGGTGCGGGGCTTTCATTGGCTCTCGAAAATCTTCAGCCATTGTCGTATCAAGCCGGTGAAGAGCTGGCGTGCACAGCCAGCTGGACATATCTCGTTGCCTTTAACACCAACCAGTATTGTAGAGTCTCGGGGGAGAAAACGCCAAAATAAAAACAAGGAGTAAAAAACAAAACAAAACAAAAAAAAAAAACCAGCCGGGTTGACCGCGTGGAGCTTTCGTGGAAGCAGCTAAGTTTTTTTTTTTTTTTTTTGCTCGCTATGGGCAACAGTTAAGAGGGAAAATGCGGAGGGTCTGTTTTAATTTTCACCTCTGGTGAGATATAAACTAGGACGAAAATTTGGTGGGTGGTACATGGGCGATTCAGTACTAGTTTCCACTTTTCCTGCCCTTTGTGAAAACCATTGTAAGGACTCTTTAATGGCTCTGCACCGTATAGGTACTGTCTACGTTGGAAACGACGTTCTATAGAATCCATATATATATACTATATACGACAGAAAACTTTGTTGCAGGTGCCGCTCGTCAGTGGAAGACGGCGTTGAAACATAATTGTAGTGGTCGGTGTATAGGGAACCCAAGCTGGAGTTTGTTCCGCGACGCCAGCGCTCGGTTTTTGGCCGAGCGGAGAGGAACTACAAAACCTACGCGCAATCGCGGCCGCGGCAGCGCAGGGCTGTCAGCCCGCTAGCGCGGGAGGCCGTGTTATAGGCGCAGCCGCTCGGGCACGCGGAGCAGGAGAAGGAAAATGAGGAGGAGGGTGGACAGTCGAGTACAGATGCGCGCAAAGCCAGCGCTCTTCGCCAGTGGGGTTTCTCATTTTTGCTTTTTTCGGTTCCTCGGCTGACAAAGCGGCTGGTTGGAAACATGTTTTTTATCGGTGCTTTAGAGAGCGATAAATTATGATTAACTAATAGACTATCGTCACTGCGCGCAACTTCAGGTCCTTAAAAACGATCACCGCGAACATTATTTTCAAAGAGCGCTTGTTGGCAGGCTCTGAGACAAAAAAAAAAAAAAAAAAGCATGAAGGCGGATTCGCTACTCGAAGGCGAGAGGCAAGCGACAGGTATTTTGAGGGACCCGAGGCGGCACCTCTTGTGTTGTTAAGGTGTGGGAGAGTAAAGAATAATGCGGAAGCCTAGCTGGTCCATGGTGTTCAGAGAATGAAGGGTCCAGCCTTTTCGCGAATCATTGATACGCGTTTAGCGACGAGTGCTCCGAGCGCCGTTTGGCGAGCATCCTTTCCCTTTGTGATTGCTCACTTGAAAGGGCTCATTCGAATCTTTTGGGACACATTTTAGTCCCCCCCCCCCCCCCCCCCCCTATAATCCAAACTACGTTATCCAGTTAGTATATGAACTAGTATATTTTTCCGCGAGGCAACGTGACCCCTAAACGACTAATAACAATTAAAAGCAATGCTTAAACTTCCTCAGTGCTCTTAAAATAGAAGCATTCAACTATTCTTGAGCGCAGACTTCTGCGGAAACTTCGCTATCTTTTATGCCTATGAAGAATTCTCGAAATACCATCGATTTATTCTGAGTAGACTTTCCCTGTGCATACTTTGATCATGTAAATCTAATAAAAATTGTTGCACCAATTAGAGCCCTAAAATCGCAGAACGAAGGTTTCCGAAAACAAAATAGTTCCAGTTTTGGAGGGAGGAACAGTGCTTTATAAACGAGAAATATAGGCAAATGTAAAGGAAAGAAAGGACACGGAAGTGGTAACTGAGTATTTCATTGAAGTTGTACTAGGGAAAAGGCGAAAGGAAACTATATAACTGAAAACGAATATCATGATGCTCTCTGCTCTTCACAGGCGACCGCTGTGAGGAACGGCAGGTTCTCCTGAGGCCAACTATAAGAAACGCCATGCGTTAAAAAAAGATTATGTATAATTTACGCCTTCTGGGATATCATGGCGAGCCCGGTGTTGTCGTTCTTCATCCAACACTAAATAGGTTAAATGAATAGTCTGCGGAATGTAATTTTCCTTGTCTTATTTTTTCTTGAGCGCTTGTTTTTTTTTTTTTTTTTTCGAGAATCATAGCTTCGTGTTTGTGAATCCTACCAACGCATTAATAACGAACTAAACATTGCAAAGAGCATTTCTTATAGCGAAACACTCTTTATGGAAGGCTTTCCGCGGACGAGCTACTTGTCGTCGTAGCCGCCATAGACGCGCTGATGAGCGGTGTTCTATAGCACAGCCACTCGATGGTGCGGTTGGCGCCGGCATCATATAGAGCCATTGGATAAAAACCTTATCCAATGACTATATTGAATTGGGGATCACAAGTCGGAGAGCGGGAGCATCTGCACAGACTCAAAGGTTTTGCCATTCGTCTGGTGGACTCAATCAAGGTCGCGGGATCGAAACCCGGTGGAACAAATCTCCACATGGTCTAATTAATTTTGTGTCCTTTATTACGCCATCCTCATAGTCTATACTCGTGTATATAGCAATGCGTAGCTTGGTACGTCAGAGTACGTACCAGAGACATTACTCAATGACGCTCGGAATTGTCGAAATTACTACACAGTGTGTGGCCTTTCATTCAGTTCAGCAATTGACGGAGCACAGCGTAAAAGTTGTGCAATTTTTCCTTAAAAAATAGCTGTCGGGAAAGGAAAAGATAATGTTATTTTGGGATAAAAAATTGTAAAGTCCCAATACACCGAAACAATGAGGCCGCAGTACTCAAGATACCTGACAATCACTTGTCCTCGTCGTAATTTCGAGTGATATGAATACGGTGAGATTCAGCGTCTCAAAGCTACATCAATTTTGATGGACACTGCAAAGGGCTGCAATAATTTTGACCACACCGGGTCCTTTGCGTGCCCTTACATTGCACAGTATGCACGGACGCTTTGCGTCCCGCTTCCGCCGAAACGGGACTTCCGTTTGGGATCAACACTATAGAGAACCTTAGCATCACTGAGCCACCATGGCTAATTATTTTAATTTCAATTCCACATAATGGAGTTTGCTTATCGAGGACTGTAGAGAGCTGCCGCAGTATAGCAGTGTAACATTCACATCCAGAGTGTGAATGTCACATCCACCAAGCTAGGCGACCTTTGACAGCTCTCATTGGGTTTCATTGGGCTAGAGGCCATATTTTTTAAAATCTTGGTTGCATTTAGCTTGGATATTCGGCATATACAACAAATAATATAACGTTCATATACCAAAAGGAATGAAGTTGGGAATGGTGCGCTGATTTTATTCGCCACCTTCTCGTCTTGCTAGAGCGTGTTGGTGTAGCAGCGGGGTGCAAATTAAACAAACGCTTCTCCCAGATGTGCACAAAATCTGGGGCCCGTGCGTTTGACGTCGCTGCAACCCTTCAGGGCACAATATCAAGCCAAATCATGAAGTCGCAAAGCAAGCTTACGCCTACACACACAGAAAAGAATAAAAAAAAAAACAACAACATTACATCCTCTTCTTTCCCCTTTACTCATTTTATTTTGTCTAGAGTGCTCTATGAGCAGCACTAAAAGCACTCCGGGACATGGCCGCAAATGTTTTCTCGTGTGACGTTCTCCACTGCACAGAATGCGCTTGTTTCGAGCTCTCACGGATCTTTGGAGGACAACAAATAAAATCACGAGGAACCCTCGCGAAGCTCCTAAGAGCGCGCTCGTATTTGCATTTTCCGCATACGCTTGAAAAAAGAAAAAGAGAGAGAAAGAGCAGAGGCAGAGATAACTTTGCATACATTGTCTAGGAAGCAGCGCAACGCTCGTCCGCCCGCACGCACTGCAGGATATACATTATACAGCGAGCGCAGTTCCTCTCCGCGCAAAGCCGAGCTCCAATCGGGCGCGCGTCTTAAAAATCTTGTCATGAGTGCTGGGCGAACGCTAAGGGAAGGAGAAAAGTAAAAGAACACGCAAGCTGTGACGCCCATGCATCGCCGCCAGATCTGTGCGAAGAAAAAGAGAAAAGAGAGGGGGGGGGGGGGGGGGGGCAAGGAAGATTGGGGAGCGGGCCCTTTTGTTCTTTGCGGCTCCTTTGTTTTGCTTCTCCCTGCTTTCTGGCCGGCGTGTTTTCTCTCAGAGGCTTTCGGGTCATGCCCGGGGGAAAAAGAAGCCCGGCTCGCAGTTCCGCGAGCAGATTACCGATCAATAGAGTCGTCAATCAACGGACTCCGGTCGTCGTCGGAATCCCGCCCGGCACCTTTCAGCCCTGCGTCCGAATAAAGTCACCGGCCGTCGTTTAGTGGCAACGACGCCCCCTTCTCTGTGTCCGCTCCACTGTTTCGCAAATAAGGCCCCGCCAGGTTTAGCGCATCACAGCTCAGGTGCGTCCGCCTCCGCGTGGAGGCGAGACTTGCGATCGAGCAGGGGCGCTGGGGCGCGCAGGGAAAAAACTTCGCGACTGATGCTGCGCGGAAGGGTCTGTGTTCTGGTTCGAACGACTTCATGTACATGGAGTTTCTGCCCTTTATTCACGGTTGTCGGCATGCTTAATTCCTCCTGTTTCATTGATTTCAGCGTATACGCACCCAAAAGATTTGGACAAATTTCGGGATAAAGTTTTGAACGTAATATGTTTTTTTTTTTTTTTTTCATTGCATATTGTATAACTGCATCACCGCATATCCTCCACTAGCAGGCTTGTCTATGCATATATATATATATATATTGCTATTGACTTTCAACACACCACTTAATAATTTTCCACATTCTTTGCTCGTTTTGAGCGCAAGAATAAGAAACAAAATATTGACACGCATTGAAAACTTAGACAATTTCTATCAACATATGTTCATAAAAAAGTATCTTACAATATTCTACAGTTGCCTCGCATTATTTCACAAATCGCAATCCATTGGTTTTCTATGCCATTTTTAACAACGCACTGCGAGCGCATGCAGGAAAAAAACATTAAAAGTAAATTTTTGACACTCATTGAAAGCGCTGACCATACCCATGAACACGTGCATAACAATACCTTTCAATTTTCCCTAGTTACTTCACAATTTAAAGGTGTATAAGAAAGATAAGGAGCATTCAGGCGAATATAGGTATGGTGTCATATTAAAGGTAAATTTTTGTGGTCAAATTGTTGGAAGATAAGGGCCTGATACTCTTGCTGTGTCAGGGATAGCACTGAATTTCGAATTATACTTTGTTGCTGTTTATTTATTCAGCGTTTTTAACTGGCGTAAAGGGCAATTAGACTGACGAGAAATTTAGGCCTGAAATTCTTTGAGCTAATTAGCATGCTGACGCCGCGAAAACTGTGAGCAACGCCCAAGGAATGCCACAAAACACATAAAAACTGCGTCCGAACTGTGACCTCAGGCACAACCAGGCACTCCAGCAACAGGGTTCCGACAGCGGCGCTGACCGTGCCGGACGTGTATACGCTCGCCGCAGCGGTGTGCCGCAGGCGGCGCTCGGGTTTGCGTGGTTGCGCAGGTGCATGTCGCGGGGTCGCTTTCTCTGCACGCACACAGGGGCAGCGATCGCGTGGCGGGCACGTGCAGCGCGGCTCGTAGTCACCGCACGTGCAGCTTGCGCCAACGAGAGGGCGTGCGCACTCAATTCGCCACGGCCTGGCGCCCTTCGGATCGCCTCGATCGAAACTGCGGCCTACCGTGCAGGGAGGCATGTACGCCCGGGGCTGGCCGCGAACTGCCGCTGGGGCAGTGAGCGATAGCTTTACGCGCTCCTGCCCCGTCGAAAATGCATCAAACAGCTGTTTCTTATTGAGCGCTCAGTTTTGAGTGCGGAGTATATAGGTCGTTACGGTGACGCTTACAGATATTCCCCCGCGCCACCTTTGGGTGAGAGTGCTCGAGCTGCTCAGCCGCGTTCTCGTACGGGAGTGGAGCGTCAAAATGAGCGCCCTTTTGAACTATTTCTTCCATATCAGGGGATCTTAACGTCTGTAGATACCAAGGTGATGCGACGTGTATGCCGCGAGTGTGAAAAAAAAGAAAAACAAATTCATGCCGAGCGGTAAAGTTGTAGCCGCAGAGAGGCGACGCAATAGCGTTTACGTGCATGCTATAGTTACCTATAGTTCGAAAAGGACCCAATAAGCGATTGTGTGCGTGCCAGGAGGGTGTTATTTACAAAATTCCATTTTCTTGTGCATGGGCGATACTATGCATCGGGCAAATTTGGTTGTGTATCAGTGAGCGAGTCCGTGAACACACGAGTTCACCATATAAAGAATTCCCCCCTCCAGCAACCTTGCCCTGCATCATCGGGATCACAAATGCGAAGTGCAAATCAAGCAAATCACAGTGATTGGAACGAGTAGAGACAAGCTGGTGCGCGATAATTACGAGGCACTTGCGATTGACCATGGTGGACAAACATGCAGCACACCACCACCCGTTCAATGTGACAACTAAACAATTAGAAGTTTTTCGCGTAACCTATATATAGGATCACAAAGAAGACGCAGAATCATGTTTCGTCACCTCGGGGTACAACAAAAAGAAATCTTTTCGCTCCTATTTATGTTGTCCCTCAGCTATTGTTAGCGTCAGAGTAGTCGTTCGTCTTTAATTTGTTTGAGTCTATTCTTGTGCTGACTTTACTATATATATCTATATATGTACCAACCGTCTCAGGTACAACCAGTTTTGAAATCAGCTGAAATGCTTCAACAAGACAAGAACAAGTCACACACGAGTGCGTTAAACATCTTTAGCCAGACGTGATTCCCGTGCTTCGAAAAAGCAATCGAAATGCGGCATTTCTGCGGCATATAAATACTTCCAACGCCTCCTACTGACAGCGGTCCCCCATTTACCAATGACGTGGTGTAACGCAGTTGTTTGAGCTGCAGGGTCCATCAGAGATCTTCTATGACCTTGAGCTGCGGTGGCTTTTGACATATATTTCTTTCTGAACACAAAAAAAAAAAGTCCCTCAATGAACAGCTCCTCGATCAAGAATTGAATGATGGGAAGTTTTTAACGGGTGAGCGTGAAAGGCCTCGTTCACCGAAAATCTGGTGTTGTGAGAGAAAAATCACGATATAGCGCTGGCACGCGGTAGCCGGCAGCTGGCATGGCCAAGCACTGACCGCTGTGGTGTTCCCTGACGTTACGCTTGGCAGGAGCTGCCAATTCGGGTCTCTCGTTTCTCTCTCTCTCTCTCTCTCTAACACACACACACACACACACACACACACACACACACACACACACACACACACACACACACACACACACACACACACACACACACACACACACACACACACACACACACACACACACACACACACACACACACACACACACACACATATATATATATATATATATATATATATATATATATATATATATATATATATATATATATATATATATATATATATATATATATATATACACATTACACGTCCTGCAGTGCTGACAATTTCTACTTACTTAATTGGATTGAAAGTTTAACCTTTGATAGCGGTTGATTATTTAGGTTCTCGTGGTACAAGTCGTGCAAGTTTTACGTGATCTCCGTGATACAGCACAATTAGCATTTTGCCTTGCATGACCAAATATTTCTTTTATAACTTTCGGGTACATTGCTTAGGACAATCTCTCTTTCCAGCGAAGAAATCCAACATCAGCTGACTCCAAACGAGCGAACTATTCATCCTTTGGAGAGCGGGCCAACCGGTACGAAACAAACAAAATGTATTCACCCCTTTAAAGTTACGGCGTGTCAGCTGTTAGATGTAAAGGAAAGCTGGAACGTTATTTCGCCTACAAAGATAAGATATATATGCTGGAATTAAAGTAACGGTGAACCTCCGCACGGCTAAGCAAGTACTTTGAGAAAAATACTGCTCCGATACGTGCACTCATCACTGGCAAAACCCACGTAAAACGACTGGGGTGCTCAGCTGCGGAGGATTAATTGGCTCTATGTGAGGCATCTTTAGTGAGTGAATAAAAATATGCTCAGCATTTCTTGACACTAGCAGCGCGGGGTAATGTTGTTGCATGTGGGCAGATTAAAAAGCGCTGCCTGTATCTGAAGGGAAGAATAAAGTCTAATGCATGAAAGAGAGGCCTGCAGTAAATTTCAATCATGCAGTGTACGTTTTTGTAGCCACTTGAGAGAAGTTACACCATTAGAAAAGAAAGCCAGGGCGAATTTTTCTTCAACTGAGGACATGAATGATAAAGCTGCCTTTTAATGGGTGACATTATTTTGCAGGCGATGATTATCTCTTCTTACAGGGAAATCGCTACGTTTGCATGAACTCAACAGAATTCGATTTTCATCGGCTTTGAGAGAGGAAGTGTAAATACATCTAGAAAGAGAGTAGAAAAACCTATTTCCCTCTGAAAATGTGCACTTTGTATCAAATAATAAAGTTCCGACCCGCACTTTCTAAAGGTAAAGCAACCTATCGAATTCATCCTTCAGCGCTTGATCGTGTTAATTATATTTGCTAGATGATGCTTCGTTCATGGTCTGCCAGTTCCCACCTGTTCGCAGAATATTATAATTTTGTTTCTTTAAAGTCATGTTTTTTCTTCGAACCGTGGTTTACTGCAACACTCACTGGCTACATAATAAATATTTTAGATAGTGCTATTAAATAGTGTTCTGCTATTCTGCTGGAGCACTCACAGTCAAGGACCTGCTCGTCTTGCTGCTGCTGCTGCACCTTCGTTGCTTGTCTATCCGCGTGCTCTGTCCTTCGTGCGTTCGAACCAGCAGCTCTATATAGCTGGAATATTTTACACGGTCCTATAGTTCCGCGACCTCGTCTGTTTTGAATAGAAGGGTCTTTAATTTGTGTGTGCGTGCGTGTGTGTTAGAAAATGTGGCAAGTGAGCGGAAAAAAACCCTGACATATTTTGGATACATTTTGCAGCTGTCTTCAATGAAAAATGTTCCAAAAGATAGCTGCTGTATAGTTACCTTTTTTTGAAGTAGCATATATAGAACCCAAGCCAGGAGCCAAAATGGTCGTTCGTTTCGAAGGCTCCACTATGCGGTGTGATAGAGAACCCCACGAAGCTCCATGATCATTCATCCCGACAGCTGACTGGTTCAAAGTTTACGAAGGACTCGCCTGTTACGCGAGAAGCACAGTTCACATGTTTTTTCATAACATTAAAAAGAACGTGACTATGAGATTTCAAGACTCCTCAGGGCTCCTTTCGCATTGAAATGCACTCCGCGGCTCTTCAGTGTGTCATGCATCCTCTCAAATTGACGCAGGAGGCGATTAGTATACGTAAACTGGGCTCGACAAGTGGGATCCCGAAATTATTAAAAATAACCTTCGAGTCAAGGTGAATACGGAGGCGCCTACATCAGCCTGTAATAGTAACCTACCAGTTAGCCCCAAACATTCCATGGTGAATAAATCGGCTCATGTGCCAATAGTTCGAAGTCGCTATCTGTGTTTTCGTACAGGCCGAATTAAGAGGGGACACAGACCAGTACTGACACACCGCGATTGAGAGTTAAACCTTCCAGGTGTTGTACGTCCTTCCTTTTCTACCGTCTATAATGGCGCTCACCGTGTAACAGTGTGGACGGTCCCCTAAACCTCTCGCGCTGCAGGCGGACTGTCCACGGCCTCCCACGTTGCTGTGTTGTGAAAATAAGCGCAACCAGAGCAGCCAGAGAGCCTAACTGTTCTCCAAGGGAAGAGCAGGCTCTGTAACTGTCGGCTGCGCGACACAGCAACGCGCCGATAGGAAGACTAATGCTCAGATGGGCTGCGTTTATTCTTTGTTTCTCCAGGGTGCCTTATACGAGCGAGGCTGCTCCGACAAAGCGGGCGGAGGGTGGTTGCCTCTCTGCGCGGGTCATCGACGCCTGCGGCATGGAGTCCCGCCTATGGATTGCATGGGCGTCTGCGCCCGCTGCGCCACCGGTGGATCGCGTCCCGCCTTAAGCGCCACTTTCCCCAATCACGGCGGCGCACTGCCAAGAAAGCGCCCTTTCAGGTGCGCCTTCAGCCGGCGTCTTTGTCGGGATGTCGTGGTGCGCCCCTCGTTCTTCGCTCCCGTAGCCGCCGTGGTAAACTTCGCCGCTCGCTTTTTTCCCGAAATGCATAGCGTCGGGAAAGTTGCGCGATAACCGTATGCGCCTGCCGCATATGTCTGAGCGAAGGTGTGGTTTTAGCTGACTGGATCAGGTACCCTCCGTAGAAAACAAAAACACTAAAGAAAATAAAGACCCGTTTCAAAGCCGCCGAATAACGCAAGCGCATCGTTGGACGGCTTATTTATAACTGAATACACGACTCAGTTTACTGCGTTTTTGTTTTTCGTTTGCATTCTTCAAGGCTGGCGTGCATATGCTGAGAGGGCAGCTATTCGGGCTGGATGCACGAGAAAGAAAAAGAGCGTGGCCTTCCTCGGTAAACATAGCGCAAAAAGCGGTTTAGTTGGCGGAGCGAAAACTGATATCGAATGGTTTGTAACAGAGGACGTGACGCGCATACTGAAGCTTCTGTAGAATAAACCACTTTGATACACACCTAGAGATATATGGCGTAATGTGCGATACAAGTGTGCACCTAGCAAGCGTCAGGTGCAGCAACCTGAAGTAGATTTTGTGGCATAGTTAGCAAAATATTACCTACGATTAAACTTTTGACCTTTCTATTTCTGCAGATGTGTTATGTACATGCGGCAGAGGTATGAGTCATACATTCGCACAAGACTTCAAAGATGCACTGGTTGCTCAAACGTAGATTGCGTAATGATCAGTGAACATATATTTTGTGAATCCATATTTTTTAATGCACCACACTATAGTGGCCGTGGACCTTACCCACGGCGTTTCTGTCGTCCTTTGTTGTTGATTGCGCTTCAGAAATTCGGTTCGCTTTCGTTATATCGGCGCAAGCGAGCGGCCGCAATTTTTCGCTTCTCTAGTTTTCCGCTGTTCTTCCCAAAGCATGAGAAAACCGTCCATGTAAGCAACTTACTTTTCGAAAAAGTACGATACTTTGGGTTCTTCTGGATAACTGTATTCTATTTAGAGGAACCAGCCACTATATTATATAGCCAACGTGGTGGCTCAGTAGTTAGAGCTCAACTGATGATCCCTAGAGGACGCTGGTTCGATCCGGGGCGCGGCAGCAGCTTTTTGACCGAGGCGAAAAGCAACGCTTCCGTCTACTGTGCGATGTCGGTAAAAGTTGAACAGCCCCGAGTGGTGGATGTTTCTGTTGTCCTCCACTACGGCTTCCGCTCAAAGCCTGATTTGCTTCGGGACGCTGAGTCCTTAAACCAAAGTATACCATTCACATCGTATTACGGATCATTATCTTCAGCATGAAACCGCAAATACTTTTGCGATGTCACTGCCATCACTTGTTCTTCATTTTAATTTTCAGAAGGGGTGCTATAGATTTTTCTTTAAACCTTTGTCTTAACTTGACCCGAAATACCCTATCAGGAGACATGCCTGGTAGCAGGAGTTACTAATGCTAAGAGCTGAAAACCGACTTAAAATTCTAGGAACACGCAAATAGTTTTCGAACAAGCTTTCTGAGAATCCCTTATCTGTTTTCATTTTAAGGACACAAGTCGGTGTAGAGAAACGGAGGTCCGCTTCAACAGGTAACGAAGAACGCTTCATTATAAAGGGTGTTTTTTTTTTAACCATTTAAAAACCCATATTTTACAACAACAACAACAACAACAACAAAAAGTCTATGCGGTCTGTGCTGGTGGATTTACAGCATGGCGGACGTCGTGAACGTGACAGAGCTTGGCCATTTGACAATTAGATAATATAAATTAACTAATCAACTTTTTTTACTTTTGAACTTGGTGATCAATTTTATATTGTGAAGTTAGAGGCCGTCAACATTCAACTCATTCTGAAATTTTCTTAATCCCTTATGTTTCGATTTAACAAACATCAAAAATAAGCATTCAAAAGCTCGTTGGGTCGGCTTTTCGGCATTTCAGTTTCACAGAATAGCCTCTACATATAGCATTTCTATTTCTTCAAATAGGCGCCGTATACGTATTTTAACGTTCAAGGTTACTATAATTTTAGTGACATTGTTACTGGTAATGACGTCACTCTATAATTATGCAGCGCGCAAAACCTTTTGAACGAGCTTTAAAATGCTTATTTTTTGATGTTCGTTAAATTGAACCACGCTGCCTATTAACAAACTTTCAAAGCGCGACTCACCTTTATGTTGACAGCCTGTAACTTCGCAATATAATATTGCTCCCAAATTCAAGAATGTAAAGTTTGCAAACTTAGGTAATTTGTTTTAATTAACTGTCTAATCAAGCAGCCCTGTCACATACATGATGCCTGCCTTGCTGTCAAACCCACCAGCACAAAGCCCATGTTTGCATCGGTCATAGCTCTAGAAAAATGGGTATGTAAACGTTTAAAAACACATTGTATGCCAGAAATGCCGCTCATCAATAGTGGGGTGCTTCACAGAGGACTTTGGCTTGCAAATGCACGTGTCGATCGAATTTATTTCAACGGCCATGTAATGTGCACAATGTACTTGAATGGAGCCGACGTTACCAAACGCAGTTGCATCGTCACTGCGAATTTTTACAGCCTAGGTCCCACTTCCGCCTCTTCTTCCGTATTCATATCAATATATTTATATATTCCGCAGTTGCTTCGCAATTATTTTTCGGAAACTCAGCCCATTTTGTTCTTTCTGCGCGACCTTTAAACACTGCTGGCGCAGGATTACTTCAAGAGCAAATTTTTGACATGCGTGGGAAGCAAGCTCACACTATTTCCAACAAAATACGTAAATCGGTATCTGAAAGTATTTCAAAGTTGCATCACATTTAAACGATGTTACAGAAACTTGAAACTATGTTCTGTAGATGCGAAAAATAAAACTGCTGGCTGTCACCCCAGATCTATTTTTGCTCTAAACATGTAGAAGTAATTTGTCCGCATTTGAGGCGCCGTTCAATGTGGCAGCGCGGATGGCTGGAGAAGTGTTATTAATAATGTAATAATTTTTGAAAATTGAAATGAATACCATCGTGCATTCATTTGACAAAATAATTTACTTATGCAAGTTGAGATCTACAACACGTTTGAGTTGAAATACTGCATGATCTTTGCCTTATATATGCTTAAAACTTTCAGTGCAAAAACACTTCTATAGCCTATCAGGATGCATTTCTCTGATTTCTAGATTTCAGTTTCCTTCCGCCTAACCGAGTGTTGCTATGGCACAACCAGGCCTAGCTTTGCTCTACATTGTTATAGTATATATACGACTTGCTCCGAGTGGTCAAGTCTACCACGATAAAATGATCATTACTATAACTAAGGTCAAGGTCAAAGATATTTAGGCCTAATGAACGCTAATTAAATATGTGCGGAATACAGGTTAACAAACGTAGTCTGAACGTGTCTGAAAACACATTGGTGACGCCTTCCTAAGCCTACTTAAACGTGTTAGGCTTAATCACGTTTAGTAGGCTATACTACCTAAAAATAAAGGTCTGTAAGGGGGCATATACAGTAGTGGGTTGCTGCCTGAACACACATTGGTCGTAATTACACTTCCTGGGTAAGCTTGATTAGTCTTAGCTAAGCTTCACACGCCAAACTAAGTCTATTTCATGCGAAAGCACTTCTGGCTTTCGCATATAAAATTTGCGCCAAATATAGACCAACACCGATGTGTGACGTAAGCACGATGCGGCGGCGCTTCTGTCGCCTGGGCCGACTGGGGGTGAAAATTAGGGTTAGCGGCCATAAGAATACATGAAAGCGAAAGATTTCAAAGTAGTTTTCTCATTTCACGGGGCACCTATGGTGTCGTTATTCCGCACAGAGCAGCCATGAACATCCTAGAAGAGATCGTGAAAGTATGAAGTGTCATTACCGAGGCGAAGTATTTTTAAAACACCGCGAAACGTAGGGGGGTGCGAGTTTGGAGGGCGATCCATAGAAACACATATGTAAACACAAATTGCCGCAATATTTTTCTCGTTTAGCAGAGCACCAGAAGGGGTAGCCGGTCGTTAAACGTTGTCCAGCGCTTTGAAGAAGTGTCTGACAAAGTATGCTGCATCATTGCGGTGGCAGTCTACTTTTAAAACACCTTGTTGTCTAGAATCTGAGTTAGAAATGCATCGTGCCAGGGAGCACGGTCCATACAAAATATCTCTAAAGAACGGTTCGCAAAGGAGCTAACTTTTGCGGCTAAGAAAGCAGTCGTTTGTTAAGAGCTGCATGGTGCATTATTTTAAGGCCATGAATATACGTATGCAACAACATTTCGCGTCTGACATCTCTGTAAAGCATATTTATCAATAAATATGTGCGTCGCGTTTCCAGACGAACCCCCACGTCTATAGGAAACGAGTCGCCCAAGCGGCTCTTATTTTGCTCTTTTTTTTTTTTTTTTTTTTTTTTTTTTTTTTTTTGCTGAACGTCTTGTGCCACGTCCCGATATCATGTTGTATGGCGGAAGTAATGAAAAAAAAAAATTGCAAGGGCTGGCGGTTTGCACGAGCCAAGTAAGGCAGTAATGATGCCGTCGAGACATGATTCATTTTGTACATTGAGAGGAAAACAAAACGCAAAATAAAGGGCACGACGTCATTGGGCACTGAAAGCATCGATCGTGGCTAAGTAGGCGGTAAGTATTAAAATCAATGAATATGTAGTTGTGTCGCGAAGCGATACATGCATGCGGTGAGCAAGTCGTAAGCGAACATTTTGACGGGCTCTATATTCCGACGTCCGAGCACGCACTGCATGGTCTACGCCGTACGGAAAGAAGCAAAATAAGACGAGGACACTGCACAGAAAGCGCACAACGATATACCTATAAGAGCCATAGCGATACCACGGTGAAAAATAAAAATAAATGAAAAATATTTAGCTAGCATATATGCCCGTTGATGAACTTGCGCGCAACCACCTGATTCAAAATAATTGTATTCCTCCAGGGACTTGAATGCCTGGACTGTCCCTGCAGTGAAACGACTCGGAGAAAAAATCACATACAATACAATGTTTACCTTGCCCAATAATGTAAGAGCACCGACGTCAGCCTGGAGAGCTTCCCAATGTGTTTCAGACGTAGCAAATGAGTCCGGGTGCACAATGCCGTCAGTGTACAGCTATTCATTGTAGCGCTGTTTATCCGATTCCGACCAACGCCCCCTAGACTAAGAGAAGGCTTGCGCAAGTCCCCTTTTCCACTAGTCCTACGTCACGACAGTGAGATCTGGAGATAGATCGGCGGCGCCGAGCGCAAGCGTACGCAAGCAAGGCGATCAGGAACGACTCGACCTGAGTGTGCGTGTTTTCAGCCTGTGTTTGCTGTGTTCCTATATAATCCGTGCTACATAGACGATTGAAAGCAAGGCATCTACAATTTCTGGGTGTTTTTGTGCGCAAAACTGTCGATCTAGCTATGCCAATAGATCCAAACCGCAAGTGCACAAGTTGCCGTCGGACTCGGCTCAAAATGCAGCGTGGACAAAGGCTGTGCAGTGGAAAAACTTATTACCAATGAAGTGCACTGCGGTAAGAAAGCGTTCTTGCTTGCTTCCTAATACTCGTGCTGCCATTAACCACTATTTGATTTAGCACAGTGTATTAAAGCGTATACGCGTGCGCATATCGAGCACACAATTTGGACAGCACAGCTACTAATAATCGAGTAGCATTCGCCCTGTTTTGAGTGCGGAACAAAATTGTTTTGCAACCTAAATTATTTTATTATGAAAACAATTTTATTTCGCTAGTGGCCACGTGATTGTAGTTGCCGTAGTAAATGACTATAGTTTAAAGCCGAGTTAGCTGCTCGCTTCGTTAATATACTCATGGCAATCGCTGCTCCCAGCGAGCAGCTTTTTTTATATTTACGTTACAGCTTTGTGACCAGCGCGTCCGTGAAAGCGACCTCGTATTCACGACAAGCTACACCGAGCGTCGTCAAGGTCACCGTTCAAAATAATACCTATCATTTTTAGCTTTGTCTATTCATCTAACCATGAAGGTGCTCTCAGATGAATTTTGTGCCTGTCTTCATATTCATGTTTATTCAGGCAACTGAGAATGAAGGTGAAAATTTCCTCGCAACTTCATTTCTGCCATTGAAATTAATGCCAGGTGAATTGTGTCAAACTTCTCATATACTTCAAACGACGTCAATATTAGATAACACAGGTATCACAAATATTAGATAACACAGGTATCACAGGCCTCTTCATAGCATATGATAAACTGACCGCGGACAGTTGCAGACGACCATGCACCACCGGCGCCGTCACTAGCAGACGCTAGCAGACGCTGCGGACTTGGAGGCGGCTGAGCCGTCGTCTGCTACAATGCGCGATTCTCGTTCGGTCTATATGGTCGTATGGCGTTTGTCAGCTGCTCTTTAAATGTAATTCTGTCAGGCTGTATCACTTGAGCGACAGTATTATTCCCTCTTCATCGCTAGCTCAAAAAAATTTTAAGCGGTAGCTCCAGAGCAGCGTTGAATAAAAAGACACGCAACCGCGTAGGGTGACACCGACTTTCAGTATGATCTCACTACGATGACGTCACATAAGCTTGCACAGGCCTTGTGGTAGTGAAGGTGGTGGTGTTCCGACAAGCTTTTCACATAGTCCGACATTGCTGCATCATACACTATACATTCCCTTGCAAGCACTGAAAGTCTGACGATTTACAGGCCTCTTCATAGCATATGATAAACTGACCGCGGACAGTTGCAGACGACCATGCACCACCGGCGGCGCCGTCACTAGCAGACGCTATAGCAGACGCTCCGGACTTGGAGGCGGCTGAGCCGTCGTCTGCTGCAATGCGCGATTCTCGTTCGGTCTATATAGTCGTATGGCGTTTGACAGCTGCTCTTTAAATGTAATTCTGTCTAGGCTGTATCACTGGAGCGACAGTATTATCAAGCTAACTTACCCATGCGGCAGCATATCAGACTATAAACAAAACTGTGCGATTCGCTACACGCAGCTTTCTTTTTGGGGATGTCCGCGATTCACAACACAGATTATTTGGAGAGTTTTAAAAGTATATTGCCTCCGAAATGACTCACCATAATTTGTCACACATTTATTCAAAGTGCTGGCCAACATTTAACGACCGGCTACCACTTCTGGCGCTCTGTGAAACGAGAAAAATGTTTTGGTAAGTTGTGTTTGCATGCGTTTCTACGGGTTACCCTCCCAACTCACTCCCTCAAACGTTTCGGAGTGTTTTTATAAATACTTCGTCGCGGTAATGAGATTTCATACTTTCATGATCTGTTCTACAATGTTCATAGTTGATTTTTACCGAATAATCACATCATAGGTACCCCGTGAAATGAGAAACCTGCTTTGGAACCTTTCAATTTCATGTGTTCCAATGGGCTCTATAGCCCTTTGCGAGCGCCTCCTTTGTTTGTAAACACGGTGTTGATATATATGGCTAAGGAACGCATTTGTGGTCACTATACGCGCACAGTGAATAGTGGGAATACCCTGGAGTAATACTGTGCCACTCCCATTAGAAAGGAAGACGTCGAAGAGGACCGGAAACGTTGAATGAGTGATCTATTTGTATTGACACAACTGTGCAGAACACAAGAGAATGTAGCAGTACTGCAGTATAGGTATACGTGTTAACACATCGATGGCAATGCACACTATAGACTGCATTTCAATAGATTGCAAAAGCTAAAACATTCTTGGTTGAGTGAATTTCTCGATGAAATTACGAAGGGGGCCCAAAATCTAGTGAAAACGAAAAATGAAAATAATGTTTAAGGAAATGAAAGGCGCAGCAACTTCCTCACTTTTGTAATACTCCAATAATTCCGCAGTTGTCCCATATGTTCGGTACTCAATAGGAGCCATGACTACTTTTACTTCGATGGAAGGGAACATGAAAGGAGTGAAAGAGGACCCGTATTGGAAGGCTAGAATTTCGGCCTCCTGGGGATCTTTAACGTACCCTGACATCGCGCCGCCAGTGGGCGTCTTTGGCGTTTCGCCGCTTTTACTGGGGGAACAGTCAAGAAATGGAGAGAAAAAAAACTATATGATTCATAAATGAGATTCTCCATGGCGAACGCTCAAATTTTTAGCCTTGATACTCTTTGTGAGTGGCCGACGGCTTTTTACGAAACAGGAAAAAAAAAATCGAAAACCTTTATATAAATATGCCCGGCAAATTCGAGCTTAATAGGGCAGCAACACAAAAACCCATGCGTTATAGTATGCTAAACAATGTGAGGGTAACGAAGGGGAATTATTTCATGATATATTACATAAAAAAATTATGCTTATGGCTTGTTATGCGCTTATCCACTTTGTGGGTTACTCGGTAGCAAAAAATATTCCGTTATCGTTCTCTCTCCTAGATGAACCCTGTTCCGTACATCACTCATGGAACTAAAAGCTTTGTGTGGACTTGAAGGCCTCTGAATACTACTTGAATGTATAGACAAACTTGAAACACGAAAGTTTTGAAACAAACAATATCCACTCGATATGAACGGCTTTCTACGGCACTTAATGAAAGCCTAATTGATTATCACTGCTGCCTAAGGATCCGCCAGCGATTTCTGCGAGCCGATCATGTGCTCTAGTAATTGCGCAGTTGCTCCCAATGTTCGGTAGTCACTAGAAGTCGTGGCTACTTTAATAAGGAATAAGTAAATAAGGAATCAGCACCATTCCCAACTTTTGAAAAATTGCTGTTATAATTCTGTCCCACGGCGACTGTTTCAGGCGTGGCAATTCTGTGCTTTCAAGACGATCATCAGATGTGCTGAGGGAGCTGAAAAGCCGTTTTCGTCGTTTCCTGCTTTGATTTGAAGCAAACGTTCTTAAATAATCAGGTTCTCGTGTATGGAAGGGTGATGGAATATACAACCATGGCTAAAATATCACTCGACACGCTACAGAATCCTACCTATATTCTCATGCGTTACGTAGAGGAGGTATAGGACAGCTCCTTCCTCTTGAGTGCAGGATCGGTTTTTTTCCGCCTGTGCATTATAACTCAATTCACTGATAATAATTGAGCTTAGCAAAATTTGATCGCCGAGGCGTGCGCCGAATTATGCTTGCCGCGAGTGTATACCATATATAGTTCACAACTGCCCAGATATAGCTCCCTTTCGCTAGTTGCTGGCTGCATTCGACTAATATTTGGAGGTTAGTTCACAGTGTGCAAAAGGGCTCCAAATGTAGTATGGTTGAATCTAAAACCCCATGCACCTACTACAATCCGGTGAAGAAAAGAAAAAAAGAAGAATAGGTGGGATGTAGAAAAAATATAGACATCCTCGAACAACACTTTCCGTTTCCTCTCATAGCATCCCCGGGAAACCCAGAAGTTGTGATTATTCACACACTTCCGTCTGTGACCTTTCAGTGTTAAGCGGGCGAGCTGCATTGGTCCGACCCCTGCATTACGGCAGCAGACCCCTCTCCTAAGTGACGCATGGATTATCCGAATAAAAGATGGTCCCTAAGCAAGATCGCGGTAAAGGAGCCATAGAGAGAGATGTACAGAGTGAACGAAGAATGCGAAAAAAAAAAAAAAAGAGAAATACGACGTCCCTACTAAGTTTTATCGCCTTCGCGCGCATTATAATACCGGAATTGTGCCACTTTTCGTCAGAGCGTACACGTAAATGCAATCAGGCGGCGCTCAAGCGACCGACCCTTTCTGCTGCTGTCCTAGCTCGTGGCCACCGTCATAACGCTCCCACCAACGCGAGCGAGGGTCGACCACGCAGAGCGCAGCGATAGATTGAGCAATTTGTTCTCATCGCCAAGGGCGGACACAGGCACAGCGTATAACCCGTTGCGACGATTATTTTCTGCGCGATGACTCAGGTGGTCAGCATTTTTTCCTCCCAACTTGTTTCTTCCGGCGAGGTCGACCCGGAGAGACACGGGCCGACGTAGTCAAGTGTGCCAATTGCGGCCACCGCGGGCCCAGAAGCCCACGGGCGGCCGAGAGGGAAACGGCTGACGGACCGACTGGAAGGGTGCAGAGTCAAGTGCGCTTAATTAATAACCGCGCTACGATTCCGGGTAGCTCCCACGGTCTGTCTCTATTCGTTGTCTCGGCAAGGGTGGCAAAAAATATGGGTTAGAGCAGGCGGCGCGACAGCTTGCCGCGGTCTGAATGTCGCGCCTGAAAACGGCTGCAGCCTTGTCACATATATTTGCTCGGGGTTGTTGTCCCGGTCCCGAGGTTGTTTACTGATGGAAAGGGCATTAATTGTGTGGGTGCAATTGGATGCGGAATTGGCGATGCGAACGAGGGCTGGCTGATGAAAAAAAAAAAAAAGAAACGAAATGACCAGGGAAGCAAATAGTGGAGGACCAGAGTCACGCGCGAGTATGGCGGCTCGTTGACTTTTCGGCTAACAAAGAAACGGTGGCCACTTACTTGACTGGGCAGCCCCTTACTGCTCTTAATGACTGTCCACTATCCAGACTAAAGCCATACGTGCCTCCATTCGTGCAGACGGGCTCCAGGCGTGCTTATCCAGCACTTGTGTAAAAGGCGCGAAAAGTGAAGACGATTACCAGAATACAGTATCACCAAAGCATTTAAATGGTGTCTTGTGTTCGCCGTCTTCACTTTTTACGCTTTTACCGGGGTAAATACAGGGACCATTTCGCGAATTTTCCCTTTTTAGCGGAGGTGATTTTCTCTTTCTGCCCTCACTAAGGATTGCTGTAGTCTTCACTCAGCCCTAATGACACTGTGTAATGTTCTGGCTGATTGCATGAGACAGAGACCCTACTGTAAGCGTATGTCACCATGAAAGCTTGAGAGTGACAGCCGCGGAGGATCTGCCAACCTGCCAATGTCCGATGTGGTTAACCAACAAGAGCCCTCACCAAGACGCGGGTGGTGATGGACAGGCAGCACTACTTGTTCTGACCTTTCTGCGCGTAAATGATGTGTGGACTCGAGGATCTGACAGCTCCTCAACCCATCGGCACCATATTTTTCAAGTCACCTCTATAGTTCTACCGCCTCTTCCCCGACGTCAAATACTGGAGCGATCTTTCTCCCACCGATACATTTATTTGCTCCATATCATTTTCAGGTCCGGCGTACGAAGCGACAGGCGACCGGCAGTGTGGCGGACAAGAGAAATAATGTTATGGGATAGGAGCTTTCATGTTTCGAAGCTGCACGTGAGCTATGAGGTTGTCGTATAGCGGAGGGTTTCGGATTCGTTTTAAGCACCTGTACGTGGCTCCTTATTTTTATGTGACGTACGTGGAATAGCACGTGAGCGTTCTTCCGTTCCTTGTCGACCAAAACGAGGTCCCCACGGCCGAGAAAGTGGAATGGGAATTAAAGTTAGTTATTAGAAAACAAGAATGTTGATTTTTTTATTAATCCGAGCAAATTATTTTTCTAATGGCTTCCTTCTCTGCTTCTCGCGATTACCAGTGACTGTATGGGCCTTGCTTTAAAGCAAGAGCGCAGTAGTGTATTATTAATTAAAAAAAAAACACAGTCTTTTTGGCAAGGATCGCTTCAATGTTGTATTGTTTACTTGTTGGTTCTATTTATATGATCCGTTTCCTGTGATTGTATTAGACTCGGCCTGAATTTACAGTAGTGCACTGCTTTGACCTGTACCATTTGGTAATGCAAGGGGCTTATTGGAAATACCTGCATTTACCAGGAGAGTGAGAAAAAATGACGTGTTCATCAAAAAGAAAGCCCAAGGCCACATTTAGAGACAAAATACGCAGAGGTGTTGGTGTACTGACTGAAAAGGGTGTCAGACCTGTTTTATGTGCCATTTTTATATGCTCAGCCTCGTGGTTGTTTGGGTACTAGAGACAGCTATCGATTCCGTAAATTTTTTATTGGAGAAACTGCTTTGTGCACATGTAACAGCATTTAGATAAGCTAAACGCGGATTTGTGAAAACAGATGACTAAACTAAAATGTACTATATACGTTGTGTTGCTCTGTACACCCCCGGAACGCCGTGCGGGTTTAGTGAGACGGAGTGTAGCACAAATAAAAGTGCGCGAGGAAGCCTCATAAGGTGGAGACAAAGAAAAAAGGAGAGCGACGGAGGAAAGCAAAGATCGATGTTTCTACGAGGGGCGGGGGGGATAAGGAGAATATATGGCGGAGGGAAGAGGTGGAGTTAAAACTTGATAGGCAGACGCTAGCAGCGCGTATAGGTCTAGCATAACTATGTCGCTCAAGCGGGAACCTCTTTTTGGGAGATGAAGCAGAGACACCTGTAGGGATGACCATCATCGTAATCAGTGTCCATGAACCATGGTCAAGGTCAGTGGTAAAGTCTCCAGGGGATAAAATACAAGTCTTGAACTCTTTTCAGGGCAATTAACAATTAAGGGGCATACTCAATGCGTATGCTTAGGACCCTTCGTTATCGTTTTCTTCCCCGCATTCCAGGGTTGAATGTCGGGCGATATATTTTGCGCTCAAAAATTGAGCAGTTCAAAATTTTTTTTCTGCTCTTACTTTGATACTAAATATCATTTACTATAGTTGTTTGGTTTTCTGCGGCCTACAGAGTGGTCTTTCTTTTGCTTATTACTTGAAACACAATATGAGAATTCAAATGGTACTAGTGAACTCTTACACATTAGATATTTTCTATCAAAATAACTACGATGTCTGAGCAGGACTGGAATTGCTTGTACACTGAGGAGACATTAATCCCCGAGCGCAGCAGCCGTTTTAAACGCTGAAGCGCTGTGAGCAGGAAGTCGTTAGCGTGGGTAGCACCTGAAACGATAGTGCCGAAAATTTCAGGGGTACACTTCAGCCTGTTTAGGTGCAGTAATGCGAAAGCATTGCGAATTCTGCCACGCCACCTGGTGGATTCGCCGACACTACGCAAGTGGACCTCGACCGCACTCAGCCAGATGGCTATGGGTATGGCGTTTTTGAAGGAGCGGCGGAGATGGAATCTAATGTAGACGACAATGTTCACTACACACCACAATAGTCTCTTACATTTGGAACTTGATGAAGACGACAATGTTGCTGCATAGAGCGAGAAAGTGCTACAGTTTTACACGAGGCGTAATCAGTTGCACCAGACACGTGACTTGAGGGGCCGTGCATTCGAAGTAATGTACACATTGCGAATTGCGCGTACAATCCTGGAATATGCTCCTGCTCTCATGATCAGGTTGCTTTGCACCTCGAACTCGCAAAAGCATTTGACCGTGCTTGCCACTCATTTCTGTTTTCTCTGCTAGAACGAGCGAATGTAGGGTCTATATTGTACTAAATGGAATACAGCTTTGCTGCAGGAATTGTTCGACTAACTTGATTGTAAATGGGCACCTCTCAAGCCTCGTACCAATCCACTCTTCTGTGAAGCGAGGCTGTCCAATGTCTTTGCTCCTTTTTGTCCTTTGACTGGAGCCAATTTATCTGAGTGCTATACGTACTAATAGTATCCATGGCTTCTCTCTTCTTGGAAATCAGGTGAAAGGCTTGCATATGCTGACGATTTTGCTTTCTTCAGCGCTGATAAGCCCAACATCGTCTTAGTTGTATCCACGATATAACAAATTTGGCATCTCGTCCGACGATTAGGTGGGTCCCTTCAAATATTCTGGCCTTTGTTGTGGCTCGTGGGGCACAACACCGGTCTATATACAGGAGTGGAAGGGTCATCTGTGCCTACAAATATCTAGGCGTTCCACTGCATGCATTTAAGTCAAGTGCGCATTACCGGAGAAAGCGAATTCCGCGGTCGTTCAGCGTTATGCTCATACTTTTGTTCCCTATTGGCTTTTAATGTTTGGTATAGGTTCCAGGCCTGTGTGACATGTTCGACAAAAAATTATGTGCTCCCGGTCCTCCAATGCGCGAGACGCTACATCCAGGCGCTTTAAACGAATAGTTTGCAGCGGCTTAACTCAGCTAAGCCAGGATATACTAAGAGAAATCAGTATGATCGTGGAGAGACAAAGTCGTTTCTCTGCTGTTGCTCTTTTCGCACCTTCGTCCCCGTCGCCTTGCGTTGTCGCTTTGCAAGTCTCTCTTCTCACTCTTCGTGACTTTCAGTCGCTCTTTTAGCTCTCTCAGCTTTATTTTTGCTACGTGCCTTCTTCATGGCGATCCAGGTCGGCAGGAGAGTGATTTCGGCTTGTAAGTGAGCGGTGCGTTGTTGTCTCATCCATGGCGTATAGCATTACGGATCCTCTGTATTTTTCAGCGTATAGATACGCCTTCGCAAGTTAGTGGCTGCTCCACGGCTTATATCCCCCGCTGCGGCGCAACAACTGAAGAGCACCGCGCATGAGCAGTGATGTGCATTGCTAAGGGATGAAGTCACGCGCTGCGCTTCGCGGAGACTGGCCATATGTACTGGTACTAACGAAATTTGCTATGTGTGTGAAGCAAAAGCAGGTGTGCGATGAAGAGGATGTGAAGCGGCAGCAGAAGAAGGGAGCGCCGTACGCTGCGTGCACCATTTTTACCATTTTATTCGTCCTCTCGAACTGAGAAAAAATAAACATAAAAAAAGGAGAGGGAGCCCGGACCATCAAAAGCTTTGCCAGGCTTAAAACCAATTAAAAATAAAAGAGAGCAGAAGCTCGAGATTAAAAAAAAAATCACTTTTTAAAAAGCGAGAGAGGGTATTTAAAAAAAAAAAAAAACGAGGTCCATGTCGCAAGGTGGTCCACGCTGGCTTGAGAAGCATAAAAGGAAAAACCCGGAAGGTAGCATCCAGACCTGCAAATGAAACAAAAACAGGAACCAGAACCAGAAAGGAAGGGAACAGCAGCAAAACAACAGTCATACAAAATGGCAAATAACATACGGAGGGAGAGGCAGACGTACAAAACCCAAAGCATAAAAAAAGGGAGACTGAGGTAGAATAGTAAACAGGACAGTCCCCAACAAAGAAATAAAAATCGGGTGAACAATATAGAATTGCAGTTTCCTACAACATTGGTCCACAAATTCACAGAGTAAAAAAATACTAATTTTAGGAGCAAAAGAATAAAAAAAAAATGAGAAAGTGCCGACACCACAGACAAGGGGGAGGGGATGAGAAAGAATTGCAGAACCTAGTCAAAACGTTGAGAGAAAAAAAAAAACTATTAAATCTAGTCTGATGCGAAAGACGTCCGTCACTATACCAGATTATATTAACTGCAAAATGCACGCGTAAGAGAAACGATGGAGGAAAATACATTAAAAAAAAAAAACCTACTGCACTACTATACCGGACTCGTGTGACAACCGCAGCAGAAAAGGCAAAAAAGTAAAATATCACATATCACAGAAGAGTAAGAAAAAAAAATAATAACTCCACTCATTTTATAGCAGTATGCATGCTGCCCTTGCGGACCTGGCTCTGTAGGCAAGAGTGCCTGCAGTCACGGGCACATCCAGAAAAACTGAAAGGCATGCCTTAAGCACTCTGCTCAACACAGGAGCACGGAGCCCTCCCTTGTGCACAGCGTGGTAAGGAGGTCTTCAGGACCCTCCGACGAGACCCTCGCCCAGACCACCGTCAGGCTCAAGCACAGGATCAGCAGGCCATCCGATGGTGCTTGTAAAAACCAAGATGGAGAGTTGGCGGCATCGAAGGGCACGCCACGACGAAATACCAATGGACACGTAGAAACGTGATCCAGTAGGCATAAGTGACCTGCGCACTACACCCATAGGCGCCTCCATGCAAGCAAGTGGGCGTGTCCGAATCAGACAGGCTGAAAGGAAGAGCAATCTTCCTCCTCTGTACTGAGCGTGGTTGGGGATCGGCAGGATACTCCGAGGAGTCCCTCATCCCCAGACGTAAGTACAGGATTAACAGAAATCCACTGGTGCTTGTAGAGCCAAGGATGGACTGTTGGCAGCAGCAGCGTGCACGCCACAACAGGAAACAGGTCAAAAATGCACCCAAGTAATACGGCAGCCAGGAAAAAATAAAGAGAGAGAAATAAAGGGTACCTGAGAAGAAAAACAATGGATTCAATTATATTAGAAAGAAAAGAAAAGGAAATCGACTGTAAATGATTACGTACATAATTGGAACGCATGTTTCATATATATATATATATATATATATACATATATAAAATTGATTAGGACAGAAATAAAGAGAAAAAGAATACAACATAGGTAACCTTTCAGAGGAGATACGTAGAAAAATAAACCCTGCGGCATATAATTTATAGAATGCGAAATAGCAAGCAAATAGTTCACTTAATAGAAGAATGTCAGCGACAATAATCACGTATAGTGCTGCTTATGTCTTGAACCATTTGAATTAAAATTGCACAAGTGACAGGATTCCGAAGGAACGTCGGGTACTGAGACGTTGTAATATCTGATGAGCAAAAAGACTTTACGCGAGGAACAAAAGGAGCAGTAAGGGAGCAGTCTTGGAAGTAGTGACGGACGTCATTACACATCTTGCCACATGAACAAAGTGAACAGGAGGATAGAAGTACTTTTTTAAAATAAAAAGGAAATCTGCCATGGCCTGTAATTAGAGCTGTAATCGCATTACGGGGCGGACAAATGCGTGGTATATTGGGGGTATCAGGTATCCAATTAAATAATTCTGTGCCGCCATTATTTTCGCGCCAATATGTGCTCTACAAAACAAGGGAAGAACGATGTAAGCGTGAACGGACATAACGTCTTGAAAGGGTAGAATGATGTAAACGGCCGTACTGGCCTGCGCTACCAGCTGCTTGGTCGGCCAACTCATTGCCATAAATGCCGGAGTGGCCCCGGATATGGAATAACATGAATGGAGCGAGAGACGATAAGCGTGACAGGTTCTTTTTAATAGTAAGAATTGGGGGGTTAAATGAATTTACTGAAGAGATGGCAGAGAGCAGAGACAGAGAATCTGTGTAAAAATGAATATAGGCGTAGCGGGAGGGTTATTAAGTGCATATTCAACTGCAGAATTAAAGGCTACAAGTTCCGCTTCATACGCACTGGAAGGTGGCTGCAAAGAAAAGCGATGAACAAATAATATGTTTTGGGTTGAGTTAAGCACTACAAAAGCTTCGCCCGCGGAGTGAAGTGTGAACGACCCATCAGTATAGATATGCAGTGCGCGTTGGGAAGAAGAAAACATGGCTTCCTGGTAGGTGAGTTTAATAAAATGAAATTTAAACTTCATTGAAGGATGATCAGTCCAGGGATTGAACAATGGCTGTGTTTCAGAAGGGTTGTGTGTAACGTTGCCATATACTATAGGTTGCCGGAGTGTAAAAAGCTTGAACTCGGCACATAGCTGGTCTATAGATGAATAGGCAACGGAACAACATTTGCAAGAACACAAAGTGCAGCTGTTCACGTGGTTGCGTAGGCACCAGTAAGAGCGAGGAGTGGTATTCGTTGTAGTGATAGGACGCGATCTCTTAGTAGAGAAAGAGGACAGTGATACCACCATGCAGGGGCAGCATATGTAATCGAGGGGAGAATGACTTGGTGACAAATTTGACGCAAATTAGAAGGTGAAACGCGAAAGTGTAAATTACACCAATTAAGGAGTTTAGTTGTAGATGCCAAAGTTTTAGTTTGCAAGTGATTGACATGGGGAATGAAGGTAAGGTACGAATCAAAAACAACCCCTAAT
The DNA here is from genome assembly GCF_055883805.1 of Amblyomma maculatum. Taxonomy (NCBI): domain Eukaryota; kingdom Metazoa; phylum Arthropoda; class Arachnida; order Ixodida; family Ixodidae; genus Amblyomma; species Amblyomma maculatum. The sequence continues at coordinate 24,837,232 of NW_028146738.1, forward strand.
AATTTGATAGTTGGTTCGCACTTAAGGCTGTGAGATCCAAGACGGATGGTGGGTTTACGCTTATGTATTGCTAGTACTCCATTATGAAATAAAACATAACAACATTTTTGTGCGTTTAACTGAACACGATTTTCGGTGCACCATTGCTGGACAACGCTGGTTGCTTTTGTAGATATCTCGCGACTTGTCTTACCAGGTACAAGGATAATGGTGTCGTCGGCATATGCCTGATTGTGAATTGGGGGAGGGAGATATATATTTAGCAGGTAATAAAGGGCAATGTTCCAAAGTAATGAGGAAAGAGGCGAACCTTGCGGACTACCAAGAGAAGGAGCCGGAATAGAACAAGAAAAAGATTGATGTGTTAAATGCCGGTCATCTAAGAAGGAAGCTAAAAGGGAATATATATTTTTTGGACATCGATGGTGCCTTAGAAAACGCAAAATTAAAGGGTGCCAAACACTATCAAATGCACTTTTAAAGTCTAGAGAAATTAAAACCACAGGGTGCTTCTGTTGTTTGTAATCCTGTAATAGTTCACGTAATTTATAAATGGCCTGGACAGAATTCCGGCCGTGAGTGAAACCATACTCGAATTTATTTGCAGCCACCTTCCAGTGCGTATGAAGTGGAACTTGTAGCCTTTAATTCTGCAGTTGAATATGCACTTAATAACCCTCCCGCTACGCCTATATTCATTTTTACACAGATTCTCTGTCTCTGCTCTCTACCATCTCTTCAGTAAATTCGTTTAACCCCCCAATTCTTACTATTAAAAAGAACCTGTCACGCTTATCGTCTCTCGCTTCATTCATGTTATTCCATATCCGGGGCCACTCCGGCATTTATGGCAATGAGTTGGCCGACCAAGCAGCTGGTAGCGCAGGACAGTACGGCCGTTTACATCATTCTACCCTTTCAAGACGTTATGTCCGTTCACGCTTACATCGGTCTTCCCTTGTTTTGTGGAGCAAATATTGGCGGCACAGAGTTATTTAATTGGATACCTGATACTCTCAATATAGTACGCATTTGTCCGTCCCGTAATGCGATTACATCTCTAATTACAGGGCATGGCAGATTTCCTTTTTATTTTGAAAACATTACGTCTATCGTCCTGTTCACTTTGTTCCTGTGGCAAGATGTGTACCAGCATTCAGTTCAGGCGTTCAGTCGTGTCCGACTCTTCGTGACCCTATGGACCATGTCACGCCACGCTTTCTGGTCTCTCACTATCTTCTTAACATCACATAACTTCATCTGCAGTGCCTTGAGGATGCCATCTAACCATCGCGTTCGCTGCCTACCCCTTCTCCGGCGACCCTCAACCTTTCCCAACATCAAATCTTTCTCCGGCGACTCCTCTCTTCTCATCAGATGACCAAAGTAGCTGAGCTTTAACTTTAGAATTTGACCCTCCAATGAGCAGTCAGGGTTTATGGTAAACAATATCGACTGATTTGATCTTCTGGCAGTCCAAGGAACTCTCAAGAGTCTTCGCCAGCACCACAATTCAAACGCGTCAATTCTTCGGCGGTCAGCCTTTTTCACAGTCCAACTCTCGCATCCATACATCACAACTGAAAAGACCATAGCACGAGTTATACGGATCTTGGTTGGCAGTCTAATGTATCTGCTCTTTACTAGGCGGTCAAGGCTAACCATTGCTCTCTTTCCCAGACGCAAACGTCTCCTAATTTCATGGCTGCAGTTTCCTTCCGAGGTAATCTTGGAGCCCAAGAACAGAAAATCTGTCACAGCTTCCACTTCTTGTCCATTGATGCTCCAGGACTTGATAGGGCAAGACGCCATGATCTTTGTCTTTTTAATGTTCAGTTTAAGCCCAAACTTCTCACTCTCTTCTTGTACGCGCATCAGAAGTCTCTTGAGTTCCACTTCGCTTTCTGCCATTAAAGTGGTATCATCCGCATATCTAAGGTTGTTGATACGTTTTCCAGCAATCTTCACTCCAGCTGAAGACTCGTCCAGACCGGCCTTCCTCATGATTCACTCTGCATATAGGTTAAATAGGCAGGGCGACAGTATGCAGCCTTGCCTCACCCCTTTCTCAATCGGAAACCAATCAGTAAGACCATGCCCAGTTCTGACTGTGGCCTCTTGCCCTTCATACAAGTTCTTGAGGAGATGAATAGCATTACCAGCATTACATAAGCGTAAACCCACTATCCGTCTTGGAACTCACAGCCTTAAGCCGACGACACCATTATCCTTGTACCTGGTAAGACAAGTCGCGAGATATCTACAAAAGCAACCAGCGTTGTCCAGCAATGGTGCACCGAAAATCGTGTTCAGTTAAACGCACAAAAATGTTCTTATGTTTTATTTCATAATGGAGTACCAGCATTACATAAGCGTAAACCCACCATCCGTCTTGGATCTCACAGCCTGCAAGGAATTTGGATTATTTATAACAAAAAAGTTATTGGATGCGGCAAATGCTTGAACGTGAGATCCTCTTAGGTCCGTAACACTTCCACCCCAAAGAATATGTTTTGCGTTAAAGTCGCCAATAAAAAGTAGTACAGTCGACCATAAAGCAAGCGCTCGAGTACTTTACCAAATGAAGAATTAATACAAATCGGTTGGTATGAGGTCGGAAGGTCCGGTGGTCTGTTGGGTTTGCGAATAAAAATAACTCTGCCTATTATCCATGGTTGAGAGAAGTGACCAAAAACAGAGAAGAATTGAAAATAGAGGAAAAGAAGAAGGGATGAGCATTAAACAAGGAAACGACAAAACGAGGAGAGATAAGATCAGGGCCAGCAGAAGACGTTAAATCCATTGAAGTTATAATAGCCTCAATTTCTTCAAGATGAACGGTGGATCCTGGATTGAGTTATTATAAAGCTGCTTAATAATATCCCTAACGTGAGTATGTAAAGGTAGATCTAAAGAAGAATCGTCCACAGCGACATGCGTATTCAGCAGAAACTGTATAGTGTCTTGAAACGTCTTTGTATAGGTACCGTCTGGGTATTTCAGCATAGGAATTATTGAGGCAGTCCTGAGCTTTCCAAAAGCATACTTGTATGGCTTGCCAAAAAGGAATTTCCTTGTAGCACTTGAGCCAAGTTCATTTATATAATTGTCATGTGTGCGCGTAATGTTAGCTCTATAGACAGCAAGAGCTTTATAATAAATTGAGCAGTGGTAAATTCTCTGTGTATAGGATCGGAAATACGTTGAAAACGACGTCGAAGAGCTCGAACACGTGAGCGCTCCATGCTCAAATCAGCCGACCACTAACCAGATCCCTCAGGAAATGTAGATTTAACAGAACGTAAGTTTTCGTTGTAGAGTTTTTTTTTTTTTTTATTCATATACCCTCAGGGCCCGAAGGCATTAAAGAGGGGAGTGGGAAAGATACATTGGTACAGGGTACAGTGCAGCATAAAACAACATAGGAGAAACAATAACATGGCGAAAAGTGATCAAAATAAAAAAAAAGGAGGATTGGCGCAAAAAAAAAAGCGGAAAAGCACTTGAGAAAAAAAAAACATTTCCGACAGTCAACAATGTCACCGAAAACAAACAAAAACAATTGACTACCATCTATAAATATAGATTACATACGGTAGTCTTAAAAGAATTTGGGTCCGTAATATCAGCAATGTGCCTAGGAAGGTGGTTCCAACTGACAGAAGTGTTTGGAACAAAAGAATAAGAGGCGTGTTTAGTACGACATGACGGAACACCTACTTTGTGAAGATGATCAATGCGACCTGAAACATATGTAGGGGTAGTTAGTAGCCGGCTCTTAAGGACAGGATTGTGGTAATAGATTTTGTGAAATAGGCATAAGCGAGAAATTTTTCTGCGTAGTGAAAGCGGTGGCAATGATAATGTTGTTTTCATAACGGTAACACTGGAGTTACGGTGATAGTTGGAAAGTATAAAACGTGACGCGCGGTTTTGAACAGATTCGATTTCAGATTCTAGAAATGCAAGGCCAGGGTCCCAGACAGAGGCTGCATATTCCAGTTTAGGACGAACAAGGGTTTTATAAAGAAGCAATTTTATTGAACTAGAAGAAAGGTTAAAGTTTCGGCGCAGGTACCCCAACATGCGGTTAGCATTGTTAGTAATAGATTCCACATGCAGATTCCAAGAAAGATTAAAAGTTATGTGCACACCAAGGTATTTATACGAAGACACAGTTTCAAGAGGAGTATTATTGAGGTTATAATTAGCTACTTCATTGTTACGACGAGAAATACGCATATGTTTGCACTTGTTAATGTTAAGCTCCATTTGCCATAATTTACACCACTCTGAAACTTTGTTAATATCAGACTGAAGAACAGAAATGTCAGAGTCACTGTTAATTTCACGGTAAATAACACAATCGTCAGCAAAGAGACACACAGAAGAAGCAATGGTGTTTGCCAAATCATTAATATAAATTAGAAAACGTAGGGGCCCTAGTACGGAGCCCTGGGGAACGCCTGAGCCCACTGGAGAGGAACGAGAGTTCGATTTATTTGCTTTCACGTATTGAGAACGGTTAGTGAGAAAAGACTGAAGCCACGAAACGATGTTAGGGTCGAGTTTGAGGTTACTTAATTTGAAAAGTAGTAATTGGTGAGAAACTTTATCGAAAGCTTTGGAGAAATCGAGGAATATACAGTCTGCTATGGAACCCCGGTCAAGAATGAAATGAAGGTCTTGTGAAAAGCATAGAAGCTGAGTCTCGCATGAGAATGTTTTGATAAAGATCTGATTAAATTTTGAAAGGACGCTATCAAGGGCAGGCGCTGAATAGATCTGATGATTGTAAAAATGCTGAAAACAATTAAGAGACGCTATAACTGGCAAATTAAGCGACACGAACTGGCTCTAGTAAGCCTCTTAAACTGTGATGAAGGTTGAGAAATGAGAGAAAAAGAAATAAATCTGTGCTCTGAAAGGGATGAATCTGGCATAACTTCCCAAAACTAAGCCTCGTTAAGTAAGTTTGGGGAAGCCAATGTGATGTCAATCCAACTTTAAGCGTACGGAGTTTCATATGTTGGCAAGGAATTTGGATTATTAATAACAAAAAAGTTATTGGATGCGGCAAATGCTTGAACGTGAGTTCTTCTTAGGTCCGTAACACTTCCACCTTAAAGAATATGTTCGCCACAAATGATAATATTATCTGTAGGTGAAGTCTGTACACAAGTTGCCAGCAAAGCAAGAAAGGACATAGTTTTCAGCGCAAAGGCACGTGGCCAAAGGAAAGAAGAAAAAGAAAAACTATAGGGGCGAACACAGTGCTGTGTTCGTCCCTATAGTCTTCCGTCTTCTTCTTTCCTTTGGCCGCGTGCCTTTGCACTGTGTTGCAAACGCCAGCGGCCGGCGTTCGCCTGCCAACGGGGCGGCGGCGGCGAACCCGTTAGAGCCCAACGAGACTGATGGCTGGGGCAGAAAGAACTCGGTTTATTGTGTGGCTTGGGTTTTTATACCAAGCCAAAGAAAAAAAAGAAGAACGAAAGGAAAGCTGCAAGCAGAGGCTGCCGGGACGCTTGGTGATGACGAGCAGAGCGGAGGCGGGCACACGTGGCGCTGACGAATCATTTAGCAGTTCGCAGCACACTGAAAACTATGTTCTTAAATCTAGAATACCAACTAGCCCAACAACTAACTCTACGAAAGCAAGGAAGCTTTCGATATCTGCGCGAGGTGGTATATACACTGCTATGAAAAGAAATTGATGAGTCGATGTCGAACACAAAATGGCAACAAGCTCAGGAGAAATGAAAGTAGGAAAGACATCGAAATTAGGATTATGGAGCAATACAACGCAGCGGGGACTTTCTGTACAATAAATTTTATGAAATGAAGGGGAAATTCCTGCAAATTCTTTTTTTAGGGGTAATGTTTGGATCGCAGACAGCAGTTACCGTGATGCCGTTATCCTGAGTGCATTTAACCATCGGGGCAGTCGCGCAGCGTGTCTCATCCAAATTTACTTGTAAGAACTTAACATTAAGGTTGGGACGAGGGGGTTGCCGTGGTCCTAAAAGCCATAGTTGGTTCTTGCCCGTATTCGAGCCACTCGATCCTGCAAGATAGTGCAGGAGACGTCACCAGCCGGATGGGCACAAGGGCGGCCTACCGTTGGGCATGGGGCGCATTTTACGTTTGGGTTCTTAATCGGTCTGGGACACTGCGCAAGGGGGTGCGAACCGGCGCATCGAGTACAACACGCCTTATCCGGGGAAGTTTTTTGTGTACAAGCTCGAAGGGCATGACCGTACTGTGCACAAAAGGTACATAAAGGCACATGTAGATCCTCCTGGACTTCAACTGAAGTCCAATGGATCGTGACCCTACGTGCAGCGCGAAGTCAGGAGAAGGCGGGAGGATCGACCTCAATGATGTGCACCCGCTGCCCAGATCGCTGAGTAAAAGAAAGTATGACCTTGCATGTTTCGGGATCGAGGCATAATCCGGAGTTCCTAAGGTTGACGACCGCCACCAAATCATCCGGGAGGACGTCCGAGTCAACATTTGATAGCCGAACGTGCGGGTTCCTCCTCGAGGGAACTCGGACCTTAACTGAGGCGTTGGTGGCCTCAATGCGGGTGATGACTGCTCTCAAACGCTCAAGATCTCCTGGGTCCTTGGAAGTTACTACCAAGGCACGACGCGTGGGCCGGAGGTTGAGAGCGCCAATGCCCTCGGATTCTGGGTCTATTGATGCGTTGAGCAGAGTTGTAACTTCCTGTCCCAGACGATTTGTAGCGGCCGCAGACGTTAAGACCCTTTGGTGAGGTTCAACAGTATGATGCTCGTGAGGCCTTATAAAGTCCTGAATACCATCCGTGGATCTGCGAATTGCTTCGCGAGGTGCCACGGAATCTGGAGCGGCCCGCAAAGTTGCTGCGAAGGTCCGATAAACATTACGTCCAGTCCTCAGTGGATTAACTTCGCAAGCAAATGTCCTACAAGAAAGCTCCTTGTTATGGGCCTTAAGAGCTTCTATTTCCCGGTAGCGAGAAGAGATTATGTCATGTAAAGAACGGATACGCTTCCTGTCCCGAACAGCACAACCAAAAAAGTGCATTGCCTGTGCATTCAGAGACGAAGCCAGGGAGACGAGGACAGAGCGAACTCCAGGGCCTATCTTGCTTTTGCTGGCGTTGATTGTAGATATCAGCTGCTCGTGGGCCCTCAGAATGGTAGAGTCGGAACCCAGTGGAAATTCATCAAGATCTGTGGACGGCTCAATGGCCGCAGGATGCGGGGAGAGGCCCGGTAAGGTAGTCAGATGAATCGGATTCGCCTCCGAAGGCGAATGCGAATCGGAATCAGCATTCACTTCTGGGGCAGAATCCTCCAAGAAAGGAGTAACGTCCGGAAGGACAGCCTTACTGTCGGAAGAGTCCGCTGTAGCTGGAGGGTGCGCGGTAGAATCAGCAGGAAGGTGAGCGTTGCCAGCAATAGCAACCGTGTCAGCCATGGTTGTTCGAGCAACTGTCAGGCCTACCCAAGCTGCCAGCTGAGCCCTGAAGGTTGCAAAGTATCGCTGCAGCGTGGAAGGACGCCAGTGGAAGTCCCCCGGAGGGTCCCTGGAGAAGACAGGGCCCTCCGAGCAAACGCACTTGCAAACGGGACCCTGGCGACTCGATCGCAACGCTGAACCTGTTTTGCCACCAAGAACTTATTTTAGTCGAATGATGCTGCAACTAAGGGACATTTATGAGGACATTGACTTCAGCAAGGATGGCTTCCACTATTGAGACGGTGTTTATCTTTTCGAGTCCTTTATTTATTTTTTTTTGTGGAGATAGGGCAGCTCTTGCAACGGCTGTGCGCTTTTGTAAATAATTTTGTACATAACCACACGTAATTAATACCATGTATGAAAAAAAAATATGAATACAGTGTAGTGCTCTCGTGCTATAGGTCAAGGAAGCTGATTTGTTCGGATGGTGGTTCGATTCCTGGCGGCGACACAATTTTTATCTTAAGCCTCATTTCGTGCGAAAACGCATTGATGACAGGCTAGGATGACAGGCTCTCATGACAGGCTCTATCCACGCCGCTCATCAGCCCAGAAAGCCTGGCCAGTAACAGTGTGTAGAGCTCTCACCTCGGAACGCTTGGGTTATATATATCCTCAAGTTACACCAGGTCATGGATAACAAATAAGTAAATAAAAGGAGATTAGATTATGCGTTAACTGAAAGCACCTCTCTTAATGACTATAGATGCCGGCTAATTTTACGCGATAGCGCATACAGCTCATTCCGCTGCATGCAGAATGAGCTGTATGCATCGCTCCAAACGTGTCGGTTAAAACATTAATGTGATATCGTATCGAAATTGTGAAGCAGCCGTTAATTATGCAGCGTTCAGGGTGGTGTCATACCGCTTATCTTCCAATTTGGCAACTGTCTTCTGGCCAAGTTGGAGCCTAGTTAGCGACAGGGATCCGAACCGACCACTTACGTACCTTCAATTGTATGCCGTTAGCTGTGCGTCTACCTGCACCTTTCCTTTCCCCCAAAACAAAACCACTTAAAGACATATGCCACTTTTCAAAACTCTGTGCCAGTCTCTACACGCCAAACCTCCAATTGCCAAAGTGTCAAGGCCCTGCCTAGTTAGGCGAAGCGAAAGTATCGTTTTGCTTGATTTTGCTTTGGTTAGCCTCAGGTTTAGACATGCGTTTGCAGCGAGTAGATGGCGAGACTATGGAGTCGAGGAAGCCCTCAACTACTACAGGGAACCTGAGATGATCTGCCGTCAAAGGTCAACTATCAAGGTGAAAGATCAAGTGGTGATACACCATAGGTAGTACCATGGCTAAGATATATAGCACCACTGTCACCTTTGTCTCGTTGAAGGTCAAGCGGACACGCAGGTTGGCCATGGGTGGTACATGGCGCAGTAACGCTTTCACTTCAAAATTTAGACGCGGCCAACTCTTAGGATGACGAGCTTAAGCGTCTCCCAAGATCATTTGTTCACTGTCTTCAACTTCATGTTGTCAAAGTGTATTTTCTATACCAGGTGATGTTTGCGTAGAAATTGAATTCAACTCAGTTTCGTATAAAATTCTTTCAGGGTGCATGAACTGCTTGGGTAAAAAGGTTTGTTAAGCGCAACGAAGTCCCTTTACCGTTTTCACAGGAGCTTCAAAGGCTGGACTGGCGGCCACACCGGTTACGAATGGTTTGTAAATGCTTCGGTGAGCCACGCACGACTCAGAAAAGTCCCATCACGCTCCACGGTGGGCCGAGCGGAATTCGTCGAGGCATGTCAGGTTTCTATCCCAACATACGGCAGTTTGTAAGGTAGACATAGGTCCCCGAGATCAGCGTGAATCCTCATGCAAGTGTGAGCTAGGGAGCCTACATGTTTCGCCGCGGCGCCCGGCTTAGGGTGGTGACATCTCCTTCCAGGGTTGCCGATTTTGGCCAAAAACGGCCGTTAAGCTTGGTGGGCCGCCATTTTGGTCCCCAGGTTAGGAGTGGCACGCTTTGCATATGTAATACCAGGGTGAGCTAAGAGGAAATTTTAACTGATAATGAACATTACGTGGAATTTTGTGGGGATCGCAGCTTGACAATTCAACCAAAATGACATTCCTTAGAAGAAAATATCGATAGCCGACGCATTGTTTCAATGTGTATCATTACTTGGTTGATGAGCATCGTGTACCTGTGTAGCACGGCCACTGTGTAGTTATGTTTTATACTAACTACAATACTTCAACTGCAATATAAATTGAAAGCTTATGCCGAGTATAATAGCAATAAAATTATTCTAGGTACAATAGTTAATTAGTTAATTGTGAATAGAAATGAAATTTGCGCTGCAATATCAAGTAATATATCATTGGATACCTTGCGTCGACTATATTGCGCTTTACTATTTGCAATTGGTAATTGCTTGTCATTCGTTAACTGTGATTAAAAATTGAACTTCTGACTATAGCATCAAGTCATATATCTTTAGATAGCTTATACAGAACACGTTTGCACTACACTAATTGCTGGTTTAGTTTAGAACTGTTAACTACTTAATTCTGATTAACACTTAAACTCTCCTTTTATTAATTTTAGTTAATCACTGTTAATTAGATAATTGTGATTATCACTTCAACTTTAGGCTAGAACGCCTAGTCATATATCAAAGGATAGCTTATATCTAGCAGGATTGCAATACACTGATTACCGGCATTTGTTAATTGCCGTTATTTAATTAACTATGATTAAAAGTCACATCACACTATAGCATCAAGTCATATATCATTGGATAGCTTATACAGAGCATGTTTGCGCTATACTACTTGCCGATTTAGTTAATAACTAATAACTAGTTAAATGTGATTAACATTTGAACTTTAGTTATTGGTAGTTAATCACTGTTAATTAGATAATTGTGATTAACACTTGCAATTTAGGCTATGTCAAGTCATATATCACAGGATAGCTTATATCCATCACAATTGCAATACACTAATTACCGGTCTTTGTTAACTGCCGGTAATTAGATAATTATGATTAATAATTAAACTTAAGGCTACAATGTCAAGTCATATATCACAGGATAGCTCATATGTGGCATGATCGCAACGCACTAATTGCCGGTATTTGTTAGTTGTCCTTATTTAAAACTCTGATTAAATATTGAACTTCAGGCTATTAATGAAGATATATATCATTGGACAGCTTATAGCGAAGATGTTTGCAGTACACTAATTACCGGCTTTAATTAAGAACTGTTAACTAGTGATTAAAGCTTGAACTTTAAGTTACATGAAGTTATATATCACAGGATAGCTTTTACGTGGTATATTCCAGTACAGTAAAACACACTATACATTTATTAATCAGCATCAACAAGCATCCGATTTTCTTTCTGTGCGTTTTGACACCTTTTAAACCGCATTTACTAATTTTCATTTTGAGAATATTTCAATCATTGATGAAAATTAAATAAATTGGTTAAATATAATAAATTATTTTTTCTTATATTAGCCTCACCAATCATTGGCTTTTCTTTTGGAGCACTTCCACTCCTTTGACCCCCTTTTCCAAGTTTTCATTATTCCAATTAGTTCAATTACTTAATTGTTCAATTACAAAGTCTAGACTTTCTTAACTAGCCCCATCAAGCATTGGGTTTTCATTATGATCATTTTCACACCTTTGAACCCCCTTTTTCGGTGTCTCATTTTTTGTTAATTCAATAATTGCGGGCTTTAAATTTTCTTATTTAGCATCATCAAGTGTTGGCTTTACATTCTGAGCATTTTGACACCTTTGAAGCCCCCTTTCCCATTTTTTTTTTATTTTCTTTGAAGTATGCAATTTCGCACCATAAATTTTCATAATTAACATCAAGCATTGGCTTACATTCTGATCATTTTGACACCTTTGAACCCCATTTTTCTTTTTTCTGAATTCATTATTTAATTTATAATTTATTAACTCGTCATCGCCTATCATACATCAATCAATCATCAATCACTAGAACCACAAATTACCATGATACAATTATTACGCGGCCCCCGATTATTTCCAGCACATGGTTCAGACTGCAACAACAACTACTACTGCTATTTCTACTATGCCGACGGCTTTTCTACCGAATGAGCTGTATAAAACGCATCACTTAGTATTTATCTCAGTGCACAAATATTTCACGCAGATAGCAGCGAAGAAAAAATCAGACCGCCGTAAAGTACGAGCGCCAACGCTCTCCTTCATGCGGAGCCGCCGGCCACGCAGGTTCAGTTGGGGACCAAATTGGTGCCGCTAGCTCATCTGGCAACACTGGTCTTAAGCGGGCTGCGGTAAATGCCCCCACAAACGATGGCACCACCCTAAGCAGGGCGCCGCGGCGAAACATGTAGGCTTCCTAGTGTGAGCAGCTTAACCGCTCCATCTGTTGTCGAGATCGGGATGGAGACGTACTGTCACATGTGTGCAGATGTCTCTTCAACCCCGTCCTGGTTCCCAACGATGCCGCAGTGCCCCAGCAGCCACTCATATGGTGCGTCATTCATAGTGAGAAAACGCGAATATCATTTGAACAATTTTGCGCAGCTCTTTGATTTAAAATAAAATAAAAAAATGAATGCGATAGCATCAGGAGTGTCATGCTGGAAGTAAAACCTGCTCGATTTCGGCGTCTGTGTGTAACCTTCACCTGCCAACCGCGTCAGTTTTGGAACAGGAAAATTTTCCGCTCTCCACCGGCCTGGTGTGCTATTCCCATAAGCGTTCGCGAGCTCTCAGGAAAAGCGCTTGTGCTATGTCTGCAAAACCAATGCTCGGCACGCTAAGTCCACGACCATTCAGGCTTCCGTTGACCACTGGGATGGCCAGCAGGGACAGCAGGCTACATGCAGTCACACCGATAAGCGACATCCCTCCCGGCCCATCGTACCAACCGGAGCAGCTGCGAGTAGTGGTCATCCCATCGCCGACGGACAAGGGTTCACTCAGACAACCATGTACGCAAACAAGTGCAGTCCTGCAACTCGGGACTATCAGACGCCGCACTATCACGCCTTCTAAATTCAGCCGTTATGCACTATGCTTTGAGCAGAGAAAAGGCGATGAGTTGTGCGAACAATGCAACAACGAATACCAGAAAGGATGCGTTTTTGTTTTGCTTTCCTGTCTTTTTTTTTTTTTTTCATCTTTCGAGGTCGGCCTATGTTGTGGACACAAGTGACTCGACAAACCTCGATCAGTTGTGTCATGGTGTTCAAGTCTGTTCGTCCTGATGTTCGATGATGACGTTGTGTCCAGAGACGACTTCAAAAAGTCCGCAAGGAACACGTATGCACCAGCGTCCACTACTATTGCGGTCCTTCTTGAGTTCAGGCGCTCCGCAGCCGTTCCCTGTGAGCGTCACTGACATACCACGACCATGTTGTCTGTACTTGGACTCAGCAGCGCTGTCGAATGTTGCCAGTGCCAGTGATCCAACCCCGATCGAATACATTTCTAACGTCATAAAGGAAGAAGGAGCCATCTTGCAAACGGCCTGCAAAGAGCAACTGGAAGAGTTGTTTTGGCGCCTGCGCGACGCATAAGATCCTCGAAGGGGTCGAACTGCGAGGCATGCGATGGAAGCCTGACGGCGGCGTGGTAAAAGACTGTGGCTACAAGTGTCAAGCATCAGAGTCGAGGCAACGAACGTTGCTCCCTGCGTGATTTAATATAAATCCCGCTTATTTTTTTCTAATCAATAAATGTTCACATATATGTCGAATGTTTCGCATGATTTCTATCTTTCTCGATTTCATCTATCAGTTTTCATCTGTTGCAGCTTTGCCATGCGAAATATAGCGGACCCAACGCCATTGGATCATAGAAGCCTATATTCTACAACTCGGAGGCTTAAGTGCTTGCGTGCGCGTGTGTTTGTGTCTTGTGTGTGTGTTTAAGAGAGAGAGAGAGCCTTGTATATTCTAGGCTTTGTTGTAAAGCTTTCGCGAGTACATTACTCTAGGACGCCACTGGCAGCGTGAATAGAGAGCCCGTATGTTAGTTTGCATTTTTTAAAACTCTCGACTAATTCGGGAGAGCACGCTTTTCCAGGTGGTTTTACATAATATCGCTCACAGCGATACCTGTTACATTCCAGCCAACAAAATCAAAACCGGAAATATAGTTGGAATAACAAAGCCTAAATGAATGAATAAAACACGATACAGTATATCTGTCAAAATATATTTCAAAATCCCGTGCAAGGTATTAAAAAAAAAGGAGCTTTGAATTTTGATGTGTTTAATGATTACAGCAGGAGAACAAATGCCCCAAAACACATGCAGATGTGTGCGTGTGGGGAGGGGGGCGGGGGTGCGCACGCGCACTCTGATTTTCTTCGCGAGTGTGCATCTGTGCACTACGTATTCTAGGCACTCTTGTAAAGCATTCGCGAGAACATTCCACAAAGCCACGGCTGGCAGTGTGAATAAAGAGCCCCTTGGTTCCTTTGCTCTTTCTAAAACGCTCAACTCCTTTGGTACAATACGCTTCTGAGTGTGCATGGTGATACCGTTTCTACCTACTACGTCCCAGCCAACGAAGTGGAAACCAGAACTAAAGATAGAATAGCAATGCTCAAATGAATTAATAAAGCACAATATATAGGGCATATCAACAAGAAAACATTTCAGAATTCCGTGTAGTGCTATCTAAAAGAAAATAGTCTGAAATTTTAATGCCTACTTGTTACAACCGGAGTAAAACGGGGCATCCGTTTTCTTCTGGCGCGCACATCCCTTCCAAAGGAACGGTGGCATAAAAATTCGCAGTGTCGATGCGTATACCTACACTTAAGTAAGTGTTAAATGTACGTATTTAAGAGTACGCAGACACAAACTTCTATTCGCTATAGTAGAGATTATTCTTATGAAAAAGAAAAGAAAGAAGTGTCACAGCACTGAGCAGCTTTAGCCTTTATTGAAGCAGCTATGACGACGAAAACACCCACGACATTAAAATATTTTTAATTTAAGAAACCATAAAGCATGTTTCCATCAATAATCTTACCTTTCAGCTGACTTACATGTATGTTAAGCCGTGGACGACTTGATGTATCCTGCGCAGCGATGGCGCCACTAGCTAAGTTGGCATGGAAATTGCTCGAACGTGCCATAGCTTTCTTTCAGCAGCTTCAACTTCCCAATGCGCGACTCTGGCCTGGTGCGCTATTCCCAGAAGCTTTCGTGAGCTCCCAGGACAAGCGTCTGTGCTGTGTCTGCGGAACCTTGCAACGCCCAGTACGCCAATACCACGACCATTCAGGCTTCCGTTGTCAGGACTGGGGTGGCCAGCCCCCAGGCTGTCGTGTTCAGGCTGAGACCAGCACGCCACATGCATTCATACCGATAAGCGATATCTCTCCGGGCCCATCTTAACATCCGCAGCAGCTGCGAGTCGCGGTCACCCCATCACCGACGGCCAAGGTTTCACTCAGACAGCCATGTACGCAAATGAGTGCACCTCCGACAATATCCCGAAGGCTGCACTTCCCTGCGACGGCAAGACAACTCAGGACCATCAGGCGCCGCGCTATCACGTGTGAACTCGGCCGTTATGCACGACTGATGCTTTGAGCACAGAAAAAGCGACGCGTTGTGCGAATAATGCAATGACAAAGATCAGAAAGGATGCGTTTTGGTTTTGCTTTTTTTTTTTTTTTTTCATCTTTCGAGGGCGGCTTGGGCTGTAGGCACAAGTACCCCGACAAACCTCAATCACTTGTGCGACGGTGTTTATGTCTGTTCACCCTGATATTCGAGGATGACGTTTTGCCCAGATACGGCTGCAAAAAGTCCGCGCGGAACGCGTTGGCTCGAGCGTCCACTACCTCTGCGGTCCCGCTTGAGTCTACACGCTCCGCCGCCGCCCCCTGTGAGCGTCGCTGGCATAACCACGACCATGCTGTCTGTTTTTGGATTCCGCAGCGCTGTCGATGAAGGTTGTGCCAGTACCAGCTAATTCAACCCAGATCGAAGGCATTTGTAACTCCATGAAGTACGAGGGAACCGTGATGCAAAGAGCTTGCAAAGATTCCGCAAAGAGCAACTGGACGAGTTGTCCTGACGCCAGCGCGGCGCATGCCGCGACGATAAGCTTGGCGACTTTTTGCGAACGAAGCTCCTCGAGGGGGTCGACCTGCGAGGCATGGGATGGAAGCATGACGACGGCGTAGCAGAAGACTGCGGCTACAAGTTCGAAGCATCAGAAAGAGTCGATGCAAAGCACGTTGCTGCCTGCCATGATTTAATATAAATTCTGGTTATTTTTTCTAATCAAAATACGTTCACATATATGTCCAATATTTTGCATGATTTCTATCTTTCTCGGTTTCATCTTTCAGGTTTCATCTGCTGTAGGTTTGCCGTGGGAAACATAACGTCCCCAATGCCACTCGATCCTGCCTACATTGCAACTTTCCAAATTAGCAGGCCGCAGGTGGTGAAAGCGGAATCTCTCCGGCATCATCGGAATCACCCGTATAACGACTGTACGTGGCGCGTTCATAATGGCAGTTCAGTGGCAGGCTATAGGGATTCGATTGAAGGGGTGATAGTAGCTTAGTGAAATTAAAAGCCGCGGTAGTGGTTGAAATGGCACATTTAGCTGTGCAGACTTCAGAACACGATAACAAAGGGAGAGAAGGTAGAGAAGGACGTTATTGCGTTTCTTCCACACCAATCCCAAAGATCGCCCCTAATTTTGTTTTATTCATAAGTTCATTACAGCCTCGGGGCAATGAAAATAGCAGATCCGGAGGGCTTGCCTTTGCCACAGAATAACAGCCATTGTTAAGGGATTTCGCGGTTATAAGCTTAGGAGCAGCGCGGAGAGCCGGGGATCGTGCACTTGTCGAAAATGTGCGGAAAGGTGTCTTCACCTTTATACCGAAAAGTATTGCAGAGATGCAGAAAGTGTGGCAGAGACCAGGGCGGATGACAAAAGGTGTTCAAGAGCTGTTGAAGGATGAAAATGATGTCATGAACTGTGAATGCTTTGTGAAATAAAAGGTCAAAAATTTCTTTATGAGTAATTTTTTTTTTAGTAAGTCAGGTTGCAGTTCCCCAAGAATTACAAACATTCTCGGGCGTTTTGAATGCATAACTGTTTCGCCAGATTCCCAAAAATGTCCATACTTGAAGCACTGTACATGGTTTATTGGTGGCTTTTCAGTTATTTCTCATTCCTAATTCACGCAACATATTCATCCGCAAAAATAACTGATTTGAATTGCGACACTTCGTCGTCTTTTACCGTGATTACTGGCGTACACAAGGCAGCGCTCCTTAATCCCTGGTACTCCCAAGAAAGAATCCAACGCAGAAGTTTTGTGCGGCAAATAACACAATGGACTGCAAAGTACTGTTGTCATTGGGCAGCTATGTGACTTTAAGAGTATTCGCCGAGCGCGCCAGACTGCACCAGACATGTTAATTTTTCATCTTCGCTTCATCGCGACCGCTGAGTGGAAGGATCATTTTGCTCAAACGAAATCAGCGCAGAGCCGCTAGAAACCACTTCTAAACTTCCTTTCTTATCTGAGTTAATGAGTTTACGTGTAGATTAGCTCCCATGCAAATAATTTTGCGATAGTATGGCGCCCACAAGTGACGCATGCTTACGTCAAAAATACTGACAGTGAGCACGCAGTAAATGCAGAGTGAATATAATTTTTTTATTTAGTTTATTTGCAAGATATACTAGCCTTGGTTTTAGGCTGTTGCAGGATTTGGGTTTAGAGACATTTTATAGAAATAGCCACACGTTCGTAAGACGGAAGTATCAGCATAGCAGTTACAACCATCTGCGGCATTTTACAATCATGCTCTGTAAAATTACGCAATACAATATGTGTAGCATGAAACATAAAATGCCAGATTATTATTGTTTAATTAGACAGTTGCGTCAGATTACGAAGCAAACTGCTCGATGATTTAGAATTAGTAGCACTCTTGGTAACATGTTCAATTCACTGGTGGCTGGAGGGAAAAATGAATACCGTAGCATCCATATGGAATTTATACTGAAATAAGTGTTTTTAATTTTTTTTCAGCTTGAAGAACCTATTAAAAAAACATGGGACCTATTTCGTGCACCTTATGTAAAGAAAGACGAAATTGAGACACAAATTTCGGGAGCAATCGCCAATAATGTCGAGGCTTGCTTTTTTGAACAGTTCAGTTGGAATCTCATTGGGTCAATATTTGATTTAACCATTGGACCATTGGGCCAAGCATGAACCTAACTGTGTTTCAATAAACACTTAATTTTATACCTTATCTATGTACTTCTGCGGGCAGGGAAACCCACACAAGACCTTGTACTCAATCGCAGAACGGACAAGAGAGCAGTGTGCCGGTAATTTTTGCTGTCAGGAGAGGAATGCTGGTATCTATCGTTTTTGAGAAAAAAGCGCCCAAAAAATTTATGACGCGGTATATTGCAATGCTTATCCCATAGCACATCACAAGAGATAAAAAATCCGAGATATCAGTACTCTTTGAGTGGTTTTGGGATTCCTTTTGAACTTCATAAGAAAAAATGAGCAGGTTATTTTTCCTGGTGCACTCAGAGAAACTGATTTCTCGAGATTCAACGTCACCTGCCACTCCCGAAAACAATTCGCCATTGTACCTAGTTCATTGTAGACATTGATTTGATGTCCTTGAGAATTAAATCCTTTATAACTAATTTATTCATTGGCGAACATGTGGGCTGTTGAGTTAAGATTTAACGCTGGGTCGTAAATAAAGGAGAAATGTGACTGGGCTAATAGAATATGCAGAAGATTACGAATTTATTCAGTGTGCTCTGTCAACGGGTTTCTGTGTTCCGGTTTACTTTTTTGCTGCTTGAAAGTCTACCGCAGTGTAGCTTTCGCTACAAAATTATAGGGGACACTACTACGCCTTTAAGGGTATATGACGCGACAGCTATATATACTACACCACATATAAAGCCCCGCTTCACCCAAGCCTTACGAACGTGCCCTGCGTGGCGAACGTGGATTCAAATGACCTGGCAGGTTGATTCTGATATCACTCTGCCACGTGAAATGAGCGGCCCGAGTTGGCAGCTCCTGCCAAATGCAACTCCAGTCAGCCCTACGGCCAGTCAGTGCGCTGCCATGTCAGCTGCAGCCATGCTCGTGATTTTTAGCGCTTAATGCCGGACGCCGACGCCAGATTTTCGATGAACGGGGACGTTAGAAAAGATACGCAGTGCTTTATCTTGGCTAAGCCTGCATGTATACGAAGAAGCAAAATTTAGCACACATTTAGCTTTGCCTTGTCAAGTTCTGTCATCATCATCATCAGCCAGGTTATACCCACTGCAGGGCGAAGGCCTCTCCAACCAACCCGGTCCTGTACTAGCTGCTTCCACTTCACCCCTGCGAACTTCCTTAACCTCGTCCGCCCACCCAACTTTCTATATCGCCCCCTGCTACGCTTTCCTTCTCTTGGAATCCAATTGGTTACTCTTAGAGACCAACGGTTATCCTCTCTTCGCACCCCATACCCTGGCCACGCCCATTTCTTCTTGATTTCTACTGGAATTTCATTAACTCGAGTTATTTTGCTGACCCACTCAGCACGCTTACTATCTCTTAACGTTAATTATATCATTTTTCATTCCATAGCCCTCTGCGCTATCCTCAACTTAAGTAGAACCCTTTTCGTTACCCTCCACGTTTCAGCCCTATAGGTGAATGCAGGTAAAATGCAACTGTTGTATATGTACATTCCTCGAGTTTTGAGCGATACCGGTAAGCTCTTAGCCATAATATGCGAGTGCCAGCCAAATGCACTCCACCCCAATCTTATTCTCCTGGTTATTTTCCTTTCATGGCCCGGACCTGCGGTTACTACCTGTCCTTGGTAGACATATTATGCATAACATACAGAGCTCCCTGTGCAGAGGATGCTTCCACGGTGCAAGCAAGGCGGTGCGTGGGCTATATCCTGAAGCCCATGCCATGCCATGCTTTCACTTTGTGCGTGATGTCACGGGGTCATTACTTAATAGGCTGCCTGCATGCATCCGCAACAAATAATGTGTTATGGCCTGTCAAATATACTTTGCGCATTTCCAGTAATACACTCTTATGAGTCGAACGACAAAAACGTAAACGAAGCATCGGTTATATTTGTCTGCATGCAATCATTTCATCGCAATTGGCAGAAAAAAAATGCAATTACGAACATAAGCAGACACGAAAAAAAAAGCATAGCGTTGATGGCGGCATTCCCTGTGGATTCTTGTTCGCGAGTATGCACTGAACCTCTCTTAATCACCGATACCTCAATTTGCTCATCCGTTATCTCGCACATACCCATTATCAAGGAGTCGTAAGCACCACAGCATATGGACGACCAGCTGACATAGATATGAAACCTCGCTTTAACCAAGCCGTGCGAAGGTGCTGGCGTGGCCTAGAGGGAGAGTGCCTGATTTGGAAACCAAAGGCTGCGGAAGGTTCCAGTCCCATCTCGTCCTCTTATCTCAAAGTACCTGTGTTGGCAGCGCTTGCCAACTCGGCCATGGAATTGTAGTCTCGTGACGTCACACAACCCAACGACCGATCAGTGCCAGCTCACCTCACCCGCCCACTACCACCTGACGCCATATTTTTCTGGCGAAGGAGCCGAGAATCTCGATGTTTTCGAGCTCGAGGGACACCTTCTTGGCATGATTTTATTTTTTCAATAGAACCTTTCTCTTCGCATCAAAGTCTTCCATGGAACTTCGCGCTGCATACCATCAGTGTACGCAACGAAAAAAGTTATGTCATGCCTTGGAGACAACCTTTTTGTTGGCTGTGAGGCATCACACCACGATGTCGCATTCGGTCAGTTCTGCGAGGGCGGTTGAAAAGGTAAGGTAACAAGAGCTCGCAAGGAAAACCTTTAAATCTACGGTATGCAGTCGTAAGTCAGTGGTGCACATTACTTGTCGACATAGTCATTATGCTTTTCCAGACAATTGTTGCATTGGTGCAGCAACACATCTATGCCGGCGCGGGTTAAATCTTGGTCAGGTCTGTAAAGCCAGGTCATGACGGCCCTCTGAAGTCGCCTGTGAATCCCTTACCAGCCGGAGCCGGAGAGATGGGAATCGTCAAGTTTCACTGCAAGTGCTTAAGAATGCGCTCGAGCAAGTGGTTAGTTGATCAGGCGGTGCCATGGGGTAACACGAAGTGAGAGAAGCCCTGATTCTTTGTTTCGTATGGCCGCCAACCGTCCCCTTGCTGCAGTGGGTGACGAGAGCTGGCAGCATTCACTGTCACTTCATTTGATGAGGAAACCAAGGTGGATCCTGCTCTACTGGTCCAAAACTACCCCCCCCCCCC
Source organism: Amblyomma maculatum (assembly GCF_055883805.1). Lineage (NCBI taxonomy): Eukaryota > Metazoa > Arthropoda > Arachnida > Ixodida > Ixodidae > Amblyomma > Amblyomma maculatum. Next base: position 24,858,100 of record NW_028146738.1, read on the forward strand.
CCCCCCTCTCTGTCTCTCTCGCTCATTTTTGTTTTCGGATGATGTCGTTCTGATTTACTTGGAAGGTGGAGACGATGCGTGTTTCTATCCCATCCTCTCTGTAGTCTTGATACCTGGTGAATTCCTTCTCTTCCGACCATTGAAAAGGCACCTGGGTGATGTGCGATTCGCAAGCGATGCAGAAGTTACGCAAACAGGCATGGCGACTCTTCACGGACTTCACCCGGGTTTCCGCAACACAGATATCGATCTCTTCATGTGCGTTAGAATAAATTTTTGGACACTCATGGTTAATATTTAAAACAAAGGAATGTATACCGATGACAGACTTCTGTCTCCGCATATCCAGCAATCGCAGTTGTTTGCCCATGCGATCTCTGTTACCTTACTTTTCGAAACACCTCCTCCCTCCTCCTGGTCCTCATCATCGCCAGAAGGATTTTAAAAAATCTAGAAAAGAAACACACAACCCTGCTAATCCTGCAAGCAAATGGCATAGTAGTCCTTACGAGGCGTCTGTTTCACGTCTGACCCTTGAAGGCATGCCGGTTTTAACTAGATCTGAGGAATATCGCTATACTCTGACAACTTTACTTTGCACGTTAGGAATTTTTTTGAGTGACGGTTTTCAGACATGTCCTGCCAACTAAAACATATTTCCTTCAACGGGAATGCAGTGCATATTATTTCGTGATACACTCAAAAGTGTAACAAAAGTACTACATACTGTACTATTACACTCGTTTTGCTCTTTACAAGATGTTTGAGGGCGCTGTATGTATTTATGTATAACTTTATTAGGGAGCCGGCAAACGACGGGTTAAAGCGTCGTGAAGCTGGTCAAGTGTCTACCCGGGCGCTGTCGTCTGCGTGGCATAGTCACCTATCACTAAACCCCTGCTCACACTGCCATTCGTGGGATTGAGTGGAGTGTTAAGGGCCAAGCGTGCCATGGTTTGCTTTTTTTTACACACGGAACGGCCTTGCAACCTAGACAGCCAAATCGACCTTCACAAGAGTACAAGGTCGTGATTTCACTTTCAGGCGAACGATTCACAATACCCTTCCCAGTCTTCTGGCGTAATGACGGCATGGCTTAATTAATTGCGATAGAAAATTTGGAATTGGACTTTTGGCTCCCTGAATTAATATCCGCCTTATAAATAGGTAATTAAGGTCTAAGGGGCTCTTATAGGTATACCAGCGGCGAACTGAAGCAATCAAGCACCCGCGACATTCATCAGTGAGCGATCTTCTGTTGTGCACATGCACGACAGCTGTAGTGCATCAACTTAAAGTTCTCGTCTCCAGGCTCGTGTGCAATCGTGGCTCAAACACGCACCGAATGAAACCGAAAACGGAAGAGCGGAAACTGCTGGCTCTATTCTGCTCCTCTTCGTTCGCACGAATGTTCTCATATTTTCGCGCATGCGCACAACGAAATATCACACGCTGACGAATATTGGGCATGAACCGTTGAGGCAGTGAAGCCACCCTGACGTCGTCATAGCCTGACGTCGCGCTCCACGTGATGGGCGCATAAACAAAACATATGACAGGAAATATTTTACTGCTGTGAATATGGTTAGAACGCACGGCGAAGCGCGCCCTTTCCTGTTTGCTGCGTTAACTATAATGAGCTATCGCCGCAGCACGTCATCGCTTTTGTTAAAGTCCCTTTCGTGCGCTTTGCGCCGCCATCATCCTCAACTTTCATTCGTACTCAAGTCAGTTCAAGACCACGCAGGCACTGCACGTACAAGGCAAAATATGAACGCGTGGCCGCACCTGCTTGCGCAGCCGTGTCGTGCCGCAGGCGTTAACGATTTTTCCGACTGCTTTGCGTCGTTGCGGAGAAAATAACGGGGACAGAGAACTAACTTAGCCTGCTGCCGACGTTCTCGGCCCATATCTGGAGTCTTCTACCACTCCAAACATTTCTGCGGCAAATGCCAATCAGCTCAAACTGATTGATGCGCTAAGCCGCTAAGTTTAGCTCTATCATAATTTTACATAGCACGTAGCACACTCGGCTGTGCAGTGCTCCCCGTCACTGTGGGGCTGAACAGTGCTGTGCTTGCATTTTCACTCCCGCTGTCGCCGGTCTGATTGCGTGTGCCCATCCGGGCTGCGCCTCGGGCCGAGGATTTAGCGCCCCTCTCCGGCGTTGGCCTCCTTCCGCCGCGACTCGGGCGCCGAGACGCCGCGCGGCGGTTGCACGCTAATGGCACGCGCGCCACTGCCAATGAGAGGAAACTGGACCGGATCTTTACCTAATTAGAACGAATTAGCGGATCGCACAGAGCTGCCATCCTTGGGCGCCCATATAACACGGCCGCGTCGAAGGGCGGCCGCCGAAGACAGCTCCGAGAAGGGGGCGAGGGTTGAGAGTAATAAGCCTTCTTTGGCGGAATGCTTCCCTTCTGCCGTTTGTTCTACTGCTCGGCGTAAATCACTGGTGAGGGTCGCGTCGAAACGCGCGCTCGCCAGGACGGCGACGAAGGAGGGAAAGCGAAGGGGGGAGACGAAGGAGGAAAGAGGCCGCCGAGAGAAGGCGCTGTTTCGGCCAGGGTCCTTGTCAAGTTGTGCGGCAAGTGCGCGAAGCATCGCAAACACGGCGACGCCGGCGGGAAAGCGGCGCAGCACCGCGTCGCCCTCCCTGAAAGCGCGGCGGGTTTGATTGCAGCCATTAGCCGTATCCTGCCTAAATAAGGGTCCCGCCAGTGTGGCGCCCGCTCGCTTAGGAACCGCTTGAGTTGGGCGAGGTTCGCCCCCACTGCGCGAGCATTTTTCCTCTCGCCGCCGGGCACAGACGCCGCCAGGTTGCTGTATAGTCCTCAGGGCGCGCGACGCTGGTTCCTGACTGTAACGGACATCGGGCCATGGACACTTTACGATAACGACTGAGACCTTGAGTAATCACGCGCCTATAACCCGATTTTACTTGTGAAATGAATTACAGTGTGGAGACGATTTCCGGGTTGATGAATGTGTCCTGTGACAATCAATCAAATCAAACCGAATCGCACCTTATTTGGCTCTTAAGGAGATTAGGCTTTAGAACACATGGAGGCAAATTTTGTCTTCTATATAAAATTTTTAGCTCTCTCCACAGCGTTTACGAGCCCTAATAATGATGCGAGTAATTTGGGCCATGACGAAACGAGAGAAATTATGACACCTTTCACCCTTTCATACCGTGTGGGATAGTTTGCTTGCGATGGGGTCACTGCTCCTTGCTCATAGCGCCGTACTTTCAACGCACGTAATATAGAGCTTCACTTGTCGCAGATACCTTACGGAGAAAGGTAAGCTACTATAAATCAAGCCGCCATGGAAATATTACTCGTTATTTTGACGCCACGCTACCAGCATGAAGTGATATAGTGCACAGTTCAGGGAACAAACGTCTAAAAGTTATAATAACTTATCGCGCTTTCTCCAGCCCAGTGATGTCATATTTTTTGAAGCGCAGGTGACTCCTGAACCACCACTGTCTGTCTTTTCATGCTTCTTTCAGCCACTATTATCATTTTACTATTTTCAAAGCTGGGTAACAGTAATTTGCCGCTACAGGCTAGTTCAGTTACCCAAACAAAAAGTAAAAAAGGACGCACATTTCACAAGCGAGGTTAGTTCTCTTCGTACAATCATCTGCAAAGAAAAAAATAAAACAGATATAAGAAGCAGCAAGCGAACTTGCGGCCATGAATTAAGTTGCTGGCTGTTTCATATATATCTTTTTTTCTTTGCATGTGATGGTATGTGTGATGGCTAACTGCCTGTGCTGGAACTTGGGATCCGGGTGGAGCTGGATGACCTCGCTGTGGTGTGTGGAATGCTGACTTGTTGCATGGATGGTGATGCGGGTGAATGCATCTGTGATGTGCTTGCTTTCGTGGCAGTGTGCATACAGCTCAGGGTCAACGAACTATAGACACATGAATTGATGTGGTGGTGCACAGATGTCGAAAAAAAAAGTTTATTTTTTCGAAAAAAAAATTATGGTGAGCGAATGTGATGGCTAACTGCCTGTGCTGGAACTTGGGAAGCGGTTTGCGTGGTGATCCTCGAGCCACCGACCTCTCCACAAGTTTATCTGCTCGTGTCGCTTTCTTTCCGAAAGCAGGATGCGAAGAGGGGTCGCAGAACGACATGTTGGAATGCTGGGACGACGTGCTAATGACGGCTACACGGATGCTGTTGCGAGGATGGCGAGGGTTCTGAGAACGGGAAGAAAGGACCCGAGGTCTCTAGGAAAGCGGCCGACCAAGCCTCGCCTCCCGAGGAGACGACTGTCTGAAAATACGAAGACGGCGCGCTGGTCCTGCCGGCGCGTATATTGAGATCGCCGTGTAGTCATCATCAGCGCTGTCTGCAGCTATATTGTCATCATCTCCCACCTCTAGCATCGGATCACTGCAGTGGCGACCAGACACAGCCTCAAGACCGTCGGGTGAGCGGGGGCATCCAGCTCTGATTAAGTACTGGCCCCATATTTCGAGTGTGATTCCTGCTCTCCAGCCCGAAAAGAGCCCTATAACCGGAGCATCGCATACGAAGGCAGCTAACATCGCATGTAAAATGTGCGTATTTTTTTACATTTTCTTTGGGTAACCGAACTGGCCTGCCGGGGCAAATTATTGTTACCCAGCTGTGAAAAGAGTAAAACTGATAATAGCGGCTGAAAGTAACATGAAAAGGAATACAGTGGTGGTTTAGGAGTCACCTGCTGCGCTTCAACAAATATGGCATCACTGTGCTGGACAAATCGGGATAAAGCAATAATTGTCGTCGTGGGTTGATTGCCGCCCAGGCAGATCGAATTTTACACCAATATCGATAACTGTACAGCTGATTTGGGCTCCGGCGCACACTGGTGTTTCCGGAAACGAATCCGCCCATGACCTGGTTCGGGGGCTCTACCACCGAGCCGGAAACATAGAGTGTGCCAAATCTTACAGCGAATTCTACAATACTATCGACTGACCAGGAAGGTGGCTGCTGCGCCAGCCCCTGTATTCTAAACTTCTGGCAGGCTGTCGCCTGGTGCCGCCTCCAGACTGGACATTCCCACACTCGCTTCTGGTGAGCCATGTGCTCCCAGGAGAAAGATCGGAATCCTGCATAACTGCGACTCGAGAAGGACCCTCGAACACATCATCTGGCCTAAATCTGACGCCGTAACTCTGGGAGACCGTGCTGCGCAGCTCAGACCCTGGGCTCCAGCTAGCCGCTGTCCAGCTGCAGCCTAGACACCGCCGGTCCACAACGTCTGCCGGCCTGCGTCTGCGATGCGTCCCAAGCGACGGAGGGCCGGAGCTCCTTCATACGCGTTAATAAAAAGTTCTAATCCCTCTCTCTCTCCCTCTCTCTTTCTTTATCTCTCTCTCTCTCTGCCATGGCCGGAAAGTTCAATTGTGGCTTTAGTTTACGCTAATAGCTAAACTGAGTATCTATGTCTTCAAAAAATGAAAGAGGAAGAGAGAAGAACTGTTATTAACTTTCTTCTCGCGAATATAGGGCATGACCTATCCTGTGTGAGTTTTGCACCGTACGTCTGACCGCAATACGCAGCGCTCCTTATGGTCATACGCGAAAAACCGAGCGAGGACGGCCACAATGTCTAGTCTGAGGCCAACTGCTCGCAATCAGTGACGCGTTCATATGCGGAGGGAAGAAGAAAGAAAGGAAGGATTCGCGTCTAGCTACAGGCTGTCCAGAAGCGACGACGTCAACTGCGTGCATGCAACTCACTTTACTAAAACTTCTCTCGAACTTCACTCATTCCCCTTTGAACGGCTTAAATGTTGCCGTGGGTCTATAGACTCGGGTAAAGTGCGCTATGCTATACGCCAGTGTATAAAAGGTCATCGCAAAATTAAAAGCGCTGAGGACAGAGGAAGGTATATAGCACCCCAAGCTGGCGTTACGCGACGTTATATCTGGCGGGAACCATGTCCCTGATAAATTCGGCAAAGGAGAGGAGGGGAAAGCGTAGCCCACTCTCCCAACCGAGCTGCGTGCAGATGGAGTGCAGAGTTTCTCGCGGTGCCGCCAGGCCACGCAGAGAACGGTCTTGGGAGTGTACACTTTATGCGTCAGTCAACGAACATTTTACTCTCTCTCTCTCTAGGGTAGTTCTACACCAGTTTACAATTTTTTTGCTCATGATTAATACCGGCGCATCGTTCGATTAATATTTCTTGACACAATTCTAGAAGTGGTGGACGAATGGCATATGCTTCATACGAGCGCATTCTAATCAACTATTTCATGCACTTTTAGTATGAAACCTTCAGGCGTGTCTGGAGGATCAGACTTCGTCCTTGAAAATAACCTTCATAAACCCGCATTATTATTAATTTTTTTTTTTTTTTTACTGTGTTTAACACTGCGATCTCGCCGTCACAATGTGCACATCGCTCGTTTTGAATCGCCATTGGCCATTGCTGGGATGTGAAATGCCGCGAATGGATGGGTTTTAAATTTAGAACCTTATTAGACGAGACCTGTAAACTGATCCCAAACCAGGCGCGACACATAAAGGCAGAAAACTGATTCTAGTATGTACCAATCCGTACAGTTGCAGGGTGCAGTTGTACGGAGAGTGGGCGTTTCTATTTGCTTGTTTTGCACGCTTCCGTCTTAAAGGCTTAAAACCACGTTAACTGTTTACATAATGACTTTTTGTCGAAATAAAAAATGCAAAAGAAGTATAATTATCACCCTTAAAGCGGCCTAGTTAACGATGTGAATATATGAGGACTCAAAAATCGCATAATAAGCCATCAGGGAGGATGGATATTTTGTTTTCTAGTTTAGGCATTATCGATGAAAAATCTGAGATTTTCAAAATCTTCCTTCTATTGAAAACAATTTGTGACTGACAGCACTGGCGCTGTCTTTTCTTGCGGTCGGTTCACTGAAAATGATGCGCCATTATGACGACTTAGTGGAAGTGGAAAAGAGCGTATAGGTCATTATATATGTAAAACCAAAGGGACATACAAGGGGAGTTTTGTGGTGGCATCGAACGCCTTCAAAGAATAAAAGGCGGTAAATGTGGAAATGTGCAGCGGAGGTGGGCGCTGTGCCTATGCGCCGCCACGGAAAGGCGACACGTGCGTGTGGCAGAGAGAATAAATCGTCGCGAGCACTTTCCGAATCGCCGCAACCAGCGCACGCGGGACATACAGTGAGGTTGTTGAGCTGCGAAGCAACAGCCGATGCAGAAATAAATGGGCGCCGACTGAATGCCTAATTGCGTCGTTGTTATGCCGAGCTCGGCACGCGTTCGCCGGCGCAATCGAACGTGCGCCGCACGCGGGCGTAGCGCGCGTTAAGCCTCTGCAGTATCACAGGGCGCGAGGTCACTGAGGGCGGCGGGCGCTGCGGCAGAACCCTGTCACGCCATACACAGCGCCGGCCGGCCGGGACGCGGTCGATGGCCACCGAGCTCGCTGTCCACGCGTACACTGCACACCTATGCGCTTCGTCTCTGCGTTATATAGGAAAAAGGAGGACTCACTCTCACGCCACTGAACTTAAAAAAAAAAAAAAAAAACCCTACAGCCATTTGTTCTCAGTTTTTTGGACATCTGGCTTTGCTAGTTGCTAACATCAGCCATACCTGAGGTCCTCATCCTAATTCTTGACGCATTAATCATCCCGATATAAATGGATGCCTGCTTCGTCTGTGTGTGTTCATATAATATATAGGCGGCGAATACCACTAAATGTGGGCCCAAGTCTGGCGACATCGTAGAATGGAGGGGTTCTGTTTGACCGTAATTTCCCGGAACGAAGCTGCGGTTGGGAAGGTGCTGTTGAAAATAAAGAACCATCGCATTGCCTCGTGACGAGAACGGGCTTGCGGCAGTTGACTTCGTCGACTGGCGACAAATTGATGGTTTCGTTTCTTTCCGCGTTATTCAGCAGTTTGTGATGCCGAAACTCGGAATCATCTACACTTCTTCCCCTGATCCCGCCTGATGCACATTAATGGAACAACTCCGCTGTCATCAAATCCCTGCATGCCATCTAACTCGAAGAACGTGGCCTCCTTCAAGCCCCCCTCAGGGATACGTATACGGCCAGGCCGGCGGTCGACATCCAGCTGCATCTTGACCGCCTCACGGGAAGCATTAGCAACTGGGTCATTTAGATGAACGCCTTTTCTAAAGCGTTCTCAACGAAGAGCTCGACATCGAAATGACCTCCGCATTCGGGTATGACCTAAAGGTCAGTTTTGTACACATCCGCGTTCGTCTCGCCGTGTAGCTCAGCTGCCCAGCCGTCTTTGCCACCAAATTCGGTGATTACTTGCTCCAGAGCTCTTTCAGTAAGCAATTGTAACCTCTAGACAGCCCTATACAGAGTTGAGAAAAACCCTCGGCTTGTTGCGCCACCGAGACCCCCCAATACCAGCGTCCACCGGCGACCTTAGCACTGTGCAAGGAGCTGGCCTTGGGAGGAAGCTGAAGTGAAGACCACAGGTTTTAGCCGTAACGCATAGATGTCGGCTCTGTGTACATCCAGGGCAGGTACTTGCAGGACTCAGCGCACAAAAACGACGCACAAGAATAAGGACGACAGGACGAAGCACTGATCGTCGTCCTTCTTGTTCTTAATTGTGCTTCGTTTTTATGTGCTGAATCCTGCATGTATGAAAAAAAAACAAATAGCAAAACAATAAATATTGCAACAGTAGCTAGACATGCACGTAAACACCGTCCTTCAGAAACAGCACCAATGGATACAGCTAGACTGCGCTCATGGACTGCAGCGCTGCAAGTGTATCAGAGAACCATGACGCTGGGAACCATCAGTTCGTTGTGTCAGCATCCAAGGATTCACCCAACAAATAGAATCGACTGGCCGCCAGGACGGGACAGCACTCAACGAGGGAAAGAACACTGAATCGAACGTTACTCGCACTGCAGCAGGAATAAGCATCGACAGAAGCTTTGACAGCTTAGCTCGTACATGTTGCATGGACAGCGTGGTCTTGAGGGTAGCCTCTACGGCTTGATCACCAGAAGATAGCTCCTGTAAACCAGCCGGCGTGCGTGAGAAAAGCACTGGTCAGAAGTCCTATGGGTTCATCTTGAAAAGCTTAACACATATATCGGACACTGTAGCCCTACCAAGACAGCTCTGCAACGCATGAAGGACACCAGGCAGCTCCCGGTACCTCAGGATTATCGCCGACATTCGATTACACTTGACCCATGTCAGGTGTGTTCCATATACTCATCGCCCATAAGCAGTGCTGGCTCGCGATCAACTTTTCTAAGATATGACGACGCATCAGGAGCACCCCTGCGGCTCTGAGACCGGTTATTAATCGAAGCGAGATAAGCCTGGGCTTTCTAAACAACTCATGTGTATCGCCTTTGCTACACCACACTGCACACGAGGCAGCTGCAGAGGTCGACACCCCGTGCCGGCACCCCATAACTCGTGCCTGCCGGTCAATGGATGGCCTGCAGACACGATTGACAGAACTGAATCTTATAATCACAGAGCGAGACTTTTTTCCTGAGGCTCCAGTGTGTCTCAGCTTCACTACTGGCTCCCCAAACAATGAGCGTTTGACACACATGCGCTCTCTAAACAACTCATGTGTATCGCCCTTGCTACGCTACATTGCACACGCGGCGGCTGCAGAGGTCGGCATCCCGTGCCAGCACCCCATAACTCGGCAAGGAACAGGTCAATGAATGACCTGCAGACACGATTGACAGAACTGAATCTTATAATCACAGAGCGAGATTTTTTTTCTGCGGCTCCAGCACGTCTCACCTTCACTACTGGCTCCCCAAACAACGAGTGTTTGACACACATGCGCTCTCTAAACAACTCATGTATATCGACCTTGCTACGCTACAGTGCACACGAGGCGGCTGCAGATTTCGGCACCCCATGCCGGCACCCCATAACTCGGCAAGGAGCAGGTCAATGAATGGCCTGCAGACATGATTGACAGAACTGAATCTTATAATCACAGCGCAAGACTTTTTTTCTGCGGCTCCAGCATGTCTCAGCTTCACTACTGGATCGCAAACAACGAGTGTTTGACACACATGCGCTCTCTAAACAACTCATGTGTATCGACCTTGCTACGCTACAGTGCACACGAGGCGGCTGCAGATTTCGGCACCCCATGCCGGCACCCCATAACTCGGCAAGGAGCAGGTCAATGAATGGCCTGCAGACACGATTGACAGAACTGAATCTTATAATCACAGAGCAAGACTTTTTTTTCTGCGGCTCCAGCATGTCTCAGCTTCACTACTGGCTCCCCAAACAATGAGTGTTTGACACACATGCGCTCTCTAAACAACTCACGTGTATCGCCCTTGCTACGCTACATTGCACACGCGGCGGCTGCAGAGGTCGGCATCCCGTGCCAGCACCCCATACCTCGGCAAGGAACAGGTCAATGAATGACCTGCAGACACGATTGACAGAACTGAATCTTATAATCACAGAGCGAGACTTTTTTTCTCCGGCTCCAGCGTGTCTCAGCTTCACTACTGGCTCCCCAAACAACGAGTGTTTGACACACATGCGCTCTCTAAACAACTCACGTGTATCGCCCTTGCTACGCTACATTGCACACGCGGCGGCTGCAGAGGTCGGCATCCCGTGCCAGCACCCCATACCTCGGCAAGGAACAGGTCAATAAATGACCTGCAGACACGATTGACAGAACTGAATCTTATAATCACAGAGCGAGACTTTTTTTCTCCGGCTCCAGCGTGTCTCAGCTTCACTACTGGCTCCCCAAACAACGAGTGTTTGACACACATGCGCTCTCTAAACAACTCACGTGTATCGCCCTTGCTACGCTACATTGCACACGCGGCGGCTGCAGAGGTCAGCATCCCGTGCCAGCATCCCATAACTCGACAAGGAACAGGCCAATGAATGACCTGCAGACACGATTGACAGAACTGAATCTTATAATCACAGAGCGCGACTTTTTTCTCCGGCTCCAGCGTGTCTCAGCTTCACTACTGGCTCCCCAAACAACGAGTGTTTGACACACATGCGCTCTCTAAACAACTCACGTGTATCGCCCTTGCTACGCTACATTGCACACGCGGCGGCTGCAGAGGTCGGCATCCCATGCCAGCACCCCATACCTCGACAAGGAACAGGTCAATGAATGACCTGCAGACACGATTGACAGAACTGAATCTTATAATCACAGAGTGAGACTTTTTTTCTCCGGCTCCAGCGTGTCTCAGCTTCACGACTGGTTCCCCAAACAACGAGTGTTTGACACACATGCGCTCTCTAAACTACTCATGAGTATCGCCCTTGCAACGCCATATTTCAGACGAGGGGGCTGCAAAGGTCGACACTCCATTCCGACACCCCATAACTCGACAAGGAACAGGTCAATGAATGACCTGCAGACACGATTGACAGAACTGAATCTTATAATCACAGAGCGAGACTTTTTTTCTCCGGCTCCAGCGTGTCTCAGCTTCACGACTGGCTCCCCAAACAACGAGTGTTTCACACACATGCGCTCTCTAAACTAACCATGAGTATCGCCCTTGCAACGCCATATTTCAGACGAGGGGGCTGCAAAGGTCGACACTCCATTCCGACACCCCATAACTCGACAAGGAACAGGTCAATGAATGACCTGCAGACACGATTGACAGAACTGAATCTTATAATCACAGAGCGAGACTTTTTTTCTCCGGCTCCAGCGTGTCTCAGCTTCACGACTGGCTCCCCAAACAACGAGTGTTTGACACACATGCGCCCTCTAAACTAACCATGAGTATCGCCCTTGCAACGCCATATTGCAGACGAGGGGGCTGCAAAGGTCGACACTCCATGCCGACACCCCATAACTCGACAAGCAGCAGGTCAATGGATGGCCTGCAGACACGATTGACAGAACTGAATCTTATAATCACAGAGCGAGACCTTTTTTTCTGCCGCTCCAGCGTGTCTCAGCTTCGCTATACTGGCTCTCCAAACAACGAGTGTTCGACGCACATACGCACCAGCAAGCACACCAGAACGCCTGGCCCGAGGGCGCATTGGCTCGACGACTTTTATTTCGGTGCACATTGACGGAGAGAACCCACGGGAACCCGAGAAAGCTCAGCAACTGCTTCCCGGCATGGTCAGACCTCTCTACATGAGTCATCTCGACGCTTTCTTTGTATAAAGAACGTGATGCTGCAGTATATTAGTGTGCCCACTGCCACTACACAGACAGGGTGTGAAGCCATCTTCGCTGAAGAAATGGTACAGTAGGAAAACAGCTGCAGAACTCAAAAAGCCATTCCAGGACACGCCTCTATTACGAATCATTGGATATTGCTAAACCAGAAATGAACCCATACGAACTCCTCATGACGCGGCCAAGCGAGAAGGTGCCTGCTACCGTGTGCTTTGCCAGCCGATAGGCATAGTATACCAAAGACGTCTCATTGTGCGACGAGCAAGCCCCAGACTCAGTGTACTTGCCAAATCATTCTCAACATAATCAGCATGACTATACCTACTGGGTGAAGGCCTCTCCCGTATTAATCCAATTAACCCGGTCTTGTGCTAGCTGTCTCCACATGACCCCTGCGAACTTCTTGACCTCACCCCCCCCCCCCTAACTATCTGCCGCCTCCTGCTATGTTTTCGTCCGTTTGGAATCTAATTTGTTACCGTAGCGACCATCGGCTATCCTCTCTTCGCACTACATGCCCTGCTCACGCCCATTTCTTGATTTCCACTAGAATGTCATTAAATGGAATTATTTCTCTGACCACTCTGCATGCTTCCTATCTCTTAATGTTACGCTTACCATTTTCAATTCCATAGCTCTCTGAGTTGTACTCAACTTGAATAGAATCCTTGTCGTTAGCCTCCGCGTTTCAGCCCCATAGGTGAGTACAGGTAAGATGCAACTTTTATATACTTTCCTCTTAAGCGATAACAGTAAATTGCAAGTCTTAATCTGCGTGTAATCGCCAAATGCTCTCTTCCCTGATCATATTTCCCTAGTTATTTCTCTTTCATATTACGGATCTTGGTCACACCTAAGTAGACATACTTTCTCACTTCCAGTTCTCCGCTGCTTATTTTAAACTGTTGCTCCTTTCCCAGGCTGTTCAGCATTACCTTAGCCTTCTGCTCTGCACTCTAACATTTAGGCCTACCTTTCTGCTTCTTCTGTCTAGTTCATTAATAATTCTTTGCAATTCATCCCTGAGTTACTTAGCAAGGCAATGTCATCCGCGAATTACAGGCTACTGAGGTATTCTTCATCAACTCTGATCCCTAACTACTTCCATTACAAGCCTTTGAATACGCCCTCTAAGCAAGTTGTGAATAGTACTGGGGGGATCATTTCTTCTTGCCTAACGCTTTTCCTAATGGGATGTATATTACTGTGTTTGTGCAGAACTACAGATATTTTCCACTACTTTCACATACGGCTCATCTACACCCTGATTTCGCAGTTCCTGCATGACTCCCGAGGTTTCGACTGAGTCAAATGCTTTTTCGTGATCAAGGAATGCTAAGTATAGGGGCATTTTTGCTATTACCTTGTTGATAGTATGTAAGATCGGTACCAGAGTACCATTTGCGAAAACCTGCTTGATCCTTTGGTTGTTAAAGTCTAAGGTTCTTGCAAAATGCAAGTGCGTAAATCATTCGCAGAATATTAATACCTCGTCTCACCCGCAAAACCAAGGAAGGGCATAAGGGCGTATATTACAAGAGAGAGAGAGAGACGAACGGAAAGGCAGGGAGGTTAACTAGGCGATGCCCACTAGGCCTCCCTACACGTGGGGCGGGGAGCAAATGGAGAACAAGGAAAGAACGTCAGTGAAATGAGTTTTCCACGTGCCCATAGAAACAGAGGGCGCATGCTTAAATTTTTTAGTCGGGAACTCAACCCCGAGTCCTTTAGGGACTTCAGGACTGTGCCTTCACCACTTTCTTTTGTGATGGTGGTTTTCTACAATGCCCCAAATATTGCCTGCGTAAGAGGACGAGAGTCCAAGCGGCGAGGTGTAGTAGCCAGGAGGGCATGCTCGCAATGAAACCGAGGACATTCACAAAGTATGTGCCATATAGTTTGACCGCACCCGCACTGCTCACACGGTGGAGAGTCTGCCATGGTAATGAGATGGAAAGAGGCGTTAGTAAACGCTACTCCCAGCCACAGAGCCACATACAACAGCTTGCATCAAAGCGGGGAGGCCAAATGGTATTTTCTGCTGAAGTAAACTTAAATTTGTGCAAGCGGCTTGTCGAGCCTCCAAGGGTGAACCCTCCGTGTATAGTACCCCTTCGGGCGAGAAGTCGGAGGTGCATTGCTTGTGTCGGTTCCTGTCAGTGGTATCTGAATAATGTCGGTTATTTCGAGAAACAATCGGCCAAAATCCATCCTTTGGCATTAGTGTTAGTAGTTCACTGTAAATGGCGGGTGTTAAAATCGCCGTAATGAGCCAAGGAGCACGTGTTGCCTCCGTGATGGCCTTCAGCCTTTCGCAATCGGCTTGAGAGGAGGTAGACATATATGCAGTAGTCAGTGCGAATTGCAGCTTTCTTGTCTTGACTTATGAAACACGCGTACCGATTGTAATGGTCCGGTGCAACTCAACAGTAACGTCCGCCATGTCAGTGCGGATTTTTGCCAAGACTGTGGCGCTTCTCGCATGTAGGAGCGAACAACGAGTTTTACCCGGAATCCTGACTGTTTACGATGAGTTAGGCTTGCAGATGACCAATATTGGGAAGTAGTTAGTGAGGACATATTGTCGCAAACTTGATTAGCTATTTCAGGCCTCTTGCGTTCCACTGGGAGATCGCGCCACCTCTGACTTCCACACGAAGCGTAGTGAGTTAGCCAGCCGTTGTGTCTTAAAGATCCTGTAGCGCTGGACTCAGGGAGTCCATCATCAGTGAGACATTTCAAGCTATTGATGACTTAGACCCTGTAGAAGAGGTCGAATTGCGTTGACCGCCATTCGTACGATCACGAGGGCTTGGTGGTCTTGCTCCGCCATCCCGTCTTGACCGGAAAATGTGCTAAAGGATGGCAGCTTACGCTGAGATGCCTCAGGGGGCCGTAATAGCGAAGTGGTGGTCAAGAATTCGAAACTGATGCCATTTGGCCGTCCTTGTCCATGAAGCATGGATGGGACATACTGATACAACGTCGAACTTGAGGAGGGTGAGCACGAGGCTTCTACGAACCATTACAGTAGCTTCGCGGTGTGTCGAGTTGTCACGGACTATTTTTTTCTGGACAACATGCTCGTCTTTTAGCCGCGGGCAATATCTATAGATGTGGCGTCATGGGGACCGTAACAGTTTGAACCCCTTAGAACTTTTGCGGTACATGGCTCAACGTTCTGAAATCCGACGCCAGAAACTCCGCTACCATGGCCCAGTTTCGTATACATTTCTGACATTGTAAGGGAGATGTGGTATAAATTGTCCTATAGTGCGACGAAAATGGTATACCCCCAACAACCCTATAGGGACCTTGCGCTGGAGATTTGAATAGGGTGGCGCCGCCTCCTGGTGGCCAAAAAAAAACCTAACTGGGTAGTACAACGGCGGCTCTGCCTGTGCAGCAGCAAGTATCTCGCAGGCTTTCTACGTCGATTCGTGCTTCTCGCTGCCCCTTCCCGAACGTGAAAAGAGTCGTCATCTATCATGGACATCATTGTGAACCAGCAGTAGCCTAACATAAAAAAAAGTGGCGCTGCGGCTGCCTTCCGACGAAATGTTCAAAGCATGTGGCATTGATCTTGCCTTGTACCCTTCCGTCTCAAAACATCGTCACCGCCGCTATTGCCGCTTGAGTCGTAGGGTGCCACGGACAAGTTAATAATTTCATTGTTCAACTCTGCTTTCTTTCAAGCCGCACGAAACGGGGCCATGGTGCGATTGGTACGGGCGGTCAGGTGAATGCATGCATTGGTTAAAGAGAAACGCCGTTCGCTCTAAGCTGGCCGTTCTAAGCTGAAATATATAGAATACAACCAGCTATGTACGCGATTTTATTTGTGATCGCGAAAGAAACCATAAGTTATGCTACTGTTTTCGGCACCTGTGTAAGTAAGAACTGCATGCGTACGCCAAACAACGAAAAGTGAGAACGAGAAACTAGAGTTTACTTAAAACGTTTGCTATCTCACTGAAAGCAGCCATTCACTTTCAAGATAAAACAGCAATAGACGGCATTTGGCGCATATTTATCCTTACTAAGCAGCCGAGAATAACATTACGGTCATTAAATGCCCCGCGCGTTCCTGATCTGACAGTGCGCCTCTAATATGGAAGGTCCCTACTGCGCCAATAGGCAAAAGGTCTGCCTCGAGAGCAGCAAGCACATACGTTAAAGACGATTAGAAGTTGTGCAGCGGAACGAGGTCAGAGTGCCTTCACTAATACTTATACGAATCGGCGCCAGCGTCACGTCTAGAGATGAAGACGTCACACGCTTCGTTGTCAGGAGGAGGAAGGGCCGTTATTTTGTACAGCAGGGAGTCAAATATCATTCACGATAGCGTACTTCGTATTCAAGGGCTCAGACAAGCAGCACATTTGCTCGTAAACAAAGGAAGGAAAATAAAAAAAAACACACATCTAGATTAAGGGTGGGCGGGGCACCGGTAAGGTGAAGGGCAGCTCCTTTCCTGAAGTGAAGCGTGTTCTGCACTCAGAGCCGCGTTGTACTTGCTGGGAGCGCGTCAGGTGGTGCCACCGGCGCACTCGATTTCTCCCTCGCCGCTGCTACCCCGCGCCGAAGCAGGGAGCAGCGCCGGTCGGGTGGATAAATCATTTGCGGTTGAGGTGCAGCGCGGTCCGGGTTGGAGGGCGCTGCTGCGAGGTCGCAGAATCTCGCGCGAAAAGAGGGGGGGGGGGGGGATCAGAAGGGAAGGGGGTCGCCGAGACGCGTCGTCGGTGTCGGGCCCTCGTTCGGCGTGAGGGGGAGGACTCGCTGGCATATGGCGCCGTTCTCATCGCGGCGTTAACCTCGCGGGTCAATACGACACGCCACTCGGTTGCGTCGAACAGTGGCGGCACCGATACGCGCGCTGAGGTGACGAAGGCTTCGCTTTGGCGGCGACAGAGATTAGGGAACTCAGTGAGGGTAAACGGGACCCCCCCCCCCCCCCCTTCTCAATATTTGCGGGGAACGGTGTGCCCGTGACAGCTTCGCCACGTGGAAGCGCAGGCAGCGTGAACAGGGGGAGAGTTGTACTCCCGACACGCGTGTTATTGTTGAGAGAGCGGTGCGCGGCGAAATTAAATAATCATTTTGGCAGACATCATGCGTGCTTGTGCTCAACGAGCAGAAAACGATTTCGTCGTAGGCTCTTGATGCACATTTTGATGCCCATCACTTTCCTGTACGAGAGTTCAATCGGTTCACCGGCTAGCCGAGCACTTCCATAGGGAACCGCATGCTAAACGAAGTAAGGCATGCATGTGCAGAATGTGTTGTCGCGTTGTACGTACCATAATAACACATTTTCTACGAATGAAGACAGTAGTGAAGACAAAGCTAGTTACACATGAATAATTCAAGTAAACAAAACTTCTTGCCATTTTATCTAGAATGTCTTCACTTTGCCACTACATGGCAAGAACAACAAGATGGGAACTGCTTGACTGTAATAAAAAAAGCCTGTTCGTAAAAGATGGCTTGTACCGGGAACTCTGCCGGCGAAGCCACAACAATAGTAAACACACAACTCGCGAGTAACAACATTACCACCTGCTGAATCAGACGAAGAACTTGTTCATCTCCTGTGTACATAGGAACACATGAGTGCGACGTGCTCCGTAAACGCCATTAATTATTCCGTACCTCGCACGGCTCTGGTCTTTTCCGCCATTAGGATAATGCGCAAAACATCACGCGCTTCTAGCGGCGACTGCATCTGGCGTTGAGCCTCTTGAGAATCACACCTTTGCGCGTGCGAGAGTAGGGGAGCCGAGGGCGAACACCCGCCGTAGCTGGGGTCACATGAATACGCCATTCGCGACTACTGAGCGTCGGTATAACTGTTGCAGACCTCTCCCTACTTTTCTCACTCACGCTTGTTTCGCTTCTTCGTTTTATTTTTCGTACCGCTGCGCGCGCTGCGTGCAGCCGGAACACACTGCGGCCTAGCCGGGGCGTGCAGCAGCGCTTTTAATTAGAGCTATGCCCACCTGTCAGCGGCAAATGCAGCACCATCTATGCGCCGTGCAGGCTGTTGGTCAGGCGCTATGCGCACCCCGGCCGTGAAGAGTGGCAGTCTCCGCATTCTCGGTTTCTTTTGTCTCATCTAGCCTCGGGACACTAATCCAGTCAATGACGTAAGATCAAAACTCCACGCTATATAGAAGCAAATTTCATTCTACGAGCTGTATATTATTACCAAAAATTTAGCGCCGCAGCAGTGGTTCGTGGAATCGTCAGTCCGCGTGAAGCTAATACGTATTATACCCATGCGTCGAAAATGGAATAGACTTGCTTGGTTAAAGTAGACAAAGGAGAGGAAATAACTGATGACCTCTGTATTTTCGTTTCTTCGCTGTCCATTCGTTCCTGAAAAAATGCGTGTTCCTCACATTAAATGAATATTCCAGAAGCAACGAGACGAAACAAACTGCTGGAAGGCAAAGTTCGACAGAGTTGGTTTAAAATACTTGTTCTATTAGACCTTTAGTTTTCTCGTGTGGAATTTTTACGCAACTGAATTTCAGGCAAAAATGTTTCAGAAATTTCCTCTGCATACAATAGGACGTGTGGTATATAAAAACTGCATACAACTTGCAATTCTATTACCAGAATTGTTCCGAATATCTTGCGTTCCGAAAGCGTTGGAGTTCGGCATACCTTTCTTGCAAAGCCGATCTTAGTTTCGTTTGGTTTGGTTTACAGATTTTAAGGTTCGGAAGCGCCTCACGCTACGAGAGACGCCGTAGTTGAGGGCTCCAGAAATTTAGACCACCTGGTGTTCCTTAACATGCACTTACATCGCACAGCACATAGGCATCTTCTTTTCGGCTGCACCTAAAAGCGGCCGCCGCAGCCGGGATTCGAACCCGCATCCTCGGGCACAGAAGTCGAGCGCCCTATATATAACCACTGCACCCCCGCCACGAGGCGATCTTCGCTTACGTTGAAGTTCGTTTCCCTCACTGACCGCAAGATGCGCCCTGATATTTGCATGGAAAATGAGACCCAAAAGACAGACTTCCTGGAAGATATTTCTGTCGGCGCTGGGGCCCAACCATAACAGTTTCTCGCGGCTGTGTGACTTCCGATTCTTCGTGAACTCTCTAACCTGAAGCTGAAATCCGCTTATTCACTAATAGGGAGCATACAGAGGCAACAGTTGGAACCAAGAATAAAAGAAAACTGCAAAGAAATGCATAACTTCTACCTTGATCATTGTATGGTTGAACTAAATGCCGTTGAAATGGGCGACAGATTCCAGCGGTAAATGTAAGAGGATAAATCTACGAAATACAGAAATGCTGGTTCGTGAACAAAGTTCTGCTTGTCCTAGCCTTTTTTCTTTTTTCTTTTTTTGTCCTTTTACAGTAGGAATCTACTTCCGTTATTTCAAGAACTGCCAACTAGCCAGTATTCGTTTGTTATTGCTAAGACGGGCTGATTGTTGATAATTCCGTAGGGCTATTGAAACTGGACTCTGCTGTTCGCGTCAGGCGTCCACAAACCGGACGCTGCCCATCCGTTGTCGGAAGGAGTAAACGAGTGCCGTAATCGGGAGCGCCAGCGACTGGGCTCGGGTGCCGCAGCAGCGAGTGTGTGCGCTCTGCCATCCTCCGGTGACGCCTCTTTCACGTCTCTCGGTGCACTCGCGGGCGACGCCGCCAAGTTACACGTGCTGCGCAGCCAGCGCCTACCTAATGCCACCGAGCCTGGTTAAAGATGCATCCAGTGTTGTTGGATTGCCGTCGGCCCCCGGGTGTCGCCTCTGCCGACGGCCGCGTATATTTATCCTGGCAGATACACGGCGTTCCTCTTCGCTTGATTGCTATCGCCACGCCAGCAGAGCCTCGACGCAAAAAGAATGAACAGCGTTGATCGTTTGTGTCTGGTGCGTTCTTTCGGTACCCCCCCCCCCCCCTCTTTTTTTTTTTTTTTTTTTTGGTTCAACTCATTCATCGAGCCCCGTTTCTGGGCGGGTTTCATACGCTTTTCTTTTTTTTTTTTTTCTTCGGGCAATTTGTTATTTTTTTCTGCGTAGTTTTTCCCGCGAACTCAAAGCTGGCGGCGTACAGCAGCTAGCCCGCTGTTTTCTGTGTTTGTCCATCGTGAGGAATAGAACTACGCCCCAGCTAATGTTCTATCCCCGCATCAGTTGCCTTGATGACTCGTTCCTTAAAATCTTTAATAAGTCTGATGAATAAATTTGTTATCTAACACTTTTACCTGTTTAATAATGCTACATAATGGGGTGTGTGATAAAAATACACGAACAAAGCTTAGATATAAACACTTTTCCAGCTGGCATGCGCAAAACCTGAAGTCAAAAACCAGATCAACGGGTTAGGGCTTCGTCAGGTGCACAGACGCTAGTCAACAAATGTTAATTTTTAGACACTTGAAAAGTTGTATTTAATGCTGCTCTGAAAAGGAATTATTTTAGGCACTGTACGCCAGTGCAATGCGCAATCATTTTAGTTTCGGGCTTTGGTTATTGTAGGTAGACACGACACCTTAAACGTTTCTTTGTGTGTGAATTGGTGCACTGTGTAACTAAAGGGCACATAGTGGCGCAGGTTGCTAGCAATGTTGCCAGCGGACATAAAATTTCGCTTAGAAGCCGTAGTTAAGAGAAAGTGCGCAGTCCTTGAAGCAGCAGGTATAAAAAGTAACCTGTTAGTACGCACTACAAAATAAAATGAAATATTAAGTTAAAGCAGTGCTAGAAACACGGACAGATAGAAAGACAAACACACATTTTCACACATTGTCCGTGTTTCACACATTATTTTCACACATTATCTGTCTGTGTTTCTAGCACTGTTTTAACATAATTTCCAACCAACTCGCCCAACAAGCCACTTTGAAATATTAAATCGCGTGTTTCGTGTTTCAGTAAGCTACCTTTCAAGCGCATTTTCAACCCATCAGGACTCCCGAGACAGTGTATGCCCAGCACAAAAGTAATTATGTCTTACGAATTACGACAGACTGAAAGACTCGGTGGGGTGGCCTAGTTCTATTGATGTTTTACTGCTGATGCTAAGGCGACAGCTTCGAATCCCATACAAAATATAAGAGCGTCCGTGCGCCGCACGTTGTAAGTTTCAGGTGAAGAGCCTCCGGTGACTGGAGGTAACATACATTGAGCCCTTCACTACCACATTTATCGCAGCCAACGCGCAGCCTTCAGACGCTAAAGCACACATGTCATCACTAGAGGACGGGAATTATGTCTGTAGAAAGTGGCTATCGGAGTATAACTCCTGCGTGCTCGGAATGCTCAGCCATAACAATAATGAAAGAAAACTCTGAGCTTTGCACATGACGTCATCATAGGCAGCATGAGAAAGGCCTTTTATAAATCCTTACAATTATCACTGCTCGACTTCATTTGCGGCCACCTTATCTCCGCCTCATCCATCTCATCCACGTGCCATATTCTCTGCCGCCCCTGCTGCACCGGCCTTCTCTTGTACGCAATTCTCATACCCTAAGGGACCACGATTATATTGCTTTTGCACTACAAGCTGCGACTACTTTAATTTCTGCTGCTGAATTTCAATTGATGTCATTAACTCGTACTTGTTCCCCGACTTACTCTGCTCTCTTCCTTTCGCTTAATGTTAAACATATTATACTATATCCTAGCCGCATGTTTTCAACCTGCGATAGCTGCGCTGTAGTGAGCATCTCGCATCTTTTCTTTATAGGCTAGGCTCAACATTTCTGTACTGCCACCTGCATCTTTTGTACGCATACTTTCCTTATGCGGGGCACTGGCAAGGTGTTATACATGGCCCGAGAGTGTGTACCAAGTGCACGCCGTTCGATTCTTATCCATAGCTATTAAACTCTTATGGCGGTCTGAATGTGCGGTCCTTACTCGCCATTCAATCAGTCAAATATATTGCTGTCTATCGTAAATTGCTGATATCTCCGCCCTGCGCTGTAGAACATTGGCTTAGTATTTTGCATATTATTTTTAGCCGTATACAGTATTGCTTGCAGTGTCTAGTTCTTCACTAGGCCCCTTCCCCCTTACCATGCCCCTTAACATTCCTGCCCCTGCCCCTTACCATGCAGGCAATCTCGTCAGAGAATTGGAGGATGCTAAGACGTTGTCAATTACCTCATATCGCCAGCTCTTCCCAATGCACCCATCTGAGTACCTTTTGTAAACGCCGGGAGAATAACAGCAGAGAGATTGTGTCGTCCCTCCTGACTTGTACCTAAACGGCTTACACGAGCATTTCCAGCTAGTTTTGGTCATGCGCCATCCAAATACTCTGTAGTCAATGTCAGATCGTTAAGTTTACAAGGAATTAAATTATTTTCTTTAATTTATGGAAGCTGTAAATGATCGTTGGTTATATTTTGCGCACTCCTCTATACCCTGATGTACAGAGGGTGAATATTGCCAAAAGCCTTTGCAATGTGGATTTTTGGCATGTTTATTTATCGTTTTTTGAAGAATATATATTAGGTGTGCCCATCCTGCAAAAAGGAACAAATCGGCGGCGGCGGCGGTAACAACAAATATGCTCGGAAGTTTCTGAAAGTTAAGATGGCCGTAATCCTCGCCCGCGTCGCATTCAAGAGTGAAAAGAACGTTCAAATTAGGGTGCCTACAACATCTATACTTATGGCAATATCCGACATCGTAGAAACACTTACCACAGCTGAATTTATTGCAGTAAAATCAATTATGATCAGATCACATGACAAACAAAATGGTCTGGTACGTTCTGGTGGCTTCCAAGAAACACACACACGCGCGCACGTGCGCACACACACACACACACACACACACACACACACACACACACACACACACACACACACACACACACACACACACACACACACACACACACACACACACACACACACACACACACACACACACACACACACACACACACACACACACACACACACACACACACACACACACACACACACACACACACACACACACACACACACACACACACACACACACACGCGCACACACACACACACACACACACACACGCACACGCGCACACACACACACGCACACACGCGCACACACACACACACACACACACACACACACACCACACACACACACACACACACACACACACACACACACACACACACACACACACACACACACACACACACACACACACACACACACACACACACACACACACACACACACACACACACACACACACACACACACTGCAAAGGTTCGCGGCTCGGGGAACGATACTCATCAACGTAGCACTAACACGTGCGTACATCAATAGTGGCACCGCTATTGCCTTTCTGGAATAAACTCGCAGACAGCGACACGTTCGTCCTCTTGGACACGTAATGGTCGGTCCCACTCGTCGAAGACCAATAGCCGATTTCCAACGTTTGAAGTTTGAAGTTTGAAGTTTGAAGTTTATTGTATTTCAAAGGTTAACAAAACATGAATACAGAAGGAGGTCCCAAAGTCAAGGACTGCGGAACGGGACCTCCTATGATGATTATTGAAAAGAAATACATATTGAGCAGTTGCAGAAATTATACAATATTTCGCATCAGTGGGCTGGGGCGAATGAAACATGAATTAGTACAGACGCTATTGATGTAATAACAAAGACGCTATTGATGTAATAACGTTAGCCGCACCTTCCCTGAGTATCGACGAGGATGCCTTCGAAGCCTCTTTGAGAGTAACAGGAACTGTTTTTTGTCTTCTCCAAAGGTCCGACGTACTCCTTTTGTCAAGCATCCGGTTCTAACCGAGGAGCCTTTTCACCCTGCTTGACAAAGCCACTACCTAGATTCAACGCAGGAACGCCGAGTAACCCAGAACCCCCTGGAAAAAACTGCATGACGACATCGTTCAGCCTTCGAACAGCCTTTTGGCAGCGGTTGTCCTCGCCAGAAAGACCTGGGAGAAGAGTTTGCGGTTCTGCATAAACTAAGCTGCTTGAAGAAGAAAGGCTGCTTTCCAAAAGCTTCACAATACTTCGACCGACTCTGCCATGCCAAATATTTATTGAATAACTTCACGAACGTCGTTAAAGTCGACAAAAGGGACCGAGAGAATACAGGCTTTATATATTAAGACATATTAAGTCATGCCGGTTATGCTATTCGAGTACAGTATCATGGAATGTCATGGGATTGAACCCGAATGGCTTTGCGCTCCACCGCCAACGTTTCAGCGCCCGCCGCAGAGGTTTTGTTAGGGCGCTCGACTACTAAACCCATGGATGCGGAGGCAGAAAGCAAAACACCCATAACAGTGCGATGCGGGTGCGTATTACAGAACACTAAGTGGTCAAAATTTCTGGTCCCTCATAGCGACGGAATAATGTTGCGAAGTTAAACCCTATAAACAGAAGCAATACAAACGCTTGTTTCAGCGAGTTATGGAGACGGTGTTCGCAGGCCTGAAGTGACAGACATATATCTCTTGTTTACTAGGAAGGCGCCCTAGTATGCGACCGAAAACTTCGAATAACACTTCAAGCGCATTTGCAACAACACTTGAAACATTTAGGACTTCAGGACTCACGTTGAAGATGCACAAGGGCCGCTTTTCCCGAGAAAATCTGCTGTTTGTCGGCTATACCGATAGGATAGATGGAGTACGTCCTGACCTCCCAGACCACGGCCGCTATCATGCAGTTCCTGAAGCCTGGTGACGAGAAAAATGTCCCGAAATTTCTGTCGGGCCACACAAAAATATACCGAGCGCTTCGTTCACGCTGTGGAATTCATGGTGCACCCCTCATTGCCCCTTCCCGGATATGTTAGGCACTAGCCACAGCCTTTTGCTTATTATGTTTTTGAAGAGCGCTGTGTATTAGGACAATATGATTGCCTGACAGCAGTGCAATTCTTCACATATGTTTAAATTTGCGCCACGAAGTGGCATCGTACAAAGTCTCTCGCCGTGAGTGCAGTTTTCCCCACCTGGCAAAACGGGCACTGAAAATTTTCTCATTGCCAATCTCTTTCATTTTGTTCCTTGAGAGGATGTTATATATCTTGTGTGAACCTGATAAAAACATAGGTGCATGACAAACTGAAGCCGGACTCCTATGTGGCAGTTTCATTACTCAAATTAAATTTACGTATCCAATGAAACATAGTTTCAAAGTTTAACGGTCAAGCCGAGTTGTTGGGTAGATTGCGTAAAGTTGCTCTGGCAAGTACACTATCTATTCTAGGCAAGGTATGTGCACGCGCATAAAATATTTATTGCTTGATTTATTTGTTCGTAACGCACCCGTGGCTTAGAGGAAGGCCAATCAAGACTTTGATGTTCGTAATGAAATTTCACGTGTTGGCGCAAGACGCCATTATGCATAGATCGGGAATAAAAACTGTATTTAAAATAACGGTTATGCTCTATTTGGCTATGAATGTGGTTCTAAGATAAAATGACTCAGCTACTTTCCCTAACTTTAGCTTGAGCCTTAGCTCCCTTTAGCATATGCCGAAAGCAACCGTGTTGTCGAACGTCACAGAAAAAAAAATAGAGGGTCTCTTAGATGTCTCTTAAGAGGAGAATGACGAAAGTCTACCCTTCCTCTCCTGTAATTTGCCTCTAATTGTTTGCCTTTTGTCGGCATTTGTTGCAGTGCTACATATGATTATAATTAGTTTATAGGAAAGGAAAGGCTCAGTATCTGTCACACTTTTTCCGACAAGTGTGCGTTTGGACGGTACACCATCGCTCCTGTCGCGTGGCGTTCCTTGGCGCGCGTTCAAGTGTGCGATTGCAGATGGCAGGAACGCTAGACAAGATGAGACTTCTGGTTGGTAGCTTTGAATTTAACGGCTTGTGACATCACTTTTCTGTCGACCAATAAGGTGCGCCGCTTGCGCGGACAGCTTTTGTCGACGACAGTATGGGCCATTAAAGGCTTTCGCCTTAAAAATACCATGTCGCCTCCTGTCTGCTGAGCGCTGGAGATCGAGGCATTTCCCGGCTACATGTTCAATACGAACAGCATAGCTATATGCCCCACACTGCAGCATACACTGGGGCCACATGGAATAAAAAAAAAATGATGGCACTGAACCTGCAGTGGAGAAATGAGAAAGCGTGAGCGCTGCTGTTTCTGTCGTTCGCGACACTAGACACATATTTCAATAATTTATTCCTAATTATTATTTTTGAACGTCTATTTTGCATTTCTTTAATAACTAAAAATGCTTACATTTTATTTTTTTACCACGTTATCTTTCTTCACTGCTTGTATTTGCCTATTTTACTCAATGCGCTCCAGCGTGCTTACTTTAGAAAAAGAGAATTAGGGACACGTTCGCAGCAAGTCGGCGTAGAGTGGTGGTTAGCGCACTCGGCTGGAGCACGGAAGGGTGGTGGTTCGATTTCTGGTGCGGAAGGGGTTTTTTTGTCACGTGTCAGTTCGTGAGGACCCGTATTCATCACCCACTTTGGCGACACGCTCTGATCACGATACGCAGGAGGCAAGACATGCTTTCGTATTAAAAACGTTCTGGGGATATCTGAGCTCCACCTTTAATGGTATGATGCGGTGACAGCGATAATGGCTTCCGTCTGCGGCTCTCATTGCGGATCCTCGTTCGCGTACACTGGTTTGCTACTTGGATATTAACTAATTTATTAACTTGTGTCTCTATTCCCAATCGAAAAAAAAAAAACAACAACTACAGAACCGTGTCGAAAAAACGACAAAATATTGTGTAGTTCTGTCGTAAAAGTGAGTTTTTACTGTAGTTCTCTAGTACTTTTCTGTAGTATAATTTCTGTTGTCTGTAGTTCTGTAGCACTTTTCTGTTGTAACTAGAAATTTCTGATGTTACTACGGAACGTTCTGTTGCCACAACAGGTTTCCGTCAAAAACCGCACAGAAATTTTCTATAGTTTTTTCCGACTGGGTTATCCCACACATACTCCATAGCATACAGTTTTAAGCTACCACATTGTGTGAAAGGCCACCCGACATAAAGCCCCGCTTTAACTAAGCCGTATGAACGTGCCATGCGTGGCCTAGGGCTAGCGTGTCTGATACGGTCCCGGGCTCGTCGCCAATCTCCTGCAACCTCCTGCCCTCTTGCCAACTCGGCCATGTGATGTGTCCTCGTGAAGTCACACAGTCCACCGACCAATAAGCGCCCGGCCATGTCACCTGCCTACTGCCACCTGTCAGAAGGTTGTTCATAATTTTTCGCTCAGACTACAAAGTAGACGCTACATTTTATGTAGAATGAGGCCCTTAACGCTGTAACGATTATAAACCGCGGGAGTACGTATGGGTGTAAAAGCCCACTCACCGGCGTAAAGTGAGTAAAAAAAACTTCCACTGATTTAGAGCACTTGACCTGTCCTCGATCGATCATCACATCATCATCACTTTATTTTCCTTAAAGACCCCTTGCGGGGTGTTACATAAGGGGTGGGTTTTTATTAAGTACAGGTGTTCAATGCAGTCATGAATGTTCCAGGGCAGGTGATGGCAGCGATATCGTGGGGAAGGCCGTTCCAGTCAGCTGCTACTCGGCAAAAAAAATGAATTAGAGAAAACAGTGGTACGGGCACGTGGGCGCAAAACTTGAAGAGGGTGACTGATGCGATGGAATCTGCGCGGCGGGGGTGCGCAGATGTAGGGTTCTTGTCTGAGTGGCGAATAAAAAAACTTGTGAAATAAGACGAGACTGGCAGTGCGACGGCGAGCAGAAAGGTTAGATAGACCTGATTGCAATTTTAGAGATGATATGCTAACGTCGTATGAATACGAGGAATGAATGAATCTGGTGGCCCTGTTCTGCACAGCTTCGAGGGCGTTTGTTAGATATGCTTGGTGAGGATCCAGATGGCCGAAGCAAATTCCAGTTTAGTTCTGATGAGTGAAATGTATGCTTGTAGTCTTACATGCTGAGGGGCATCCCGCAGGTGACGTTTCAAGAAGCCAAGTGTTTTATTAGCTGATGATATCAGGTTAGTCACATGCAGACGCCAGGATAAATCGTTAGAAATGGTGATACCTAAGTATTTGTACGACTGGACGAGGTCGACAGAGGAGTTAGAAATTGTGTACTGGAAAACAAAAGGATTTCGGCGGCGGTGAAAAGACATATACTTACATTTGTTAGGGTTGAGTGTCATCAGCCGCTGCAAACACCAGTTTTGCACATGGTTTAGGTCAGCCTGTAGGGATTCTTGGTCAGAAGGGTTAGTGACTGAACGATAAATAACGCAGTCATCAGCAAACAGACGGATATGACAAGATACATGCTGGGGTAGGTCGTTAATGTAAATAAGGAATAACAAAGGACCGAGAACGGAACCCTGTGGGACGCCGGAGGTTACTGGAAGCGGGTGGGAGGGCTGATTATTAATGAAGACAGACTGAGAACGATGCGCGAGGAATTCTTTAATCCATGCAATGATGCTTGGATCTAGGTTCAGCTGAGAGAGTTTGAGAAGCAAGCGTTGATGAGGTACTTTGTCGAAAGCCTTAGCGAAGTCTAGGAATATGGCATCAGTTTGTAGATTAGTGTCAAGGTTGGCGTGAATGTCATGAAGAAAAATGGCTAGCTGAGTTTGGCAGGAAAATCCTTTCCGAAATCCATGCTGGGACGGATGGAAGAAGTGATTGGAATCTAGGAATTTTATGATTTGGCTGTAAATGACATGTTCCATTAATTTGCAGGGTACACTTGTTAATGAAATAGGGCGATAATTAAGAGGTGAATCAGTAGTACCTGTTTTGTGGATGGGAACGACCTTCCCCACTTTCCAGTCGTCAGGTATGGCTCCTTCAGACAATGATTGCGTAGACAGTGCACAAAGGATACTGGAGCAAGCTAGTTTAGCGTTCTTTAAAATTTTTGAGTTTATATCATCTATGCCGGCAGCGAATGAGTTATTTATTTTATCAATTATGTATGAAATTCCGCTACTGTTGAAAGTTATGGGTTCCATGGCTGTGGTGATAACAAGTGGTAATGTAGAACAGGGCAATTCGGATTCGTCAGTAAAAACGGACGAAAAAGCAGTGTTAAATGCATTTGCACATTCGGTATCAGTCATTGTAACACCGGCATTGTTAGTGAGGGTGATAGCGCGCGTTTCTTTTGGGTTTATCACTTTCCAGAATTTTTTGGGGTTATCGACTATCATTTTTGGTAGGTCGACTTCGTAGAAGGAGCGCTTAGCTTTAACAATCGCGGCCAAGTACAAGTGTTCAACTTTATGGTATTTTACCCACGCATTTGGGCTTCCTTGTCGCTTCGCTGTACGAAATGCGCGTTTTTTCTTATTTTCGAGTCTTTTTAGTGCTTTGGTGAACCACGGCTTCTGATTACGCTTCCTAAAACTGCACGTCGGGATATATTTATTGGTTACGTCAGCTATTTTATGTTTGAAGAGTGTCCAGTTTTCATTTACACTTCTGCTATGAAAGGATGTTTCAAACATTGACAAGAAGTTATTTAATTCATTGTTGATTGCTTCGTAGTTTCCCTTGTCGTAGAGCATAATAGTTTTCCGGGAAGGTTCTTTTAACACAGGTGTAAAGCTGAAAGTGGCATGAATTACTTTATGGTCGCTGATTTCGCGGAGGTACGTAAGGGATTCTAAGCTATCTGGATGAGTGGTCAGAATGAGGTCTAGAGTGTTAGCTGCTTGTCCTGCGACACGTGTTGGTTCAGATACTAATTGGGTCAAATTAAAATTAAGACAGACATCAAGGAATTCTCTCGACTCTTCCTGACTGACCATGGGCTGAGGTTGACTTTTCCAGTCGATATTGGGGTAGTTGAAATCCCCAAACAGGAGGATATGTGCCTTAGGGTGCTTTGAAACCAGTTGATTTAGGATGTTGTGAAGCTTGCGAGGAAAGTCGGGACTACTTCGAGGTGGTCTATAGCACACCCCAATTAGAAGTGTCAGGGGTGAAGCACGGCACATGAGCCATAGTATTTCCAAATCAGAGCAGACATCCAAATCAGAGCAGACAGTTTCTGTGCATGGTGTATGCCCTACTACTGCTAATGGACGTTAGACTTTGCACATTTGGTGCCTATTTTTAGCGCAGTAGGATTAACAGCCTCGTTCTCCAGACATTATGGCGTCTCCGTGGCGAGGTGAAGGTCACGGGCGTGGCTCTGGTAGGTTTTAGCCGACAGTTGATGTGGCGGTGCACCGATTGGTCGCTGGGTTTTGTGACGTCACGAGAGCATGACGCGTACGACTTTGCAGACGCTGCTAACTCAAGCTTCGCTTTTGGGATTGGGGATGAGATCAGAATCAAGGCTTCCAAGACTCTTAGATTCCGCGTTAAGCGGCCCTTAGTCCACGCATGCACAATCGTACGACTTCGTTAAAGTGGGGATTTATATCCTTTCGTGTGGTATTATGATGTGGCATCAGACGACTATATGCTAAAAGTATGTGTGAATTATTAGGTTCACAAATTAAAATATATATCGATTAAGCGAGTAGCAAAGCGCACTGCGTGAATGAGGATCTGCAAGGGCAGCCAGAAAACGAAAGCCACAGACGGAGTCGCGTCGTACCGTTAAAGATGGGGCTTAAGTGTCGTTCAACCTCTTGTAACGCAATAGCATTAAGTTCAGATTACTCAGAAAAGCTGGTGCCACCGTGTCACGAAAATCTCTGATTCTTCAAGATAGGTAATGTGTCTTTTGACGTCACACGCCTAATCAGCGTTCGATCAAGTCACGTGGCCTTTTGATAACATCAACGTCTCTACCAATTAGATAGTATCTTAGCTGAGTCGACAGGTGCTCTGCCAGGTGGCTGTAGGCAGGTGACATGGTACAGATTTGGTCGAAGAAGTGTGTGACGTCACAAGACCACGCCGGCGGTAGAGTAGTAGGGTGCCTTTGTGAAGAGTTTGCCTGGTCGTAACGTCATCCTCAGGGTGTCAACATCAGTGAGAAATCATTACAAAGTACCTCTGAAGAACAAAAATACTTTCACTGAAGAGATAAAAGGCGATCAAACAGAATCGAACACCACTGAGCGCAGTTCGCTTATTGCGACAGCATACAGGCCTTAAGAGACCGTCTCATACCATAAACAGAGGAATTACAGCAACAGTTTCATTTCCATTTAGAACGACAGCTCTACACAACGAAAACGTCAAGTTTCATGCTGTGCCGGGCATTTTACTTTCAGAAAACTTCGAGGTGAAACCTTCAAAGTGAAACCACAGTAACCTCAATTTTGACCCATGGGCACAAAGTTTGACTTTTTACCTTAATTACCAGAGCCCCCTGCCAGGTGGTCTATGGTTGCGTGACGTACCGATACCAACGTATTCACAAACCTGGGAGGCGCTGGCAACTCAGGTTTCTAATTCGAGGTGGGAGGGTTAGGATAGGAACCACCGTTTCAGGATTCGTGTTTGCCGATGCAGGCATGGTACTCCTAGGTCACGCCAGCATATTCGTACTCCCTGGTTAAAGTAGGGCATTATACATATGTTGAGTGGTCGCTTACGGCCGGTAGCTGGGTAATGTGGTAGATAAGTTAACGTCACTAGGTCGCGAGATCAGTTAACCGGGAGCGGACCTATGAACGAAGGCGCTGGAAGCACTGTGGAGAAGACGTTGCTCAGTTAAAAGCGAAGGTTAGGAGGTGGCAACGAGCGGAAAACCTATAGCATAGCAACAAGAGGCTGTCGCTCACCCTCTGGTTTGGTTTGTGGGATTTAACGTCCCAAAGCAACTCAGGCTATGAAAGACGTCATAGTGGAGGGCTCCGGAAATTTTGACCCCCTGGGGTTCTTTGGATTAACCAAGTTGAACCACTGCTAGTTTTATATTTTGAGGGCTTGCCTTGTAGCATGGAATGGTTATTTACAGGCATAGATGCCGGCAGAATTCGAAACGTAAATAGCAAAGGCAGGTGATGAGGTCCGGATATTCGCTCGTTTGTAATACTTAGTTAGGACGAAGGCCACTAATTAGCACCACTACGCGGCGCTCCCAAGCCGAACTGAACTTAGCTCATTAAGTTAAAGCTACTAATTGGTGCTACTACGTACTTAATGATGACACTAGTAGCAGAGGTGGGTAACCTCACAAGGTTTCAACCTACTCTCATGAGGTTGACCTGCCAGCCATTTTGTCACCTTACGTACTAAAGCAGCAGGACCACATGGACGTTTGTCAATCATGCTGCGCAAATGGAGCCTCCAGGGGGGCATAAAGGATGCATTTTTAGAGCTACATATAATTATAGCTACGCATATGGAGAACCCTGATATATGTTGACAAAGGTGGGCGACATCATGAGGCTTCAGCCTCTCCTCATAGGGTTACGCACCTTTTCTCAGTAGTACTAATTAGCTTTACTAATGAAGGGTACTACTAATCAACAAATTAAGATCAGTATTCGCAACAATGCAGTTTGCACACATTGCAATTATGTCGCAGCAATTCTTCTTTAATAATGGAATTGTCTGCTTGTACCATTTGTTTTTTCGTGTCCCTTGCTGGAAATTGCCGCCGCGAACCTTGCAATTACTTTGTTGCCCCCGACGGGACCAATGCTTACTAGAATATAGTAGCTGTGCGCATTATTGTAACTACGATGTATGGAAATATCTTAGGAGCTTTAGAAGCCTCATCTTGAGGATTTGTTATCCTTCATTAGTCAACCGAGAGAGACAACATCGGCATCATATTTGGCGACAGGAAGGCACATTTCGGCAGCCAAGGCGCCGCCTGTAAAGACATCCTTTTTTTAAAAAAGCTCTTAGCTGTCTTCTTACCAGCCCCACTGTCACAACCACCGCGTGACAATATGGTTTATGGGGACGTTTCATAAAGGTTGAGTCGATTTCGCCCCAATGCTGAGTGGTCTTCTTGACGGAATAGGACATTTTCAGAGCGGGACATTAAAGGCGTGGTACCTATGATTTATATAGCGAAATGGATTCACGTAGTTGTCGTGACAATACTGCGTGTACCTATGACGCAGTCGCATGCAGTTTTATCACTTTATCCTCCTTTTAGTGATAATCACACCAAGCTTAGGGCAGCGCGCTAAAAGGGGCAGCCAGCTTACCCATTTATGAGCGCGGTTCATTCTGAAGTGCCCTTTTTGAAAACAAGCGAGATCCTTTAAATGACTGAAGACAAACGTTGCTTAAACTTTATTAGTTATCGTTAAGGACAGGATCGATAGGCACTAAGAAAGTATGTTTTGGGCACGAAAAGTAGGCAGTTAAATGTGCACTTTAGGCCAAAATAGAAAATGCAGGAACTCTAAATTGGACAGAAGGGCACATTATTTCAGATCTGCACATATATGCTGGAAAATAAAATAAAGAATGATGATTTAGGTTGATAAATGTGCTGTGAACCTGAGAGACACTCTTTAAGGCTGCCCTGCGAAACGTTTTGTGTTTACATATTTCTAATTTAAAACCTGAGAGATGCACATTGGTGTGGTCTGTGCAGGTGGATTCTACAGCAAGGCGTACATAGCGTCCGTGATGGATTATGAATACTAAACGATCTCTTAGCTTAAATTAACTAATTAACTTCATTATTTGTTTACTTTAAGCAGAACGATATCTATAGCGAAACTGCACGTCGTATAGACATCAAAGGTTAGCCCATACATTCAACTTCCCGAATCGTCAACATAGTAAACTATCGAAAGCCGAAAATGACTATTTTTAAATACCTTATTGAGTTCGCGAATTGCAAACTTACCTAAATGGCTGCTGTGCGCGTGACATTGCCGCTGAAATCGCTCTTTGTACGCCATCTAATATACAGAGGGTGTCTGTACCTGATGCGTACAAAATGCTAGCGATGCTAATTAAGGAATCTACGACACATGAAAGCCAAACCAAGAAGTTTTCAAATGCGTATTACGCCACAGCGTATTGGGATCGTTGTATGGAAAAGCCACTGCCGTACTGTCTTGAAAAACGTGTTGGAAGAAAACACGCGTGATTTCGCATAAAAAAACTTGAAGAAGGTGAGACACCAAATCATGAGGCTATAAAAATCATGCTATGGGCTTCCTCTGCAGCTTAAGTAACGCGTGAGCAAGTACTGTACACAACAAACGCTTCAATATATTTTAATTCAGCTCCAAAGAGTCGTTAAACTTTTTCTCATATCGGGACCCGTCGCTTGCGCGATGATCACTTGCGTGGGAAACGATAGGAAGGATATTAGTGAATGCTAGTGACGTCATATCACAGTGGCGTGGCGTACTATCAACGCCGTTGCGACGCGCGACATCGGCCTGCCGCTGCATCGGTGGTCGGAGGACCGATCGAGAGGTTCCATCGCTGATGCACCAGCACCAGATACTACGACCTGACTAGTTTCTCTCTGCACTTTATTCTAATTCTAAATAAGCGAAACAAATCTACATTTCATATCTTTGCACTTCGATACTGAGCGTAAGCACCGATCGATTTTTTAACTGACGTGAGCCTCCTCCGCGACGAGTATAGGCCAGCGAGTCCGCAGGGTTCGTGTACGCGATGTCGGCGTTTGTGCAGATATATTTCGGAACTTATAGCTGATAGAAAAGATCATAGAGTATAGTTTTGACAGCAGGGGTCTGAAATCATCGATTCTTTATATCCAATAGGACGTGCACAGAATGAGCGGAAAGCGCCACTGTCAGGCGGTGTGACCTGGTCTGCCTACGAATGCTGCCGACGCCTGTAGCAGCAGTCGTCGACTCGTCGCGGAATCGTCGGCATATCGCATGCGGATGCATTCAACTGTATTAATTGCTAACAATTTGCCCTAAACCTTTTGATAAAGCAATTTAATATCGAGTAATCGAGTACACTGGTGAAATTGGAAAAAGAAGCACATTGAGATGAGAAACTTCGGTCCTACGAGCCGTGTCGACAACTCGACTATGAAATAAGAGTTCCCTGCAGGCTGTCGCTCGCATTCATCTGCGCGCTTCTTGCAAAGTTATCGCAATGCGTAAACAAGAAAACGTACAACTGGTTTATAACATACAATATTGTTTAGCCTAAACAGAACGGAAATTACATTTCAGGTCAAATGATCCCAAGCGAATTTGCTGCGTACATATGCAGCTTGTAAACATGAGCAGCTCCTAAAGGAGCGCAAGCAGTTTGAAGCAATTCGTAGATTTCCGGTAAATCATGCTTTGTCGTGGTAGATGCTGAACCCTGTGGTACTATATATGCAATACCTCTAGGCATTCGTATAGCGAATACCTGGATGAATTGGTAAAAACGGTTATGGGAAGGAAGCGAACAGCAGACAACAAAATTAACAGCCACACCACCCAGAGCATGCTGTCGTAGTGCAGCTGTCGGTGGGGCGAAATTGTGCGGACAGTGGCATCGTGCCGATGTGAAAAGCACATCGGCCAACTGATGGGTTCTCGTGGCGGCAGGCGATCAACACAGATGTCTAGAACCGATGTTGCGTTGGGTGACAAAACTAAATACAAGCGCTGAGATCGACCCAAGTGAACCGCTCGGTATGAGAACATGGTATACCGCCCTCACTAGCTTAGCTTTCCTCAGCATATGACTGCGCTAAAACATGTACTTGACTGACTGGCACACACAATCCGTGTAATTAAGCAGACGACACAACAGAAAAAGGCGTCATGACTATTAGGACCCAGGCGACCAGGGTTGCTGCTCTTCCCATTTTTGACGTCACAGCCCCTCCCGGATTCGAGAAACTCGGACCTAAATTGCTCAATATTAATCATATAAACTTGTAAAATATTTATCGCACGTTGATGAATTCGAGAGCGTGTACTATACGTGCTCTGAAGCAATACACTACGTTGAGAATAAAGAATGAGCTGGCTAACAAGTGGTGTCTAAGCCCCTTTAGCCTTCTTACATGTGCAAATGCGAAAACATTGCGCGTTCTATCACGCCGCCTGGTGGATTTGCAGAACTCGGCCGCACTCGCCCACATGGCGTCTATGTACAGCGGATTCTTCTAGGCTAAATGAAGGAGCGGCACAGATGGAACATCATGCAGGCGACGATGTTCACCTCACAGGACGAGAGTGTGTTGCAATTTCACATAACTCACGAACACTCTTACACAGCCGTTTTCATTGCTTGCTACAAAAAATAACTAAATGGTTGTGCCGGTAGGTGGAGAGGCTGATTGAACTTTGGACCTATGTACAAATGTCAAAGAAAAAGGCAACCGGGATGGTTGTGGCCATTCATTTGCTGAGAAGCGTTTGAACGAAAGTGAAGGAACACCAGGAAAGGAAAAAAAAAAAACACCATGTTGACAAGCGTACAAACAAATGTCGCATACCAACTACAGAAGAGGACAACTGTGCTCCCCACAGTGTAGGATTAGAAGGCTTGATACATCGACTCAGTACTGCATTCCATAAGGCTATAGCATGTAGCTCAGTAGCTGGCTCCATTATTTCACGCATCTTCATTCAGTAAATAAGGAATGTTTGATTATATTACCCCAACGTTTGACCCTGAAAAATTCCGCCCCATTGACCTGTCCGTCTAGATACAAAATGTAGAACCAAAAGACATCTCAATAATTTTAGTTCATAAAAGAATGTACGAGACAGCACCTCGAATCTCTTTTCTTTTTTTTCTGCGCCTAAATCAAAAAAGTGAAAAACAAAATCTTGATATTGCAGAAAAATAATGTTAAGGAATATTGAGAACGCCTCCAGAAGTCACCATTCCCAACCTCTATTCTTGAAGTATTGTATAATGAAAATAGATACCCTATATTCCCGCTGCTTGTGTTCACGTTACAAGTTTGAAATAAAGAACAACAGCTATTCCCTATTACGGTTGGTATCCCTTTGTAAAAGGACACTAACTTACGAGAGTAGAAGCACACAGTCTTGGTTAATGAAAACGTGCAGTACCAGTTATGGACAACAAATGATAAACAGAATGTCACCGCACTTGTTAAACTTCTGTTATAATAACGGTATTATTCTCCAAATAACTTCGCAAAAAGAATTGAAATTGTTTTTCTTTGAAAAAAAAATGATTTCATATGATGGTGTATTCCTTTCTTTCTGTTTATGTACGCTTTATGTTTTTATTGAGCCACACTCTTCTGTTCATACCCCGTAATGCGCATTTGACTTCTTCCGTCACTTCCTTAAATTTATGTAAAGCTTTTTTTTCTTCTTTAGAAGGGTTTTCTGGCGGGCTAGTTGGTGACTGTCGTTACTGATTAAACTGCGCGAAAAAACACGGACAGAGACAGAAAACACGTACACGCATAGAGCGCAGGCTTTCTCAGGTGTCTATTTTCACTTATAACCAATGTCTCATGTAGTTCAAATAGTTTTTCTGGTCTTATTTCTAGAATAAGTTAACCTCATCTTTGTAAACAAGCCATTCCTGTATTTTAATTCGTGGTTTTGTGCTGCTGTTATGTTGCTCTGCCCGTATTTTTCTTGTTCTGTATTTTTCTTTAATTCTGTACGCTGTGGAGCTGGAAACCAGTCAAGCTGAATTTTCACATTTTTTTCCCGCACTGCCTCACTTCATGAGTGAAATAAAAGATAAATGTATGTAAAAATGGCTGCCACATTATGAAGTTACCGAACCCCTTACCCTCCTCCTTTCTCCTGCAATTGCTCGGTTTCGCTAGCACTCTGGAGATGAACAATGGGCATTCGCGGAACAAGAGCTTTTTCCCATTGGGCTTTTCTTTAAAAGCTCTGAAAACATTTTTGCCTCTTCCTTCTATAGGTAAACACTTGTTAACAGTTAACATGCGCAGGTTGCTTTGCAGTATGTCCCTGCATCTTAGAAGCTTCATCGTCCGTCTCATCCTTTTGCCTTTTTTTGCCGCTATATTGGTTATGTAAGGGACGCTAGTAGGTCCATTCCTTGCTTCAATGTTTCGGCATGGCAGTTGTTCGGGGCCACTTGTGAATACGTGAAAAGGAACAAGGAGCACGATACTGAAGAGTTGCTATTGTGGAGAGTATAAGAATGTAAATTTACTGAATGATAATATAGAAAGATAAGATATGATTCGAACGAGAACACCCCGATAAAAGGATCAGACGGTCTGTATGCAGGTTTCCTTGTTTCTTGGCGCTTTTTTCTTCTGCCAGTATCACGTTCTCTAACAATTTCACTGTACCAGGTTCTGTTAAGTCACCTTGCAATGCATAATGGGGTCCTTCTTAGTATAATGTAAGGCAGCAGCCGTGATTTCAGCGGCTGGAAACAGGCATGAACACGACACACAACACAGCTCTGCGGCATCAGCGTAAAGGCGAATCTCTCAACTGTTTGTTTGTTTGTTTGTTTGTGGCATAAGAAAAAGCTACCGCAGTTTGCCGTGAGATATGTGCTTCTGGGTGTTCGCGCAGGTGGCGAACATCTGCACCAACAAAACAAGAGGGGGGGGGGGTAAAAAAACACTCCTCACAGGAAGACCAGAAGGAAGAATCGCGCTGAGCGGACATTATGTTGGAACGCTAAAAGCTGGGAAGAGACTGCGGCATCCCATCCTTTAAACGTGGGGTAACCGAACACCAAACGTAACGTGTCCCTATACAAACCGCTGTGGTACGTTCTAACTAAGAGTCAGAAGGGGCGCTCTTCAGAGTTATCAGCTGCAACAGAAAAAGTCTTGACCTCACAAATCTAACCTCACGAAATGACGACCTCACTCAACCTCAGACTGACACGTGAAGTTAGCGTCCGCTTTCCTGACCTCACTCATGACATTTTGAGATGAGGTTGAGGTCGTCCACATGAATTTGGCCACTTCTCGGTAGACTACCTGCCAGCCAGGAGTGACGCCCGTCCTGATGTTTGCGTCAAAGTTTGATACGAAAGCACGTGCGTATTTTCCCCGACGCCGTTTTTCCCAATTTCCATTACGGCGACAGATTTTTCTCCAAACGAGCTGTATACGCTTTGCTTAAAAGGAAACGTTTGACTGCGTAACAATAAAAGTAAAGGAATATCTCGATACGCTGTCACTTTAGCGTAGCGCCTCCTGTGACGTCGTTCGTTGAACATTATGAAGTAACAAATGGGTACAGAGGTCAGCATCCTATGTCGTGCACTCCTTAAAAAACGATGAGGGCAATAGATTTCTAAGGCGAAAGCATTTCTTGGTTCATGGGTGGTGTGGACAGAAGTTCATTATTGATATAAACAGCGCGAACACGAAAACAAGGGACAAGAAACACGAAAGCCACAGTACACAGCGCATGTACTGTGGCTTTCGTGTTTCTTGTCCCTTGTTTTCGTGTTCGCGCTGTTTATATCAATAATGAATAAGTACCAACTCGCCCAACAAAGTATCTTGGTGGACAGAAGTGTCGGCCAAAGGCGTCGGCAGCGTGTATCAGCAGTAATGTCCGCACGGATTGACATTAAAGAAAAAAAAATATGTCTCCATGGGAATCGAACCACTATCCCTCCGTCTCCCAGCCAGGAGCGCAAGTCACTGCTCCCTGCCGGTGTTATTTTCTATTTATTGAATGCTTTGTCATAAATACAGTACAGCCAGCAAATAATAAATGGATGTGCTAAATATCCATTTTCACATAACACTAATACTTCCTCAATGCAGCCAATTTGTCAAACGGGCTCAGTCATTCGGACGGCTCGAGCTGAGTTCTGGAAACATCCCGCACATATGTCATGCTGTCAATGAAACTTTCGCGCGTAGAGCGAACATTTTCATCTGCGTGATTGACTTTCAATTTTGTCCTTCAGTGGATGTGGAGGCTCAGAACCATTATTACGTTGTATGGTACTTCACCCTCATTTTTGACCGATAGAGCGAATACCATGAGGCGTGACTGCAAATCTCTTTCCAAGGTTATCTGAAGGACGACCCAACAAAAAATAGCGTCCCAACTTTCATTAAAAGCGTGCTCTATTGTTTCGAGTTTCTTGCAAAGACTGCAGTTGGTTGACCAAGGAACCAAGGTACCTTCCTCATGAAGCCATGTTTTAACTGAGAGGATGTTTGTGCGCAATTTGTAGAAAAAGCACTTAACGGAGGGCCTTTCTGACATTTTGTTCACCCTTTTAAGGAGATCTTGCCCGCTGCATGACTGTAGGCCATCCTGCCCAGAGGAACCGGCATCAAGATATCGACTAGGTCAATGTATAATTTCCTTGGTGTCACACTACCTAAATATCCTGAAGAAAAACCTGCCTTTAGCATGCGGAATGAGGTCACAACTTCCGACAATATCCTTACAATGCTCTAGGTACAACACTGCTGCAGGAAGCAAAACAACTCTGGCAAAACATTTTCTAGGCGCCTTTGTAGGACTGCGCTCAAAAAAAAAAGTCTCTTTCGTAGGGCAAAAATATGAAACTAGAGATAATGTGCCGAAAAAACAAAAGTGAGAAAGACCGAGACCCAGTTGCTGACCGGCCGGAAAAGTTTTGTGCGACGCCTTTTCCAGCTTGAATACCAAATGAAAACAGCGGAAACGCAACATTAACATACGCATATTAACACGCAACAAGAACAATACTGGTAGCATTTTGACTGCCGTAAAAATGTTCCAAACTGTCGTACGGGCGAACGCTGAAAGGTAGGTATACATTTGCCTTGCCTTGCGACCTCCGTGGCAGCCTAATTTGTTTTCGCGGTAACATTCCAGTGGCATACTTAGGTAATTAGTAGCATTAGTTGTCTATAGCGCATTAACAGAATACCTCGGTTTATTATTACACTTCTCGTTTTCTTGTATCCCATCGCAATGTTTACTGTACCTCTTTAATGATATCATAATCTTGGCAGAAAACACATATATCATCTGCATGAGACAAAATTTCCCTTCGAATGACTGAAGCTGAAAACATGTTATTTCTTATTATATACAACACGGCTGATCATAAAAGGGTTCTAGCTAAAATGCAAAGAGCAACGGCGACATCGGGTAGCCCTGTCTCACGGATGATCCCACGTGAATACTATCCGGAAGCCTTTCGTTTCCAAATATAACTGGGGTATAACCAGTGAAACCTACCTTTAGTTCATCAATAATTACTGAACCAACGTTTGAGGATTCTAGAATGATGAAAAGTATATCATGTGAGACGCGATCAAATGCCTTTTTCAAGGTCTAGCTGCAACAGTGCTACTCGGCTTGCGAAAGCGTCACAACATTCTAGCACACTTCTTGTAATGTTAATATTTGTTAATATTGCGCGGCCTATTATTCCACAAGTCTGATGGTCTCCTACAGGACTCTTTCTTACTGTTTGTAGCCTTGTAGTTAGTAGTTGCATAAATATTTTATTATCAGTATTAGTGAGACTGACTGGGCGGTAGGCTCCTAGAAGAGCAATTTCGTAGCATCATCAATTTTAGGTATGACAACTAAATGGGCAATAAGAAAAGATAGAGGTACCTTATTATGTTCATATGGCGCGATTAAAACGATATGCAAATAAATATTTCTTGAATGCTTCCCTATATAATAAGCCTTCCTTAAATGCTTTATAAAGGTAACATCCAAACCATCAGGTCCAGGCGAATTCCCTGAGCCTAAATCTTCAATGGCGGCCTCTATTTCAAATACACTTATGCTTCAAGGCGTGTTTTAACCTCTGCTTCCAATACCGGCATACGCCTAAGGAATTCGTTTTCTAAACTTTTTTCAACTTGGCGCACCAAACGGGTCTTGATAATTTTCAGCCAATGCTTTCTTCATAACGCTGTTATCACTAACCACTTCACCACCGTGCCGATTAGCTTGATCTCGCTGTGTGTTGCGTGGCTCTTTGTATCACTAATAGCTCGTCTTCTTGGCGTCTCTCCTAACCATAGCCTTTCCGACCTCGCCCTTGTCATTGCTCTACGGTACCTTAATTTGTCAGCGAGTTCTAACTCCCATATAAAGTTTGTCTATGTTCTTCAATGAAAAAGATTACTTATGGTCAGCTGTGTCTATCTATGGACTTTTATAGTCAGCTACAAAGTGCGATTGAAATACCTATAGGCCGCTATAGACAATCCTATACCAATTTGGCTACAGCTTCTGAACCATGCAAAATCCTTTAGCTAGCTATAGAAAACCGTATGTTCCTGAAGATTTAGATTATCAGTCATACAATTATCTTTAGCTGTCTATAGAGATGGGAATAGCTCTAAAGCTACAGACTGCAAGCCACAGAATCAGTTTTAGCAAGCTAAAGAAAACTGTATATTCTTAAGTCTATAGACCAGTAGTAATGCAGTCACCTTTAGCTGCCTACAGAAATGTATATGCCTCTAAAGCTACAAACTGCAAGTCATATAAGCTGTTTTAGCTGGCTATAGAAAAGTGTATGCGCCTGAAGCTACGCTGTGCGCTGGA
Source organism: Amblyomma maculatum (assembly GCF_055883805.1). Taxonomy (NCBI): domain Eukaryota; kingdom Metazoa; phylum Arthropoda; class Arachnida; order Ixodida; family Ixodidae; genus Amblyomma; species Amblyomma maculatum. Next base: position 24,900,684 of record NW_028146738.1, read on the forward strand.
CCGCCTCGATAATCGCCCTTTAACGGCGGATAATATCCCTGGTCCGTGGCCACGGCAGTCAACCGCCTTTAAAGCATACAGGGCACTGTTTAGTTTTCTAACAGCCACCGGCTTGTGTGAAAAACTCTGACTGTGCTCCACATCCCCTTTCTCTTCCCCTCTTTAATCCCCTTATCCCTTTTCCCTAGTGTAGGGTAGCCAACCAAAGGCCTTTCTGGTTAACATCCCTGCCTTCCATCCTCATCCCTATCTATCTCCTGAAGCTATAGGCAGTCATATAGTTATCTGTAGGCGTCTACATATAGAGATGGGAATGCCTTTAAAGCTACAGATTAAAAGCCATAGAAACAATTTTAGCTAGCTATAGAAAACGTATACTCCTGACGCTATACACCTGTAATCATACAGCTATCGTTAGCCGCCAACAGAGATGTAAATTCATCTAAAGCTACAGACTGGGAGCCATATAAACTGTTTTAGCTGGCTATAGAATATTGTATATACCAAAAGCTATGAACCAGTGGTCATACAACCTTCTTTAGCAGCCTATATAAAGTCAGGATTGCATACATATGAAGGTATATATATCGTCGGTTCGAGTTCGCCGTGCGACTTAAAACAAGAGTTTTGTGCCATATGCAACGAGAAATCGTATGATACCACTCGGAGCGATGTGCGACGAATGATTGCTTCACAATTCTGATATAAATTTCGAGAAGACGTGCACGAATACAAACACATAGGCACACATTTTAAGGTACGCATATATCGTAGGTCCGAATCTCTCTCGCGAACTTCCTTGAGGTTGACTAGAAGATATATGCTATGTGGTACGGTAAACCGTGTGACATCGACCGCAATGCTTTGCAACAAAATGATTACGCCACAGTCTTGGTATAACTGATGGGAGAGCTGGCGCCACATGGAAGTCCGCCTGCGGTGAGTACTTCCGACCCATGGTGGTTTTAGTCGTGGTGGCCACTGGCCGATTTTCAGGTATTTAGGCATCGGAATGAAAATTAATCTCTATAGGGGAAGTGTATGGGTGTATGGGTCCGTGAGGAAGCTATACAATTGTCTTAAAAGTATATAGCTTAGCATAGAACATGCTTAAGACTCCAGTCCATATGACACCAGAAGTCCATGGATTAGGTTATAGACTTCTGTAGCAGAAGAAAACGGCTGCCATAGCAACGGTTATAGCTTTTTAGGCCAAATATCTATAGGCGTCCATAGGAAGGATTTCCTATAGCTGACCATACAATTTTATACCTGACCATTAAAAATGCTAAAGATTGCAGTGCATAGGCAAACACAAGTGCATAGAATATGTTCGATACTTCTATAGCACAGTCTATAGAAAAACCTAAAGACGGTCATATCAGTAATAATAATAATAATAATAATAATAATAATAATAATAATAATAATAATAATAATAATAATAATAATAATAATAATAATAATAATAATAATAATAATAATAATAATAAAATTACGAGAGACTTTAGCGACTGAAGTAGTGAAAGGCGAAAGCCTGAGAAGTCTCATATTGTCGAGCGTTCCTGCCATCTGCACTCCCACACTTCAATGCGCGCCAAGAAACGCCACGCGACAGGAGAGATGGCGTACCGTCCAAACGCATACTTGTCGGAGAAAGTGTGACAGATACTGCGCCTTTCCTCCAGAAGTATCATCTTGTTTAGCGTCGCTGCCATCTGCAATGCCACACTTCAACGCGCGCCAAGGAACGCCACGAGACAGCCGCCTTAGATTTCTCTTAAGAGGAGAATGGCGAAAGCCTACCCTGCCTCCCATCGTTAGCCTCTTGTCGGCATTCGTTGTAGTGCTACATATAAATATAACTGGTTCAAAGGAAAGGAAAGGCGCCGTATCTGCCACACTTTCTCCGCCAAGCGTCAGTTTGGACGGCACGCCATCGCTTCAGGTGCCTGTCGTTCCTTGGCGCGCGTTCAAGTGTGACATTTCAGGTGGCAGGGACGCATCCAGCCTCGGCCAATCAGAACGCCACAAAAGCGGGACACACTTTGTCCACGACAGCATGAGACATTAAAGGCTATCGCCTTAATAATAATTGGTTCACAATAAGGGAAAGGCGCAGTATATGTCACACTTGCGCTGTGGACACCTGAACCCCCTAAGGGAAGGGAGGAAGGTCGGAGTGAAAGTGGAAAGAGCGAAAGGGGAGTCGTAGTGGAGGGCTACGGAATAATTTTGACCCCCTGGGGATCTTTAACGTGCGCTGACATCGCACAGCACACAGACGCCACTTCGTTTCGCCTCCATCGAAACGCAGCTGCCGAGGTCGGGATCGAACCCGGGAACTCCGGCACAGTAGTCGGGCGTCTTACCGCTTCACCACCCCCAGCGGGGCACCATATAAACGGCTATATAGATTTTTGGGCCAAATATTTCGAAGGAAATATATGCCCTGTCCAATCTCGCTTGACTCAATAACCTGAAAATGAGGGAACGCTGGCTTGCCGCCACTGGTTAGTGATAATGATTATAGTAGCGATGCCAATGACGCTGCACTTAGTGATAATGATCATACTAGTGATGACAATGATAGTGAACTTAGTTGATAATGATGATATCAGCGATAGGAATGATGGGATAGTATCGATGACAATAACGGTGCAGTTAGCAAAAATCACCCTGTAAAGCGGCTTCCGTGATTTCCACTCTTAAACAGACTTAAGCGCAACCTTATCATTTTTTTCCCGTCATCAACTTCTTCTTACAAGACGAGCATATCAAAAATAACTTGAAAATGTAGATCGGGTTTCGCGGTGTGTATTGATGAACTGATAAATTTAGTCGTTTTGCCCAAGTCGAAGTACTAATTAGGTCCGAACAAAACTATTTCTTTACACGCAATAATGTACTGAAAACGTGTAATCTTTCCTGCCATCGCCTCGTTTTCCAAGCGACAAACTAATTTACCCATATAGTGTGTAGTTTTTAATGACATCCAGGGTTATTTTCTTTGTCGACATCAAAAGCGAACGGAGGAGTAACTTTTTATCACTCCCCAATCATATCTAAGAATTGTCACCCAAAGTTTATACTAAAACCACAAAAAGGGCATATCCAGATTGGGACGATTAGGGCTTAACTCAAACGAGATATCAATTTAAAGCAGACTAGTACACTGCAGTTTGGTTCGACGCTTTTGAATGGCCTTTGCGTTCCACATTAGCTTCTTCTCATAATACATATAGATGCGCTGAAAAGACGGCATCCGAGGTAAGGGAAGTTGTCGAACTGTCATTTCCGCGGTCAGCGGTGCGCGCTTAGAAAAATAGAGGGGGGTGGGGGGTGGGGGGCGCTGGCGACGTTGTCTTGATTTACGTGGGACGCTCGGGATCTCAGACGACGGGGCGTCATCCCATTGTATGCGTTCGTGCGTGTCGCGTTGGTGGCGGCCTGCAGGGGCGGAAAGTATGCCTTAACCCTGTAAGCAGACGACGATGACAGCGGCGCCCCCTTGGTAACGAGGTTAAGTGCTCTGATTGGTCGGGCGCCACACTGCCGATGGCGCTGCCGCCGCCTGGACTCCCAATTACGCGGCCAGCGAAAGGAGGGTCTGGAAGGGAGAGAGGGGCGGTAGTTTTGAGGGCCTCAAACAAGTAGTCGGCGATGTCGGCTCATTGGCGCTACGCGCGTCTTTTTGTCTCTTTCCTGACCGCGATGCCGATGAATTATTGTTTGTTTGGCTGTCGACAAGCCTCGGCGAGACAGCTCGCATTGCTATGTGCAGGACGTGTTCAGCAACGAGGCCACTCTGGCCCTGGTGGCTGGATGGAAGAATTGTAGGCGTCGAGATGACTCGTTTGTTTCAGTTTTGCCGCATGTGGCTGCAGCGGACAGACGGCGTTCGTGATAAAAGAAAATTATCTGTCTGACTCAGCGTCAGACTGATCCTCTTTTGAGTTCTGCTGGGCCAACTTGAAAGAATGTGCAGCTTCGAGATTATAGACTTTGTTTTTATTATGGCTTAAGTACATTCCACTGCATTCATGATTTTTCACAGCTTGCGCTACTCAAAATAAAAATTGCGTCTGTGGTGACGCATCAAGTACATTTTCGTGGATATCTTTTTTTGTAAGGCTAGCATAGCCGGTCGGTAGAGCTAGGGTACACTTACAATGACAGAAAGACACTATCCACAACTATACCACCCACGAAGACTGACAAAACGGCCCTAAGTGGTTGGTTTGTGGTTTGTGGGGCCACGTCCCAAAGCGACTCAGGCAATGAGAGACGCCGTAGTGGAGGACTCCGGAAACTACGACCACCTGGGGTTCTTGAACGTGCACTGACATCGCACAGCACACGGGCGCCTTGCTTTTCGCCTCCATCGAAAAGCGGCCACCGAGGCCGGGATTCGATCCCGCATCCTTGGGAACAGTAGTCGAGCGCCCTAACCACTGCGCCGCCCCGCGTCCCTTCAAAGTTACATTGTATAGGTCAATAAGAGTGAAACAATTTTAACACTCAAGCAAGAAAACGAAATTCAGCACCACATCCCGGAATGATCTGTCCTTCTCCATATTCGCCATTAACATATTCGCCAATCGCGCTCCGATGACCAGTATTCCGTCCAGCCTCGTATCTCCACCCGTAGTAACCGACGTTTCGACGGCAAAATACTGATTCCTTAATCCCACCTTTGACTTTCACCACAGGAGTCGCGAAGAAGCACGAGATGAAGTGTCCTGTCAATTGCAAGCCAACAGTTGTCATGCGTCAATCGGCAACAGTTGTCATGCGGCAAGTAATCATGCGTCTGATTTCAAGATAATTTGACTAATATTCGAATAATAAACGGCTAATAATGAAACAAGAAAATTCATGGACACACCATACCTTCTCCTACTCCAACACGAAGTGCCACTGGCTGGCAAAAAAAGATATTGGTATTTGTGATTAAGAAAATCATGAGCCAATAAATAAGAGTGTTCTACGTTCCCATCATCCGCCGTTACATGAAAGATATGTTAGTAATAAGCTCAGGTAAACGGCTTACGGTCAGCTAGCACAGAACCGGTTAGGTAAACGGTCAGCTAGCACAGAACCGGGTTAAGTGGAGAAATATGGGAGAGGCCTTTGCCCTGCAGTGGGTATAATCAGGCTGATGATGATGATGAAACGGCTTAATCAATAAGCTCGTCCAAGAAACCATCCTGTTAATCTCGAAAACTCCTGACTGACAAAGTGCGCGCAACGAATTCAAATATATATATATATATATATATATATATATATATATATATATATATATATATATATATATATATATATATATATATATATTCACTATGATATTCAGGCCCAGCACTTCAGTATGAAACAGATGCAATCTAACGTTCGACAGAACACCGTCTGATTAGAGTGGGATGTTATTACAAGATAACATTTAGGCAATTGACCAAGTAAGAGACGAGAAATCGAATTTCGAGTGCCGTTTGAAAGCCTTGTTTACAATAAGACTGCTCCGGAAAACGAAGGCTTATATTCACCCCCCCCCCTCCCCCCCCCCCTTTTTTTTTCAGGATCTCGTCTTGATATTTTCCTGTAGATATGATGAAATGCGCCCTGATTCTAGTTTGGTGTGTTGGCCGTCGGTAGGATGATCAGGGACCACGATGGTGTCTTTTCACAATGTTTCTTCCCGCACAAAATAACAACAGTGCGATTTAAGAAAAAAAATACCGTAATTAAAGAATGCGAAACATGCGCAGACCAGCGGCCACGAGAGAGGCTGGGATGGGGCACAATTGAAGGAAACAATTCGGCAAGGCTGCATTTGTACTCCGTAAACATCCAGACTACAGCCAAAACACTAAACAGGAACCAATCCACACTTCATTATATCTGCGGGAAAAGATAGGTTGTATAACCTATTTGTATGACCTGCTTAGTATCAGAAATCATCGACATAGCGGAAAATGCGAGTGTCCCTTCCGGCCAGCTCTTCCTCCATTAGTCTTTCAACCCTGCCAAGGAAAATAGTACTTAGATGGGCGGCTACTCAGGAACCTATGGAGACCCCCCATCGTTGCACATAAACCTGGCCATCCCGCACTAAATACGTGTTGTTAAGGTAAAAAAAAAAAAAAACAACAATTCCAGGAAGGACGCGGCACTGATGACACAACTGTTTTGAAAACTGCGTTCATCGTTGTCATCTGTGATGCACTCCTGAACATACCACGTAAGTTGACCATGAGGAAGCGAATAAAGAAAAACAACAACATAACGCTAAAACCCAAGCCTTTAGTAGAATTCTCATTCAGGAAAAGGTTTGTAAGGATTTCCGAGTTGGGAATAAGGAACGGGTCAGTAGCATTAAGGGCCGACAGGTGCTTGGAAAGGTGGAAACAATCATCTGTCAAGAGTTATGCTCAGAAACGATGTTTCTGAACGAAACCTCTGGTTTATGGTTTTTGGCTGTGAAAAATTCTGCTTTGCCGACGATTTTTTTTTTTTTTTTGTATTAGGCAAGTCTCCGTGCCCAGGATTTATTTCAAATAACGTGTTCTTGATGTGTTTGCCTCAATAGGTCGGGACTAGAGTGTACACATGAATTTCCTCAATAAGGATCCTTGCAGTTTCTATAACTGAAACTAACCTTTGAACCTAAGTATGTTTGTTGGAAGAACTCCCCTAGGAGCGAAAAACCTTTGCTCAACTGCAGTTCTTTTCATTCTAGAATTCTACGAACTGGTATCGTTAAGAGCCGTATTTGGAATGGTCATGAAGAAATCTTGCCCCCATATAGAATGGGAAACATGCAATGGGATTTGCATTACTGGCAACCGGAAGAAGTAGCAGGCAGTTGTGATGTGCTGGAAATGGGAAAAAATACGCCTACTCATTGCGCATAAGGGGAAAAGTACTAGATAAAATGCCTACCCTGTCGGTTGACTGTCTTGCACGTTCCGCTTTTGATCACGAGTTCCCAGGTTTGAACCACGGCCGCAGTGCACATGGCAACATTTTAATGAAGGTATGTGGGAAACCACGATTTAGGCGCAGTTTTAAAAAGTTCCAGAATTAATCCCATGCCTTTCACTGCTGCACTTACCACCGCCTATGTAATGGTTCAACTAAGTCCCTGCAATATACGCCACATCGATGGGAATCAAGTCTTTAACATCGGCTTACAGGTGTGGCGCTCTTCCAGTTTAGCTGATGGAGGCTGTCCTGGCCTTATAGTATTCATGCGCAGCAATAGATGCGGTATAGCCCATTTCTAGCTTCACTTCTAATCAATGGTTTAACACCCTTAGACAGCATTAACCCAAGCCCAAATACTAGTCATCACTGTCATGAAGAAATCAGTGTCCAAATATTGAAATGAAGCTATAGGGAACGGCAATGTGTATGTTCGTTGCCAAAGGTTTTCAAGCGTGCGAACAGCCTCGCTGAGAGTATTCAACACAAAAACTAAGGAGTCGTATAGTAAACAAAACATCTATATTAGAAGGAACCTTGGAGAAAGAGGACGGTTTTTGTTACTTACAATGATTTCCATACAGCCAATCAAGTTTAGTTGGACCGCTAGTTTCTATAACTTTTGTGCCTTTCATCTGGGATGAATAAAGCCTTGAACGCTGCCAGAGCTTCTTGTCGCTTTAAGAAGCTTAAATTGGGTTTATGTACATCTAGATATTTGTGTGTGAGGCTTAACGCCTCGAAATGACACATGAAGTAAGGACGCTGTGTTGGATGGTTTCGTATTAATTCAGACCACCAGGTTTTCTTTTTAATTGTGCACTGATGTCACACCTCACAATAGAGTTATTTCGTATTGGCTTCATCGAGAAGCGGGCGCAGGATTCGATCCAACAACCTTATAGGATCTGTATCCAAATACTAAGGTCACAGAGCCAACGTGGGGGATCTACGTTTTTCTTGACAGTCGTATGTTGATTTCATTGTATACGTAATGCATGGACGCAAACTTCTGAACCATCGACATGTCACGACAAGCTATTTATACGCGAACCTAGTCACTTGCAAGCCAAGATCTAATAGTAAAAAGTTTACTTTCATCAATTGCAAAGAGCAACTTCGTATACAAACCTCTTTCTTATGCAAAGCTTATGGCGAATTCCAATCGCAGAGCTGGAGCACTTCTAGAGCAACGCTTCCTGCTGTTTTCGGAGCAACTGTACTCGAAAGGCATATCCCAAACACTGATCGCAACTTCCAAACGCAGATGGGGAGCAATCGCTGAGCCAAGGTCACCCCGTGGAGCAGTCAAGAGTGCTGCGCCGAAATCGGCGGAGCCGGCCTGAAGTTTACGTGAAATATTCTTTCAGCGACGCTCTCCATTTTAGGCCGCTTCTCATCTACGCCCCCTGCGCTTTGTAGCAGACAATCAGCAATTGCTGCCGTTATGGATGCTAACTCCCGTCGCGAACTAGCTCTCGCTTTTTAGGACGCTGAGTCGGAGCGTCGGATTTGTTTCTATATCGGAAACACGAATCCATTCAATTATTGCTCTGCTTTGGGAGACTGAAAGCGATGCACCGCCACTTTGCTTTATTCGAAAACAAAATTGGCAGTAGTTCAGCTCTGGTTAAACCTGGTAAGTTGCGCAAGCAATAGTGCAATGGTTGCGCTTAAGGCTCGTCATGTAGTGCAGCGGCGGGTGTAGCTTGACGTGCGCATGAAACATCGGACCTTGCTCGCATCGCATGCGGTGAGAGAGTGCGATCGCCAGGAGTTGTCTACGCTGTTCACACCGTTTTGCCTGGCTGGCAGCATCGCGAACTCGTTCTTTCTCGAGCTTTTTCTCTCGTTCTTCAGCAGCCTCACGACAACATCGTTGTCGCCTGGTAGCATTCCAACTTTCTTGGCTACTCTGTGATTCTTCTCGTCCTGTTGTTGATGCCGAGTCATCACTGTCCAAAACATTCTGAATACTCCATGCAGGATCATCACCACACGTACAAGTGTCTAGAGGTGCACGACGCACTCGTCTAGCAACGGCTTGCGCTCGCTGTTTTGCTAGCCGTTCACGTTCTTCAGCAGTCTCTTGAGCCCGCTCCCGTTTTCTGGCTCCGGCGCATCGCCGATGCTTCTCCTTGTAACACTGCATAGCAACTGATTTGCCCCGACGAGAACTCCTATTTCTCTGTTTCCACTTTCACTCCTGTTAGCGATCGTCTTTTTATTAATGCGCAATTCCTTACCCTGGGCGGCGGCCATCCGCCCCTTGGACCCTGAGCATGGTGCGTCCCGACCATCGCTTTGGCGCACGTGCCTGGATATCGACGCGCGCATGCAGCATCGGACCTTGCTCGCATCGCATGCGATGAAAGACTGCGATCCGGGGAACGCCAGGAGTGCGAAGTGCGTGAGGGCAAGAGGGAGCGGTGCGTCAGCACGGATAGCGGACGCTTGAAAACTGTGCGTGAACGTGCGTGAGCACTCTCCCTTTCCCTTACGGCACAGTTCAAGTGTCGACGCAGCTGCGGCTCAAGGTCAAGCACGGCGTCCGTCGGGGATACGCGACGGCACGAAACCTGGCGCAGTCTTGCTTACGCAATAAAAGGACCGAAGAACTTTTACCGTGTGCGCCCGCGTTCGGCTGTGCGACCATTACGGGAATAATCACGTAAATTGCTAATGTCAATCAACGCCACCTCAAGAAGCAGCGGGAGCAATGTAGATCCGTTACAGGTTTGAAAACAGGTGATAACGCGCACACGAAGCGCAGGCAAGCGCAAGAATTGACGTGGTTTTCCTCTGTCAGTTCACAAAGCGCCACATACTTGCCCCTGTCGGAGCATGAGTGTTCCCAGCGCATGAGTCGGGACGCATACTCTCTGCTGGATTCGGGCACTTTGTCGCGGAGTGGGCGGACCACTCTGGTTCTGCGATTGGAATTCACCAAAAGGCAACAAGTGCGCAATGAGCCATGTACGAAGTGAAATACCGTGAACAATTGGGAGCACAAATTAACATGCTACCTCTTCCGCTGGATTTCTTTTTTTTTTTTAGTGTATTGTGCCAGTTGCTGCTGCCGTTCCAAATATTTTGTGACCGTGACCTCATAAAGATAATTCTTGGATCAATCAGCTGGCGTTGCCTCTGAAAGCAAAACTCTAAATGTGAAGAAACAAAAGTGAGGAGTATCGCTCAAATATTAACCATGCCCACTCCAATTAGGTAGAGGAATCACCGAAAATAAACCATCTTTCAAAGTTGCTTTCGGGTCGTCTTATGTCCACACCGTGACTTAACACTGCTTCCAGAACCTCTGTTATGCATGCTTTGACTGATTCCTATCTCGTAAAAGGTAGTAATGCAAACAAATTGTTCTTGTCTGAAAATCATCATGCTTGCCACACAGTAAACGAATATACGCAGAGTTTGAGAAGCCTTGTAAGGTCTATCGTGCATCCTGAAAGTGATTTTCTGTATTCGTATTTAAACCTGGCCTTGGAGATTGTTCCATCGCAAGGTTTTCCACGTCTCATCGCATTTTTATTGCGGTCATATTGTCACGGGTTCTATCGCTACCCGGAGGGCAGTCCAGAAGGACAGGGTCAAAGGACGGGGTTGGGGCACTGAGGCACAGGAAGCAGAGAGCAGGCGCTTGACCAGGCAAAAGCGGCGGCCGGCCCAGAACCACGCGCACTCCGCACGAACTTCGTCTTCTTCCCCCTCCAGAACTGACACGGTTAGCGCGGGTTACAATATATGTGGACAATGCGGCCAGTACAAAAGATTTAAAGATGTTCACGTCGCATCTATAAATTTGGCAGCAGCGCCTGAAGGGAATATAAGCATAATGCTGCTTGCGAAACATTTCATAGCCACTGTATCACTTGAGGATGAGCGAAAAAGCAACATTACACTGGCTGATCACAAATTAACATCCTCTGTCCGTTTCCCTCTGCAGAGCCTCTTGGACTGGGCATATCGACCGGTGGGACTTGCGTATTGATACAGTGTGTGTAAATAGCGAAGGAGAGCAGGGAAGAGAGTGAACGTAACTTTCTAAAGAAATTGGTAAGCTGCCTCGAGTACAGTAAAAAGTTTGTTAAAGAAAACAACAATAATGACGATTTTTTTTCTTTAGCTTTTCTCGCATGTATAAGCAAAGCAGCCGTTAAGGTTCACTGTTTACTGACGGCACAGCTGGGTTTCAGTAGCAAAAATGTGGATCGTTTGCGTAACGATGAAAACCTGGCTAGGGCTGCATATCATCTTGTTTAGGTGACATAAGAAGGAAATGCCTTTGTTCTATCACAACGACTATTTTCATGCCACCATTTCCGTAACGCGTTTATGCTCACCTCAGATGTTGGCCAAACTTGAGCTGACATAGTGGGCATCCCGTGTCCTTTCTGTACGTGGCCTGCACATTAAAATAAAACAAATCATATTGTCTCCATACAAATTGCATCATTACTTTTATTTCTTTTTCGTTTTGATTGTGGCATTGAAACTTTTTGTTCCTCATTAATTAAGGAAGGTCTTGAAAATGGCGATAAGTGCAAATGACAGTTTTAATACATAACGATCGAATAAATAAACTGATAATACCACCATAGATTATAACCCCCCCCCCCCCCCCCCCGCGGTTTCTAAATTTTCATATCTAGGTGAATAAAGTAAAAATAACTTACTTTCGGAGTCTTTCCAAGTCATGTCATTACGCTCAAGTTGCGGCGTCTCTTTAGGCTTGAGCGCTGCGCTGTTCGCGCATTACATATAAAACGACAACTGCGCAGCATTATGGTAAAACAACAGTTCCTCATTTTTAAGTGGTATGCAAAGTTACGGTCCACATTATTGTGTTCTTTGACTATTTAAAATCAAGTGCTGTCGTCTTTCTTTCTCGCGACACAACAGCGCTGGGATGATAATGACAATCAATCAATCAATCTTTATTTAATGTGCGCAGGAACAACCATGTGGTCTTTGTGCTGCAGCACAAAAAAAAATAAAAATAAAAATGCACACACAAGTTTTACACACACAGATAGAACACAAAAGAAGAAACAAATAACACATAAAATGAAACTGAGACGAAGTGTCACGGAAAGAAAGAAATCAATGAGTAGCATGTCTTACACTGTCAGAGAATTGCAGAGCACATCACGAAAAAAAAAAAAAAAACAGTAGATAGAGAAAAAACAACAACAAATAACTGACATTGATTATAGTAATATAGAAGTACACATAAAATAGATAACCATTCCAGGCGCAACAAGTGCGTGGTACTTAAAATACAGGCTAGAAATAAAGGGCAATACAATAAAAAAATAGAATTGAACGCGGGACAGTAAAATTCGAAAATAAAGTTTAAAGTTAAAGTATAAATAAGAAACGAATAAAAAGCAGTACAAGATACTTTAAACAGCACTGAACAGGAGAAAAAGCAAAACGTGAAGTAAATTAAATACAATACTTAGGCTAGAAAGTGGAAGTTATATGTGAATAAAAACAGTTTAGAATACAAAGCTACGAACGTCCAATATAAATGAAGAAAGCGAGTTTTGGAAGATGTCAAGGTGAAGACAAAAAGAGTTAAAAAACATCTGCATTCTGTTAAGAGGGGAATGGGAATGAAGAGACGGAGAAACTTGAAACGGTCTGAATTCCCTCATGCTCTTTTGCTGAACGCGCAGAAGGATGTACTCGAAGAGCTGAGGGCACATCATGTGGCCATGAAGGAGCTGGTATAGAAAAATTATATCTATTCTGACACGACGGCAGTTAAGAGAAGGAAGATTCGGGGGGGGAAGGGGGGGGGGGGTACTCTTGGTGGAGCGAGAGGAAGAAGTTGAGCAAGGAAAGCGATATTGAAATATCCGTAAAATATTTTTGCTGTACTCTGTAAACCCTGTTCTAGTTCGATTTACAAGTGCCATTCCAAACAACCGGCGCGTACTCCAAAAGCGGCAAGCATATGGACAGGTACAGCTTTAGGAATGGCAGTGGAGTACTGAACTCTCTCGAAAGTCTGCAGACGAATCCGAGTGTCCGCACAGCCCGCTGAGCAATGCGTTTAGTATGAGAGGAGAAGCTGAGGGTGCGGTCAAAAAGTACACCAAGGTCATTAATTTCATCAACCCGGTCCAACAGGGCAGAATTCACAGAATAATGGTAGAGAAAGCTGCGCGTTTTACGAGTAAATGAGACAACCCTAGTTATGAAAGAATTGAGGGCAAGTCGATTCTTCCCACACCAATCAGATAAAGCAGATATGTCCGATTGCAGCAGCAAGCAATCTTGAAAAGAATGTATTACTTTGAATATTTTTATATCATCAGCATAAAGAAGAAACGAGGAGTTCTTGATGACGGAGGAAACGTCATTAATAAAAACGGAGAAGAGAAGCGGGCCTAATACAGAACCTTGAGGAACTCCACTGGTTGTAGGATAAATGAAGGAAGTCTGTCCATTGCACACTGACAAAGCAGGAGCGATCAAGGAGATAGTTACGTAGGAGGACTACGATTGAGACTTCGACACCAGAGAGTAGAAGCTTTTCAAGTAGTAATGAGTGAGTAACAACGTCGAAACCTTTACTCAAATCACAGTACACAGTGTGAAGCTGACCTCTCTAAGGGACTGCTGCAGAAGCATATGTCATGAACGTGATTAGGTTGGTCGAAGTAGAGCGACCCGATATGAAGCCATGTTGATTCGGTATAATTTCATGTTTTAGATGGAAGAAAAGTACATTGTGCAAAGCTAATTCGAAAAGCTTAGAGGTTGCACATAACAGAGAAATCGGACGATAATTAGAAACATCAGACTTGCTTCCTGACTTGAAGACAGGAAACACGCGTGCTATTTTCCACACGCGAGGAAAAAAGACGGCATTTTTCAAACAGTTATTAAATATAGCAGTCAGTACTGGTACAAAGATACAGCCGAAGGCTTTTATTGAGGCGGCTGTAATGCCATCAGGTCCAGGAGACCAATAATAATAATAATAATAATAATAATAATAATAATAATAATAATAATAATAATAATAATAATAATAATAATAATAATAATAATAATAATAATAATAATAATAATAATAATAATAATAATTCATGCACGAACACCTGGCAACAGGATCTTAGTCTCATAACTGGCTTGCGGTTAACTTTCATTGAGCGCCTTATAGACTGATACGGTGTGAGATAGTTTGACCTAATGTCAGCGTGTATGTTTTATTTCTTGCCAAATCAAATTCATGAACGTGCTCGGCCGCAAAGAAATCTTGTGCACAAGAAAACATACAAGGGGGTAAGGTTTTACGCTCAGGCGGTAATGGTGAAAACTTCCTCGATCCAATGTTAAGGTTGCTGGTATTAGTCGCTCTTATCTTTTTTGCAAAGTAAGGATTCGACAATATACTCTTCGACTTTCTTGAAGCCAACCTTCTCCCCCTCCCCGCCCCCCCCCCCCCCCTTCCAACAAAAGAAGAAAGAGAAAGAAAGAAAGGAAGGAAGGTTCAGAATAATGCACAGAACGGAGCATATGGTTTGTTATTAGAGCGTATAACTTGAGTGGAAGCCCTGAGGCTCTTTCACTGTCAGTAGAACCAGTTGCTTTCTTAATTCAATAATGTTTTCATTCGCTCTGCTTTACTTGATCATTAGGTATAATGGTGGTATTTATTTCTGCTACTTTGCTCTGATCATTAAACTTGAAATATGAAAATAGTTAGCCCTTTTTAGATGTATTTCTATGGAATATATTATAAAGAATCATTGTGCTGCAACAGATGCTGTCTATATGTGAGTGAACAGCGTGGTAATTGTTATCTACGCTGCCGTTTTCCTCCGTAAGAGTGGTCCCCTTGTTATGGTATGAGGTTTGGTGGAGAAGCAAAACTGACCTATCTCCTATAGAGCTCAAGATCAAGTTTTAATTTTCATATTCCACATTACTGTACACTGCTTCGCGATCGAGCTTAAACACGGTTACAGTCAGAGGAAGATTCTCTTGTTCGTCATATGCATTCAATGATCCTTCTTTCTGCAAAGAGCAGAGCACTATAGTTCGCACGCTTTGGAGTGGAATCTATGCAGATGGAGGCAACAAAAAGGGCTGATTCTAAAAGTTGCTCAAGTATACCTATTGTGCTTGGTCCTTCGGGTCTTTTGACGCCGTATGCGCTCAGCCATTCTGATAGTCAGTCACAGGTGGGAGTGAATAAGTAAGTGAACAGGTGATGATAATTTATCTCTTGATATACAGGCGCGGCAAGGACTCTAACCTCATCACATCTGCATACTGTACAAAATAATATAGGATAGATTGAGACAGGTCTCAAGGCAAATCGTTATTACCCAACTGCAGCAGTGGCGTAGCAGGAATATTTTTTGCTGCGGAGGGGTGAGGGGGGGGGGGGGGGTGGCGTATGCACCGCAGGTCGAGAGAAGGTTGAGGGGATGCAGCGCTCGCTCGAGGGGGAAGGGGGGGGGGGGGACCGAAACTCCCCCTCCCCCTGGCTATGCTCCTGAACTGTAGCTCCTCGCACTCAGAAATTGTACTAACAGGTTCCTCCTTTGTTCACGTTGGATGGAGAAGGCTGATAACGTGCGCTGACATCCTCGAAACAACGACAAACGCGTTTCTCCGGCGCTCTTCGGCAGTCAGAAGCATTGTGAAAGAAATGTATCGTAACAGTGAACAAAGTCTACGCCCACCGAGAGAAAACAACAAGCCAGAGACCGCATACACAACAATAAATTCTTGCGTCAAGAACAGGGCTCTTGCCAAGATGTTCTGTTGTAGAGGGAATGCCGTGTGTTCTTGGAAAGCTTGCGCACCATCACGACTACGGAACAGTGTGTCCAGGAGTTTCCTTTGTGGGGAGGCCTCCTACTCGAGTAACGCGTGTGCAGGTGCTCAATGTTATGAAGCCTATCGGTGTCCGCAGACTCGATAAGCGCGTGCCGGCACCTTGCTTGCTTTGTACAGAGACGCGACGCGCGTGGGATCGAGCGCACCTGTCGTGGTGCACCGCCTGCTTTAGTGACTGTCGGTCGTGTACATGGACCGAAGGCCAGTCGAGGCCACGTGTCAATCTCGCGAGGTGCTCCGCTTTGCATCTTGCAATCGCACAGAAGAGTCGTGAGAAGCGGCCAGCCTGCGCTCTGGACCGTGTTTTCCAGCTTCGTAGCGTCTCTTCTGCGAGTTTCGAGAGCCACGCATGCAGTACTAGTATTTAAGAGCCGGCGATTAAGCTGACACTCTTGGGAACGGTTCACAACATTTTGAGCGATAGCTGATACAGCTGGTTCGGCTGAAGCGCCGCTGGCGCCGTTGTAGGTGTAGTTGTCGGCACAGCGTATCGAAAAATAATCGGGGGCTACGCAAAAAAAAAAAAGTCATATCATGGTAATTTTTGGGTCTATTCATTGATGACTGATTGGTGTGTGATAGGCGATAGCAGTTAACGAAATCATTGCGATTAATTGATGAATTAAATAAATGAAAAAAAGAAAAAAAAGAAAAAAGGAGGCTCAAAGGTGTCGAAATGCTCAGAATAATACCAATTAAAAAGTTAGTGTATGCAAATAATTAATTCAAATTGAAAAAAAAATATTTGAAAAAAGGATTTCAAAGGTGTCACAATGCTTACAATCAAATGGTTTGATGATGATAAATAAATATATTTAGAGCATGTGATTAACCAAATAAATAATTCAAAGAATACAAAAATGAAAAATTAAAAAAGGGGGGCACTGAAGGTGTAAAAATGCTCAAAATGATACAAAATGCATGATAATTTTGATTAGTAAATTTGAAAATGTGTAATGGATCAATTGGTTAAAATAACTAAAAAAACGAAAGATGAGAAAAAGTAGGCTGCAAAGGTGCACGCATGCGTATATATATACATATATATATATATATATATATATATATATATATATATATATATATATATATATATATATATATATATATATATATATATATATATATATATATATATATATATATATATATACATTTAGATTCACGTCGATACTGTATGGTATGCGGGGTCCAACATCTCAAAACTTGTAGGACGGAAAACAGTCTAAGTCATACATCCAGAATTTATCTAAGAAGTTTTATATGAATCTTGAAGTTGAAAATACTAAGCGAAACCATGAAGTACTTACCTACAAATTTCCCCATTTGCAATGGTATCTTCCTAAAGAAAAATGCCATTCGTAACGTTCAAGCCATACGTAAACTGCTAAAGAAACAAAACCTAGCGTTGCATTATTGAAGCGCTTCATGGCCTTTCTAAAAACATTTGTGCTTTTAGAGTACAAATTTTTACAGTGCAGCCGAAATTTGGAGGGAAGTCTTAACTTGATATGCACGTGTTTTTAAAAATAAGTTGGACACATTGCGAAGTGATGGAGCAGTTTCTTGGTTTTATTGCCTGGCTCCCAACGTTAATTTACCTTGTAGCTAGAGTCCCAGATCTATTGTTAGCCTCTATACATATAAATATCAAAGCAATATAACCCAAATCCATTTATTAGCATGCGGGCAAAGACTGCTAACCAAGTTTGAACACTTTCTTGTTCAAGGTAGTTTTTTCTTGCACGCATAATACCATAATGCCATTTAAATTTGCTCTTTAAGTAAAAATATCTTTATATCTCAAGTGAGTGCTGAGTGTTGCCTTCATATAAATGCCAACTTGTCCCAGTGCCTATCTTCCTGTCCGGTTGCATTGCAACCGGGCTTCTTTCCCACCCGTTATCATACTATCGGAATAAATATTTAGCTTTAACTGAACATGACGACCTTAGCGTAGAAGCAATGAACAATAATTTCAAAGATATCAATACTGAGTGCGCGGTAGAAGTAGGCGGTAGGATAGCTTGAAAGGATACCGGTAAACTAACTAAGAAGACGAAAGATGCGATTAAAAAACGCCTGAAAGCTTCCGACCCAGCAGACAGGACAGACCTGGCAGAGATATCAAAGCTGATCAATAAGCGCTAAGCGGCAGACATAAGGAAGTGTAACATGGGGAAAATTAGCATGCTGTAAAAAAACGGGGAAAACCTTAAAGCGATGAAGAAGAAAATGGGCATAGGCAAAAATCAGATGTATGCGCTAAGGGACAAGGCGGGCAAAGTCATCACGAATATGGACAAGATAGTAAATGTAGCTGAAGAGTTCTGTACTGATCTCTACAGTAGCCAAAGAAGTTAGGACCGTAATGAGATTGACGGTAGGAAAAAACAGTCAGATGTTCCACCAGTGACGAAGGACGAGGTCAAAAATGCAATAGAGACTATGAAAAGGGAAAAATCAGCTGGAGAGGATCAGATGACTACTGATTGGTTGAAGGACGGGGGCGATATCGTGCTAGAAAAACTGGCCACACTGTATACGCATTGCCTGGTGTCATCGACGGTACCAGAACCATGGAAGAATGCAATACTCATTCATAAGAAAGGGGACGCTAAGGACCTTAAAAATTACACGTATAAGATATTTACTAAGGTAATCGCTAATAGAATCAGGACAACCTTAGACTGAAATCAAGTAAAGGATCAAGCATGCAGGTTTTCGGAAACTGTATACTCTACTATTGATCATATCCATCCCATGCTCGGTATATGACTCGGAATATAAATGCTCAGAATATAACCAGCCCTTTTACATAGCATTAACTGACTACGAAAAAGCATTTGACTCAGTAGAAACCTCCGCACTCATACAAGCATTGTGAAATCAGGGTGTAGACGAGCCGTATGTGAAAGTACTGGAAGATATATATAGTGGCTGCACAGCAACCATAATTCCGCATAGAGAAAGTAACAAAATTTCCATAAAGAAAGGTGTTAGGCAAGGAGACACGATCTCCTCAATACTACTCACAGCTTGCCTAGAGGAATTATTCAGAGACTTGGAATGGGGAGCTGTCAAGGATAAGGTTCGAAGGAGAATACCTCAGTAATATGCGATTCGCTGATGACATTGCCTTGCTAAGTAACTCAGAACCGCCAAGAATGATTGATGAACTAGACAGGCACAGCAGAAAGATAAGCTTGAAAATAAATATGCAGAAGGTTAAGATAATGTTCAACAACCTCGATAGAAAGCGTGCAGAGTGGGTCAGAGAAATAACTCAAGTTACCGACATTCTAGTAGAAATTAAGAAGAAATGGACATGGGCAGGACATGTAGTGCGAAGAGAGGATAACCGATGGTTGCTGAGGGTAACAAACTGGATTCCAAGGGAAGGAAAGCGCAGCAGGGGGCGGCAGAAAGTTAGGTGGGCGGATGAGATTAAGAAGTTCGCAGGGGTCAAGTGGATGCAGCTAGCACAGAACCGGGTTAATTGGAGAAATATGGGAGAGGCCTTCGCCCTGCAGTGGGTATAATCAGGCTGATGATGATGATGATGATGATGATGATGATGATGATGATGATGATGATGATCAACAACCTCGGGAAGGAACAGCAGTCCACAATAGGTAGCGAAGCACTGGAGGTGGGAGGCGAATATGTTTACTTAGGACAGATATAGTAACCGCAGATCCGAAGCATGAAATAGAAATAACTAGGAGAATAAGATTGCAATGGAGCGCATTTGGCAAGTATTCGCAGATTATCACTACCAGCTTACAGGTATCGCTCAAGAGGAAAGTGTGCAACAGTTGCCCCTTACCTGTAGTCATCTCCGGGGCTGAAAAGTGGAGGCTAACGAAAAGATTCTACTTAAGTTGAGGACAACGCAGAGGGCTATAGAACGAAAAATGGTAAGTGTAACGTTAGGAGATAGGAAGAGCGCAGAGTGGGTCAGAGAAATAACTCGAGTTAATGACATTCGAGTGAAAATCAAGAAGAACAAATGGGTATGGGCAGGGCATTTAGTGCGTAGAGAAGACAACCGATGATCCCTATAGGGTGACAAATTGGATTCATAGGAAGAAAAGCGTAGCAGGGGGTGGCAGAAAGTTAGGTGGGCGGATGAGGTCAAGAAGTTCGCAGGGGTCAAGTGGATGCAGCTAGCACAGGACCGTGTTAATTGGAGGACTATGGGAGAGGCCTTCACCCTGCAATGTGTATATTCCGGCTGATGATGACGATCGTCATCATCATCATACTATCGGTTCGGCACCTGCCTGGTC
Organism: Amblyomma maculatum; assembly: GCF_055883805.1. Classification (NCBI taxonomy): domain Eukaryota; kingdom Metazoa; phylum Arthropoda; class Arachnida; order Ixodida; family Ixodidae; genus Amblyomma; species Amblyomma maculatum. The sequence continues at coordinate 24,920,840 of NW_028146738.1, forward strand.
TGACTTGGTGTCGAGGGTGAAGAACAGCGCCTGCTCGTCCAGCAGGTAATCGATGTATTAGGCGCCGAAGTGTTGCGCTTTAATAAAGTCTTCTGCTACTACTACTACTACTACTACTACTACTACTACTACTACTACTACTACTACTACTACTACTACTACTACTACTACTGCTACTACTACTACTACTACCTACTACTACTACTGTTACTACTACTACTGCTACTACTACTACTACTACTACTGCTACTACTACTACTACTACCTACTACTACTACTACTACTGTTACTACTACTACTACTACTACTACTACTACTACTACTACTACTACTACTACTACTACTACTACTACTACTACAAATATTGCTCCCACCTGCAGACACATTAGTGGTCACCAAGTCCGAGAATGTGTGAAATATCAGGCCACATATGCATAGCGGTTGTGGGCAAGTGGCCCACTCTTTATAAGAAGGCTTCCCTCTGTCGTATAACTGAGCCCAGCGGAGCTGTGCATCTAACTAATACGTTAATCAGTAGAAAGTGGTAGTAATGGAGCTGGTGACGCGCTGTTTATGACAATAATAATTTTAGGGGAGAAGATTGTTTTTGTTTCATTGTTCCTTCCTAACAGTTACAACCCATATTTTAAAATTTAATTCATGGGTGAGAACGAAGAGCCTGAATTATAAGCTTATTCGGTTTTTAAAATGAACTTCCTATTAAAAGTAACCGAGTTTGAGTAATTTCTTAAACATTACATTGCAATTTCACTTTGAAAATATGTGGGGACAACTTGGAAACAATTTGGATAATACTGCAAGTTTAATGGCATGATATAAGGACGATTTGATCTGTTATTTTTAAGTGAATTTTTTTTTTTTTTTTGTAGGAGGTGGTTTCATCGCCTATTACACCAAGCCAAGAAAAATGCTAGAAACCAGCACGTGATATTGTTCTTCGCTAGTATCACTACACCTTCCCTGCAGCCCAATCACAAGTGCGGCCATTGTTTGACATACAACGTTTCAGTTTCTTAAACGTTCAGTAGTCTCGTTCGTACAGCTTATTCACTCATGTTAACACCTCAGCAGTGTGGTGGTTCGGAGGAAAGCTGTTATGAAAGAAACACGCAAAAAAGAAGCATGCAAAAAATAAAAATGCTGGTCAAAAACTTCAGCTAAGGAGGGCAAGAGTTCACCCGATAGGCCGCCGTAGCAGGCTCACATAGATTAGGGAGCGTAGCAAGCATTACATGAAGACGTAAAGCGATAACGGGTAGCTGCTGCCTGCAGCCGAGAGATACTCAGTGTATTTAGTTTTGGTGACACAGCTTAAGTGACTGCATGAAGCTCAGAATTGCTGCTGCTAGCATCGCATTCGTGCTTTCATCTCAGGAGCGAGCTCTGAGATGGGGATCAGTGCTGGTCAACAATTTAACCGACATGGAAGAATAATAGGTGTAGTTCTCAGATGTACGCATAAACCTACAGCAATGACTGAGGAAGGTGCAGTGGTTTCGTCACAGCGACGGCAGCCGCCCTCATCATACTGTTCCATCAGGGGCAAGGTTAGCACGCACACAGGAAGCCATAGAAGACGCCTGCAATGCTGGGGAGGAGGTGCAGCAATACCCTGATATGTAGTTAATGAACAAGCGGAAATACCATGTCGGAGAGCATCTCAAATGCATGGTGGGCTACAATGCGTACACCAGAATCGCGAGAGGCAGTAAGACAGGCGGCGAAAATAAGGCTTTCGAGCATTCGTGTGCCATATGGTTTGATGCAGTGCGAGAGTGTGCCCTTTGGTTAGTGGCGGTTACATTGTTTTGAAAGTAAGAAAAAAAAATAAAAAAAAATTACAAGGGAAGCTTTTGCTTCGTTTCAAACCGTAAACGCTAGGCTTTACAGGACCTAATGAGGGTAAGGAAAAAAAGAGAGAGAAAGGAAGGTAGGAAAATGGGAGGCCTGTAACAGCCAGCAATCCACTCCGGCTTGAAAAGAGGGCTCCGAAACGACGGATAGTTAAAACACGGGCGCGCGGCGAGGAAGAGCTCGGTGAGTACCTTTGGGCGGCAAAGGTTACACAGTAGCATATGCTGCTCGTCGTACAGCAGGCGGCAGCGATGGGCAAATTGCGGGGAAGACGTCAAAAGGCGGGTGCATTATCGTGCCGCACCATCAGCGGGAACCGGCTGGGCGAACGGTCCAAGTTCGCGCTCCACGCTCGCTCATTACAGTCAACGGGGGCTGTCATGAGTCACGGAGGCTCCGCGCAGCGTGAACCCGCCGTGGGGGCAAGGGCTGGCGGAGCCTCTTCTGGTCCATTCTCTCCCTTCTCTCCTCTTGCCTTCCTCGTTCAGTCAATGGTCCTGCTACCTGCCCGCGAACGTTGCTCCCCTGACATTAACCAATTCGGCAATACATACCCGCTAAGCATACGGAAAAGCTGAAGTGTGCGGGCTCCGAGTGCTCTTTGCTCTCTCCCTCCCCATCTGTTTGTGTGTATGTGCTTTGGTTTACGCGTTAAAAAGGATAACAAAATTAACAAGTGAACACGCTGCTGCTGCTTGCCTGCTCGCCCAGCATTTGCGAGCCAAGTTGTCGAGGTTGGCATCTGTTGTTCCACTGTTCGCAGCCAACCCTAAAAGTCCAGAGCGAAACGCAGATATTATTGACGAAACACACCGCGGCAACTCATAGGTCTAAGAGTTCGAGTTTAATGCTCGCTCATCTGGCCACATCTGCATGGTCACGCAATGCAGATCTGGCCGCACCGTGTGGGTGCAAGACTTTGAAGGACCACTAATGACAAATATGTGCAATCATTGTTCTTAGTAAAAAAATGATCGTTTTTCTCCTTCTGTGTAAATTGACACTTACTTGTCCGGCAGCAAAATAAGTCTTTTGCGTCTAGACAATTATATCTGTAAATCTTCCCGCCAGACAATTAGGCACGAAAAGGACGCCTTGCCGAAAAGAATGGGTGGCCACAGATTTGACGGGTATGGCGGTGCAACATAGCTTTCGGCATCCGCGTCATAACTTGGTTTCGACACAGGCAAAATTACTTCCGAAATACTAATGCAGGGTCGATATCGGTTTTCTTTTTTCTATGACATTTTTCGGGCTATAAGAGCTCCGTTTCCGAGGAGAGCGGCCTCTTTGTTATTAGCAAGCGGTACCTCATCGGTACAGGCAAGGTTCGATTTGTGCCCAGTGCCTTTGAAAAACCCTGCCTGACCTCCCCTCTCCACATCTATTGCCCTTAATCGGGGCTACTTGATGTAGATTTTCTATCGCGTCATTTATGTTGAAACAAAAGCTAATAAGCGCATCTCCGCATGGGCTCAGGGTTCACCGGCGTTGAAAACATCGCTGGATAGAAAGTACTACCAGCGGCCTATACAGGAGGGATCCTAACAAGGCGCGATGACGGGCTCGGGCTACCCTGGCTGTTGTGGAAGCCTTCGGCAGCAGCCAGCTGGAGTGCGCTGCGGAGGTCGAGTCCACTCATGAGGCCCATTAAGCCCAGTCGTGCGTGACTCACGATGAGCGGAAGCGAGGGCCAGTCGCTGCTGGGGCGTAACTCGATAGCGACGTTTCAATTATTCCATTAACAAAGCCGTTCTCCTTGCTTTGCGGATGCTTGTAGGCCACACGTGACTTTGCAAAGGCATTCTGCTGGTTTCCGGGGTACGTATACAAGCGCAGTAAAGTCTACACAACGCGAACTTTCGGAAACGGCTGAGAATGTTGACCCCGCACTAAATTTTCGTGTTTTTAAACCAATAAAAGCACCAATATCGAGATCACGAACACGTATTTTTATTGTCTAAAGCCTGTTTCTGGGCTAGTTATCTTCTTTTATTATTTATGGAGTATACCACTTGGAGCCAGACGAGCGGCACATAAAGGTACAGCTCGCGTTTCCTGTCCGCCTGCATCGCTTGTCCTTGTTGCACGTTGTAAACCATTAAAATACTGCAGTTTGTATGTGTTCAGTTCATGCAGGTAAAGATCTTCGCGATTTTTTAGACATGATAGTTGCGCGAAAAAAACGCACACAAGGAAGGGTATGGGACGAGCGCTCGTCCCGTACCATGTCTTGTGTGTGTCTTTTTCGCGCAACTGTCATGTCTCAAACACTGCACCAACTAGCCCGACATCACATCCTACTGAAGCTTCGCGATTCTCTCCCAGACGTTCGGCGTGCATGTAAACACGCATGTACTGCACCATTCAGCCAACAAGAACTAAGTGCACGTCGAAGCAGCGTGTCTTTCTGGCCATCGCACACATCAGCGTTTATATTTTTAACTGCAAGGTGCTACTAGTAGCGTATTCGATAGTTCTAATTCTGCAACCAGCAGGCTATCAAATTACGATATTAATGAGCAAAAATCTTCAGCCCCTTAGTAGAAAGCGATAACATACATACATACATACATACATACATACATACATACATACATACATACATACATACATACATACATACATACATACATACATACATACATACATACATACATACATACATACATACATACATACATACATACATACATACATACATACATACATACATACATACATACATACATACATACATACATACATACATACATACATACATACATACATACATACATACATACATACATACATACATACATACATACATACATAAGTTCACGAAAAGTGCTCACACTCCCCCCCTTCCTACGGAAGCGGCCATCCTAGTCGCCGGAATTAAAGGGAAGAAGGACGGCGGGAGAAGGGATCGACGCGAGAGACGTGCGCAATCTCAGTTCCACGGCATGCAGCGACGGTCGTTGACAGGAGACGCTGCAGGCTACGCGATAGTTCATTGGTGAAGTTTGTTGGAGCACCGTGTATGAACCGATGAAGCGACTGAGAATTTTGTCAGACAAGCCTGGTGTGCGGGTAGGAGTCCAGAGAAAGACTTCGTCACCGGACTTGAATGACGGTAAGATGAGTCGTAATTGCTTTTCCGCGCAGTCTGGGCGGCCTTTATGCTGAGTCTGGCAGGTTCGCGTCAGTAGGCAATACGTGAAGTCAGCTGTTCATAGGAGGGTATCTCAGACAGAAAATTTGCAGAGGATGCTTCCAGGATGAATGTAGGGAACCGACCATAGACAAGGAAAAAACGAAGAGTAGTGGGTCGTGCGTTGAACTACAGTGTTGTATGCGAACGTGACAAAAGGAAGCAAAGAATTTCAGTTACTGAGATGAGGGTCAATGCATATGGATAGCATATCAGACAGGGCGCGGTAAAAACATTCGGTGAGACCATTAGTGTGCTGGTGGTAGGCAGATGTCTTTTGAACGGTGCTTCCGGCATTATGAACTTGGGCCATGATTGTACTGAAGAAAGACTTGCCCCTGGTTGGACAGGAGGACACGAGGGGCTCCGTGTCGCAGAATAATGCCTCTCAGAAAAGAGCTTGCTATCTCCGCAGCGGAACCAGGTGAGATAGAGGTGGTTTCGGCATACCCGGTGAGCTGGTCCACAGCTGTAACAATCCAGCGATTTCCCAAAGCGGTCTACGGTAAAGGGCCGTATAGGTCAATACTTATAACTTCGAAGGGTGTAAAAGGGCAGGGAAGGGTTAGTAAGTCCGCAGGGAGTGATGTCGACCGTTTGCGGCGTTGGCATGGCACACAAGAGGCAACGGACTTGGCAGCCCTCGTTGAGAGACTGGGCCAGAAAAAGTGACACTTGATTCTGTTGTAGGGCCTGTAGCCAAGGTGACCAGCCGCAGGATCGTCGTGGGAGGCTTGCCAGATCAGAACAGGGAACAACTGGCACCAACGGTTTGCCGGAAGGGTGGCGCTCATGCCAGTAAAGCAGTCCACCCTCATTTTAAAGTTGGTAAGTTGACGGCGCTATAGAGAATTCGGGGGTCGCGAAGTGCCGTTAAGTCGGTCTATCAGCGTGTGACAGTATGAGTCCGGGTGCTGCGCGGAAGCCGGATCATGCTGGATGACAGAACGCAACAATCAATGCGGTATTCCCATCCTGGTTGGATAAATCATTTGTACGTGTGGCAAATGAAGTACTCAAGAAATTACTAGGTGACAGGGAGAAAGGAGGCAATGAGAGAAGGCACCGCCATCGAGGTGGTTCTTGATAGATTTTTTAGTTATTGTCGGAGAATCCAGCGCCCGAGTCGGCCAGAAAAAACTTTTAAGGGATGAGAGCCAGCACAAAGCGTGGTGGTGAGTGACTACCATGAAATTCTAATTCTAAAGATAATGGCGAAATTTTTGAGCAGTCGAAACAACTGCAAGACACTCTTGTTCGGTGATAGGGTAGTTCTGCTCAGTCGGAGCTAGGCGGCTGGCGTAAGCGACAACCTTTCGATGGGTGAATCTTGCTGTAGTAACACGGTGACAATGCCGCGGCCACCAGGATCAGGATCAGTAGAACTGAATCTAAGGTCGGAAGTCGCTTCAGTTGCTCAAAGGCAGGTTCGCAGTCGGGAGTCCAGTCGAAAGTTACGCCGGTCGGAAGCAGCCGGTGTAGATGAGATGCAACTGCGAATTGGTGTCTTAACATCAGTGCCTATTGTGCGGCGATGCATTCAAGATCATCTGAGGTTTCCTTATCTAAGACATGCATTCACGTCCAAAGCAACGGCAGGTTCCTTCCTCTGCAACACAGAACCGTCCCGCCTAAAGAAGATGCTACCCCGCCGGGGTGGCGCAGTGGTTACGGCGCTCGACTACTGTTCCCAAGAACGCGGGATCGAATCCCGGCCTCGGCGGCAGCTTTTCGATGGAGGCGAAAAGCAATGCGCCCGTGTGCTGTGCGATGTCAGTGCACGTTAAAGAACCCCAGGTGGTCGAAATTTCCGGAGTCCTCCACTACGGCGTCTCTCATAGCCTGAGTTGCTTTGGGACGTTAAACCCCACTAAACTAAACTAAACTAAACTAAAGAAGATGCTAATATCCAAAGGATACAAGCAAGAATTTTCTCTCTAAACTTTATTTTTTTCGAAGGCAGCTGCTAAAATCGACAAAGTAAGCAGAAGCCTGGGAATTAAAAAAAAAAAAGAGCTTCTTTAGTCTACATTACTCGACTGCGGAGCGAAAAGTTCGAGAGCGAAACAACGAATGCACAAATGGACGGACAAGGATAGAGAACTAGCAAAGCGTTCGAACGGACAGGAGGCAACAGCTCGTAATCATGCACACGATCCACACGCAAACCTGCACGCCAAACACGCTCGCAACCAAAAACCGCAATAAGGAGAAGAGAAAAAAAAAAAAAAGACGGAGTCAAGAGAAAAGGCGCACCCACGCACGCGCGCGTGACACGTAAAACAAAGCCCGACGCCCAGAGCGCGTTCGGACCCCGGTCCGCGGAGCATAGCACGCGGGCCGCCCACTTTCAGTGCCGCTCGAGGGACCTTCAGGAGAGGGCGCCCCCTCTCCGTCGGCGGCCCTCGAAATCACTGAGCGGCGGCCGTAAGTCATGTGGCACGTGGGCACGTTTACCAGCTGACTCTGTGGCGTCGGTGCACGCACGGACACGGTCGTGCACGCACCTGAAGAGTGCCCCCTCGACCGACTACCGCCCCCCCCTCTCCCCCCCGCGGGCTAGGTGCACGCACGCATGCGGCGCTGCTGACTGACGGAAAAACGTAACGAGCGACGGGTCAAGCCACTAGTCTTTGTTTCGTCCGTCCGCTTTCACTCCTGCACCGTTATCTCTGCTCTTTTTGCCTTTCGTTGCTCGTGCGGGGGAGCCTTGGCACGGGGTAGACGAGGGGTGGAGGGCGCTGCCGTGAGTGCTGCCGCCACCACCGTTTTTTGGTCCAGAACGTAGCACGTTCCGAATGGCCGCCGGTTCCACTTGAGTAGTTCCCGCAAGCCGAACCGGTGGCGGCAGCAGAGCCGGCGCTGCTTGAACGGCGTCTGGCCGCCCTGCTCTCCGTCTGTCGCGCGCTGCGCGGATCGAGTTGGTTTTCTCTCTGCTGTTGTTGCGGGGCTCTTGACCCGCTGCCGCCCTTCCGGTACGGATTGTGGGGCTCATTTCGCCGCCCTCCCGCGGCTTCCTCGTGCCTGGCGTACTCCTCTTCGCGCGTGCCGTGCCGGAGATGGTCACCGTTCTCCCGCACACTCGTGGCAGCGGCAGCCACGCTCTTCCTGGTGCGCTGCCCTCTGTGCATGCCTACGCGCATTGCGGTAGCGTTGGTGAATCGCCCTCACTCATCTCCCCCACTGAACGATCGCGCATATTTGTTGATGCTGTTCTTTGTGCGCTACACCGAAAATCCTTCTCGTGGAAATCGTCACGATTTTTTTTTCCTGCGCTGAAGTAGATAGCCAGAACAGCGGCGCAATGAGAAAGCGATAGTTTTGCTCTAAATAATCAAGAACTTAATTTCGAACTTTGGTGCTTGGGAGGCAGCATGTTTCTTTTTCGCCGTCAGAGTAATGTTCGCCTTCTGATTTCATTAGTTCACTACCCATGCATTGCACAATCGGACAATCGGTTTTGTATCCTTTGTCATTTCGTTTACAGGGGATAGACTCAAATTCTCCTCTGCTGAATGGCCTGTTTTTTGTCTGTGGTATAACAAGAGCAACGCTTGGCCCATGGTTTTCCCGAAGCTCGTGAGGTGAGCTCTGCTTGAACGATTATCGCGTGGCATTACATGGACACGTGAGGTTAAACGTCTCAAAACGGCCCATGAGCTTTGACAGGCGCCGTAGTGAACGACAGAAAATTGTGGCAGAGAGCTACTGACTAATTGCTACCATCTGGCGTTCTTTAATGGGCACTCGCATAGCGCAGCACACAGATGTTTCTGCTTCTTTCTTTCATCAAAATGTGGCCTCGATTCGATTCCAATACTTTTGGCTCCGATGTCGAGGACAACAGTTCCTGAAACAACGCCGAAAAAACGAAATTCCAGTACCTGTTCGATGTAGACAAAATTTCTGGCAACGCATTTCGAACAATTTCAGTCACACCGGATGAGCGTCAGTAGGTTTATCCAAATACCTTCAGCTTGCAGTGCCGCTACCAAAGCTAGATGTGTTCCCCAATGAAACATGATCAATGATACTCGAAAAAGTACCGACTACTAATGTGCTACCGCCCTGACTCTGCAGAGGTAGCGACAGGGCCACTTAACGGTGCTGACAAGTCATGATCAGGGGACCACAAGAAGCGGAAAATAAAACTAGGCCAGAAACAGGAGATGCTGCAGCCCCAGGCAGTCTAGATGGGCCAGCTGACGCCTCCTAAGGACAACAATGGGCCCACTCTAGAGTCTGCGGAAAAAGCTGAGACGGCGACAGGTGCCCCGTTGAGTTTAACACCTGAACCTGGAGGGGATGGAGAGTTTCTTCGGGGCAACACACGGCGCACAATAGGATGCGAGTGGGCGCGTAAACTCTCCAGAGAAGCCCGGAGGGAGATAACATTCTGAGCTCTCCAAGAAACCGCAGCGTGGGCCATCCTGCTATCAAAGTGGTCGCCCGTCCACCCTCTCATCGATATAGATGGAGAAAAATACCTGAAAGGAGCGAACACTCTTGAGGAGAAAAGGTGTTCAAACAACAGAATGACAGATGATTCTCGCTTAACTCAAGCGCCTGGAGTGGCACTGAAGCTTCGTGTTGCTCACGCAGACTTAGCAGCCCCCGCCGCAGTCGCATTGTGCACTCATCGCTTTGTTGACTTCACACCTGACGTTACCCAGTGTCCCCACCAAAAAAAGAAAAAACTCAATTGAAAGAGACAATACACTGGAAGTAAAGGCTCACTATTCGAAGCGCATATTGTTCAAGGTTCCGGAGCTGTTCTCGACTTACATCGCGGTTTTGTACGCGAAATTGCAATGTTTTTATTGTATCCGGTTGGCTTTTGGCCTCCATGGATATTGTGAGGTGTGTACCCCGTTTGCAAGGGCTATAAAAGGCACAGTGCCTATACATGATAACCACGACTAACAGCAGTCAATACCAGATCATGACTCGACCTTTGATCTTTGACCTGTAACATGTCTTTTGACCCTGTTTTTGAGAGTAACAGTGAAATCGCCTCCGATGCTAGTGTCGACGCCGAGACACAGACAAGTCCCACCGCATGAAACTGTATTCGCGGGGCCGATCAATAAAAGGAGATATTTAATTGGCGGCAAGATGTGTGTCTCATTTCCGCCAACTATAAAAGGCTGGGTGACAGAAGAGCAAAATTTGATTATTGTTAACTTACCCAATAGTCTCTGCATTTTGTTGCTACAAAATCGAGTATTAGATTTATTTTAATTCCTCCTGTGCAACTGGCTAGAAAACCGACATTATAATTATTGCAGTATTCATGTTCATTCTTGAAATTGGCGCAATATTACAATAGATCTAGGGGCTTAAGTGGTATCGACAATATTTATGCGCTGATAGAAGCACCTCTTGCAGTTGCTCGCTTTTGGTGACGTTAAAATTGGTACTGAAATTTATCCGCAATGGAAACATTCTCAATTTTGGTCAGGAAAATTCAAACAACAGAAAACAGTAATTGGGCCCATGCCTTTTATCCACAAAAGACGATGAGCAGAGGTGTATTACGACATTACGACATGCTGTGCAAACCAAAATCTCGAAAGGGTTGCCATGTGCGTTGTTTCCCACACATACCTGTACCTACAGCTCCCACAACCCTGAATACGTCATGCTCAAGATATCAGACTGATAGCCACAGTCTATGGGGACTTACACAAGCTTAAAGGAAGTAGAAATGTCAAGGGCGATGTAGGCTATAATTAGAATGAGTAATCAGTAAACCAACAAGATGTCACCTGCATTTTCCTTCTAGAGATCGGAGCGCGATCAAATTAAGTACATTAAGTTATATAAATCACAGACGCAATCAGAGTTTAGTCAGGCTTGTAATGAGGTTTTGAAGACAGACTTTCACTTTTTAGAAATGAATTAGGGATGCTAAGATGTGAAAAGTCTGGCTGCAATATCTCGTTATATGCCCGCCTTCAAGCTTTTCCAAGTAGTTGTGGCACTTCGCTATAACCAACTGACTACTGCTGGTATCAACAAAGCAGGGGCTGATTACCAGGCATCGAGGACGCAAGAATGCTACATAATAAGACTTGAAATTTCTCCAACCAACACTTTTATTTTATAAAACCCGACGTTTCGGAGCCGTTTCGGAATGGTCTCGACCATTCCTTTACTTATAGCTGCACGCAGCCCCGCGTCATGCACCCCTGAAGAAGGAGCCGAGCCGGCTCCGAAACGTCGGGTTTTATAAAATAAAAGTGTTGGTTGGAGAAATTTCAAGTCTTATTTAGTTATCAACCCAACCAGACAGGCAAATCTGTCGAAATGTTTAGCTTTCAAGAATGCTACATGACTGGCTGACAAGAGCAGTGACTTGGGCCGTCGCGATAACGCACCGTACAAGGGATAGACCAATCGCAGACGACTGTAACAGCGAAAGTTAAGGGCCAGTTTAGTGGCAGAAAAAAGGAAAGTATAGCGACCATTTTGGAAAGTTGAGAACTTTTGTGCATTTTGATCTCATTGCAACGATAGTTATTGCTCAGCTGTGCACTGGCACGCCAGTTTTCATCAAAGTGAGTAATGTTATCCGATAAGCCACTTACTTATATTTAATTTGAAAGGATGGGAAAGAGTCAGCCCTTCGAACAGACAAGCATGCAGAAGCAAATAAACATATGCCGAGATGGCGCTTAGAACCGAACTGTACTGAGGCATTGTCACAGGTAAATATTTACCTAGTGATTTTTTAACTGTTCGCAAACTTGTATTTTAAAAACTATACGAGGTTCAGTGGCAGAAAAAATCAAACCAAGCACGCCATATCCTTCAGACATTTTTGCACGCTATAGACTTCAGACATTTTTCATGCATTTCTTAATTGCCAAGTTGCCAAGTTGCCAAGTTTTTCGGCTTTACACAGGTTAACGGGCGAAAAGGTCACATTGCGGGAGGCGGGATTTTTTGTGGTTTTTAGCTCCTGTTAGCTTCTTTACTGGCGGTTTTCGGTTATCATACCAGTTTTGATTAGAACGGTATAAGTTCAATAAAATTATATTTGTTTCTGCAAGAGAACGTCGGCGGGGGCGCATGAAGTCTCTAAAATATGAAAATGATCAATAATCGAAGAGCCCCGCCGGGGTGATGCAGCGGTAAGACGCCCGACTACTGTCCGAAGTTCCCGGGTTCGAACCCGACCATGGCGGCTGCGATGGAGGCGAAACGAAGTGGCGTCCGTGTGCTGTGCGATGTCATCGCACGTTAAAGATTCCCAGGTGGTCGAAATTACTCCGTAGCCCTCCACTACGGCTCCTCCTTCTCTCTTTCCACTTTCAATCTCACCTTCATCCCTTCCCTTACGGCGCGGTTCAGGTGTCCACAGAGCAAGTGTGACAGATACTGCGCCTTTCCCTTCTTGTGAACCAATTGAAAAAAATAAATAATCGAACCCTCCCTATACACCTATTAAATTGATTTATACGGCGTTTTCTGGGATATGAGTCTAGCGTTGCCAGGGGTGCGTTATAGCGGAGTGGGACCACTGAAGTACGTGCAGAGGTTTACGAAAGCGCTGCCGCAGTACGGTAAGTTTCGAGACTGGATACTGGTACCTAAAAATACAAATGTAGATTAAGAGTCGTCGGTGCCCTTATATGCAAGCCACGAGGGCAAGAATTAAAGAAGCGCCGCTAGTATATTGGAATGAAAGAATCCCACATTTGTCAGCTGCAACAGCCGTGAGAGCACAGTTGCGTGCTGAGATAAAATGAACTAGTGCATAGATGCTTCCTACAAAATTCCTCCTTGGAGCTAACCGAATTTGCTTTCTGCATGCTAATGCTGCTCTGGTAGAATGCGAGACCTTGTACGCATGTTCAGTCACCTAAACATTTAATGTGAGCATAGATCGCGAATCCCACCTCAGTTATTCGAGCCGGACTCCAAAAGGTACAGGAAATGCTGCTGAAACTACTAACTGCTCGCAAATGGAAGCCAAAAGATATAGGCACGGTATGAATGAGTATGTCGGCAGCTGTGTCCCTCTTAGAACCCCGCGGTACGAGTGGACAGTCACCAGCAGTGTGCTCGGCAAGCCAAGATTAAACAGATGACATCTCTTTTTGCGAGTGAAAGTGTCGCAGACGGCGTTTTGGAATCGGGAAAGAAAGAAACAGTTTTGCAACCCCAATTTAAACGTATACATGCCCCGTGCACCGCCTATAAGGGGCGGAAGCCACTGGAAGCCACCTAGCGGTCGTTTTAAAAACTGTTTCCGGGATACGAGTTGCTGCTGCCCATGCGTCGCTGCGAGAATTTTCGATGTTCGCGGCGGCGATTTGTATTATTGTATTTTTTTTTTCAGCTCCCGCCAATTCTTCTACAGTGGCCTGAAGTCCAAAATCAAGGTACCCCTTCGTTTAGAAGCGAAAACATTGATGATGATGCAGCCACCTGATAGAACCTTATGCGTACCATGCCTCCTACAAGCAATGACCAGCTGCAATGTTGAGTCCCGCTTTACTGTGGGTATGTGCTGCATAGACTGATCATTACTTCAACAGAATATTCGCTGTTTTTCTTTATTTTTCATTTGCCGTGCCTTTGATTTGCAAGAAATTTTAATATGTTCTCATGGTGATACGTCTCGACCAAATATATGAGACATTCTTCGCCACCCGCCGTTACATCGTGCCAGCACCACCCTCTGATAAGTATATCGCTTCATTGGCCAAATTCCTATGACTTTGATGCAATGTCGCTAACGGTCCTGTATCGCAGAAATTCCGGTACCGTCATCGTTGTCGTTGGCCGCGAATAAAAAATCCCGACGGAAAATTCAGGAGCAGTTTGAAATGTCCAGATCGATGCCAAATTTCTCAAGGAAGTTCCGTAACAAAAAGGAGATAATTAAGCGTAAATAAAAACTGAGTCAACTTTGAGTGAGAGTGGAAGTCGAACCCAGAACTTTCCTGATGCGAGACAGACACACGCTCTTAGGTCGCGAAGGCTCGCTGGTTCAAGCTGAAGAAAAGTAGACCTACTGAATTCGCGATGCAAACGGGGTCCAACAACGCAATCGCGTTTTCATCTTAATAGGCGATGCTTAATTAAGCGTCCCGATATTTTTTTAAAGCATCTCCTACAGGATTGGACCTGACTATGGATTGGATTGGCGCCATGACACGTTTCATAGCCTGTGCAGTCGGAAACGGGTAATACGCGATAAAAGCGCGAGCACGTACACAACCTTCGATAAATTCTACGCTTCGTAAATCATGCGCAAAGGCAAAAAAGGACAAATATTTAGAGATGCGGCTCTTAATAAGCGCTACTTACAGGCCTTTGAATGCATGTGCCATGAGGTTGGAGCTCCGTGTGTAATTAATTAAATTTCATACCTGAAGCTCATCATATCCGTCTTTACTTTGCACTCATGACAAATGGAATGACATGAAAAATTAAGTACCACAAAAATATGCAACGCTGCACAAAATAAATGAACTATTATAGCCTATGCAGGAACCAACATATTTTGTTTCCTGTACCTAAAAGCGCGATAGTCATAAAATTTGCAATGGCGCGTCGATATTGTTTCAGGTACTTTCTTATCGAAGTATAAGACAGCAATGGCAAGCGGCTTGTTAACGCGAAGCGAACTTAAACAGTGCGCTCTCGGTCGTGCTGCTTGCCGAGCTGGGACGAGTAAATGCAATCTCCAGCGTGTTTTTTTATACCTTTCAAAGATTTACCCAAGGAACCACTATTCCCGGAGATACCATGTAGTTTGTGCCACAGTGCATTATGCGAATGCCGTGGTAAAATGAATTTATAGCGCGACGGCTGCTTAGTAACACACGGCTAGCAGACAACGCAGTCGGCTCCGCTCCCGGATTTACTTATGGACTCCGCCACCAACAGTGTGGCCGTCGCTTTGCACAGGGCATAAACAGAAGGCAGGCAGGATATTACTGAAAAATAATTTATTTGTTGTGCAAAGTTTCTAGTGGGAAAAGGAAAAAAGGTGCTTTCTAACATATTCAAAATATTGGTTTTATTTGTTGCAGACCAACTAGAGAAAGAAAATGAGCAAAAAGTGACTTGTTGATACGAATATTGAATTTAGCGGTTAATTTTCAGCGTGTTTTGGGGCTTCCTGTTTGCGGGTTTTCTATTTTAAGATTGGCAGCACTGCTGGCAGCTATGGCATGTGCAGGCTGGTAAGCGATGCTAGTGCCCTTTTTCAAAGACAAATGAAGTTTAATTATTTCTGATAGGGGAGACGAGAATGCAATCAGAAAGAATAGCGCGCTCACTTTACTTATGTCTGCACCTGTACGTCTGTGCCTTCTGAGCAGGTGACCTTTACAGCAAGGCGGTCATCATCATGTGTCTGAGAGACCTTGCTTTGACATGTAGTTAATTGAAATGGTTACGCATGGAACGTCGCCAGTCATTTTAACTTTTTTTAACGTTACTGACGCTAGGTTGAGAATGTATGTATATAAAGTGCAGAAAGGCCAACTCAACGAGCTTCCAAATGTGTGTGTGTGTGTGCGTGCGCGTGTGCGTGCGTGTGCGTGTGTGCATGTGTGTGCCTGTGCGTGCGTGTGTGTGCGTGTGCGTGTGTGTGTGTGTGTGTGTGTGTGTGTGTGTGTGTGTGTGTGTGTGTATGTGTGTGTGTGTGTGTGTGTGTGTGCGCACATGCGTGTGTGTCCGTGTGTGTGTGCGTGTGGGTGTGTGTGTGTGTGTGTGCGTGTGTGCCTGTGGGCGTGCGTGTGTGTTTGTGTGTGTGCGTGTGTGTACGTGTGCGTGTGTGTGTGTGTGCGTGTGTGTGTGTGCGTGTGCCTGTGCGTGCGTGTGTGTGCCTGTGCGTGCGTGCGTGTGTGTGTGTGCGTGCGTGTGTGTCCGTGTGTGTGTGTGTGCGTGCGTGTGTGTCCGTGTGTGTGTGTGTGTGTGTGTGTGTGTGTGTGTGTGTGTGTGTGTGTGTGTGTGTGTGTGTGTGTGTGTGTGTGTGTGTGTGTGTGTGTGTGTGTGTGTGTGTGTGTGTGTGTGTGTGTGTGTGTGTGTGTGTGTGTGTGTGTGTGTGTGTGTGTGTGTGTGTGTGTGTGTGTGTGTGTGTGTGTGTGTGTGTGTGTGTGTGTGTGTGTGTGTGTGTGTGTGTGTGTGTGTGTGTGTGTGTGTGTGTGTGTGTGTGTGTGTGTTTGACGTTCAATATTCCTAATCTCACTCCCGGTAAGAAAATTTGCAAACAGGCTCAACTCTGGTGTGAACGACGTTCATCTTGTAAGTATAATATTGCCTTAAGGTCAGAAGTGAAAAAGTTGATTAGCAAGTTTTAGTTAGTGGGATAATCACCACTCTACACGTACGTGATGGCTGCCGTGCTGTAAACTCCACCTGCACAGCTAGGCCACACAGACCCACCTCGCGCTGTTTTTGAAATAAAATTTGTAAACGGTTAAAAAGTATCACCTCGTATTCTATTGCAAACCACCTCAATTGAAAACACACAAAGAAAAAGACGTGATACCCTATACGGCGGGACAATGATTCATGTTCCAAGGGATGCTTTTTACTTTCTTATCCAACTTGGAAGCACAAAGGTTTCCCTCGTGATACTGACATGGAAGCCTTGTCTACGGGCTCATCGTTATATATGTCAGTAATTTTTAAGCCTTGACCTGGCTATTTTGTCGAACTTTTTCTCCAAGGACAGTGCACTGGCCGAAAACGAGACAGCAGTATTTGCAAGTTTTGCAGTTAACGCCCAGATTACCAGTCACCGAACGGGTCATATCATTCAAGTGTTTTCTCAAATTGCCACAGTGCCGTGCTGCCATATGGCAAATGTATCCTGTATAAAACACCAACAGCGCAAGGCGCGAAATATTTCTCTCTACTTCTTAGTGCCGTCCACCTTTCTAGAAATGTTGGAGTCAGCAAGTGGATGAGCTTGTCAGGCCCAGAAAAAAGGACATTTGTGTTTGGAGCAAATCTCATCCTTTTGAGGTTATGAAATGGTCTGTGCGAGTACACCATGCACGTAACTGCGAACGTTCTTTCGTATTTATTAACGCGACGAAGTTACGAAGATCCGACGTTGGTGCCGCGTCGAGAAAATCTTGATTGAGGTAGAGGAGCGTCACATCAGAGATGAGAAATTTCTCTAATTTCTCGGTCAACTGCCGGAATTTAACCTCTACGTTTGTACGCGAGTCGGACGCGCAACCTCTACTTCAACAAGAAACGCTGTCTCGTAAATCTGTTGAGGTAGGCGTAGGTGTTTCCCCAATTTCGTTTCCGCTCTATGCCATATGTGTGGGCTGATCACTCTATTCCTTGCAACAAGGTTTCGGAAAAATATACTTGTAACATGTTGGGAAATATCCCGCTGCGTCTGGTAGCTGTGCGCGCACTTGCTTTTGAGAACTGTGTTTAAGTGCATGGCTGCAACGCTTTTCCCAAGGCGCTCCGGAACCCTAACTTTACAATCTCCGACTTTAACAAGGGTGGCAAAAAAAAAAAAATGGTGTGAGAGGCCTGTTTCACTGCTTGGTCAGTATCGCCAGTATATGTAAAAATCGAAAAAAAAAAAACAGATGGGCAAACCTCACTTTTCATCCAGGACGCACTTCGGGAGTCAAGAAGATTGATCGAAGAGCTTAGACTGAACCGATTGAGTCTTTTGAGGTTCGAGGGCCGCAGCTGCGTCTGCATCAGTAATAATCATGAAAGCTGAAAAACCATCTACAAATAAGAAAAAAAAAAAAGCTCGCACTATATTGGCGTATTGCAGTACATGTAAGAAGCTATTCATTGATGGTGCGCGAGACAATTGTCTCTTATGACACTTGCGTAGCTCCGGGCTTCATCCACTTTTATTGACTGTTGGTTATTTTGAGTGGTCCATTCAGGCGTCCTCACTGTTACTCGTTTTCTCTCCTGCACCGCATGCCGCATACAGGACCCAGGATATGATATTAGAAGATCTAATCGACATCAGAACTTGCTTTCGTATGCAAAGCAACTTGTTCTTTGATCGAGTTTATAGACGTGCCGATGAATCAATGAGATAAGGAACATCAATACTCAGACCACACATTTGTAGAAAAAAAAAAAAACGGCAAATTTAGAGCCGGCTTAAAAGGTCTTGCCTTGAGTTTGGAATAGGAAATAAGATTTCGAAATGTTGTGGCTTCCCACTCGCTGCTACGAACTTCCTGATCTTCCCGAAGCACGCCAGTTTATATCACGTTGGGCCATAAAGTTCAACGCCTCGTCTTTTGCCCAGACACGGTGTCTAAAAACTAATACTCGCGATAAACAGGGTTGTATACTCTTTCCGTAAACCGAATTAGTTGTTATGCATCTACGCAAAAAAAAAAAAAAAAAAAAAAGTACTGAGTGGCAAGGACTTTAGTTGTCGACTTTCATTTGGAGGTATTCTTCTGCGCAAATATGGGACGAGAACACAGAGAAAGACTAACGTCGAGAAGAGCGCTGTTATCACAACTCTTGGCTCTCCCCTCATTTTTGCACTTATAAGTCATTTCAAATGAAATAATATGTACACATATGGCCGAGCTTTTCCTTCTGTTAGCTTGTTGAGCTGTCTTGGAGGGAAGTCTTACCAAGTCACTAACTGCATGCCCCAGCGCTGGCCCAGTTGTTAAAAATACATGAAAAAAAATCTGCTCTGTTACGTTGGCTTGCAGCAGAGCTGTCCCACACGTTGCGGATGTGCTTCGATTACCTATACTTGCTGTCACCGTGGGCTAACTCGAGCACACGACCATCTGTTCGCGGTTATCTTCGCGGTTTCCAGATGCCGTCCGTTTGGTTTCTGTCGTTTCGACAAAGTGCAACAATTTACCCGGTTCTTGCCTTGCCGTTCTAAATATACTTCGTATCGCCCTATGTCAGCTGTCAATATTGTTCCTTTCGCTGTCCTCGTGTTTAAATTTCATTGCTTAGCGAATGTGACCGGTTTCGAAGCGAAAGTGTGTGTACCTGGGGAAGAATTCGCAGCTTTATTTACCTGTTTAGAAAACTTCGTGTACAATGTGAAGATTAAATTTGTGTTTCAAAGAAGGAAATTGTCTTTCTCTCTCTATTGCGGCAAGGGGCGAGTAAGAAACATTCCAAGTGAAAATTTGTGAAGTCCCATCAAACAACCAACCGTGCACTTTGAAAAAAAAAAAAAAGAAATCCGACTGAATTCGAGCGGGTTTCCAAGCTTGCATTCCCTACTGCCTCAACTCAAAAACCGTGAGGAATACGATGCTTCAAGCACCGAAAGTTGAAAACTGGGCTTATGATATCTGTTATAAGGAAAAACTATTGAGATGTTTTCTGAAAGATTATGACCTGCTTAAACAGTGTTAAGAAGGCGTTTTTTTTTTTTTTTAACCGCCATAGTTTTTGAAGACTTTGAAGACACATGCACACTATTACATTGTCTTATACAAGCCTAGAAATTTTAAACAAGCACTTTTCGTCAACAGGAAATAATGATTTTTTTAGGAAGAATGTACTATAACAATAAATATGTTCGGAAATCATCTCTCGGAATATTCTTTTCAGGAGTAGTTTCCAATGCAATTTAATTGAATTATTCGTAATTATTAGAGAATCAAGTTGTACACAAGTTGCCTAGTGTAAGGTTGGCGCCAATCATTTGCCTCTTTCCATTTTAACCGGCGTCGTAATAACCACCGAAACAGCCGCTCTACGAGCGGCCCGGCGAGGGCGTCGGGGTCTTTTGTCAGGACGGCGCTCGTTATTTTGCTAAAAGCTCGTTTCCGTGTTCTTTTTTTTTTAACCAAAGTGAACGAGAAGTCTCCCTTATCAGTTGACGGTCGCGTTTCCGCCCGGTCGCAGATTGCGGGAAGAAAGCATCCTCCGTGGCCGAGTGCGGATCGCCCACATGTCCGATGCGGGGAGAAGGGAAAGCAACATTCGCGCTTTGCGGGTTTCTTTAAAGAGTTAAGCTTGTAGAGGGCGCGCTTGCAGTTAACGAAGGCATCCCTTCCTCGACAGGGCCGGTGCCTCGCGGCGCGGCACGGACAATACCCGGTGTCTGTGAGCCCATTTGCTAGCCACATCTGGGGACGTATAGCGGCATCTTGTCTGCCTCGAGGGGATGTCGCGGTCCCTGTTGCGGGTGGGCGTTCGTCGCCGCGTTTACAAGCTCTGTACGGCGCCGAAGCCGAAGTTTTTAGGAAGAGATCAAAAACACATGTTGTAAACCTGCCTGGTTTGACGAAACTCGTCCTGCTCGTGGCTTAGGAATAATTCAACTTTGCATTTGTGTTTCCGCCGCCATCGAGACAGAGAGATTTTGGTCTTGACCGGAGCAGGCATGCGGATCGTGCTCTCGAGTAGCCATGGAGTGGGTTCACGGGGCGGCCGGTGAGACACCATGCTGTCATTACTCATGTATATACTCATTGTAAATAGTCTTCTGTATATATAAAACCTATATACCAGTGCTCGACAAGAGTCCCCTGTCTTTGCTACAAGTATCTTCCTACTGGTTCAGTACTTCGTTGGAAGAAATAAGAACGAAGGAACAACCACTCCGCACAGAGAAGAAAAAGAACCACTCCTTACTCTTGGTTTAAAAAGAAATTGCAGGTGGGCTGTCGGGTTGGTTTTCATATGAGTGGGTGCCACCATTGCTCAAAGCAGTATATGCCTTAGCATCCCAGGTGGCTCGGATAAGTGTTTGATAGCTCTTCACTCGGTAGAACTTGCTTAGATTCACTGGACAGAGTTCTGGCGTTTCTCAATTCTATAGCTATGTTCAGAACAAGCCCAGTTCTCAAAACTGGTCAATAAACGAACTCTAAGCGAGATCTCCAAGTGTAACATGTAACAGCTTTGAAGAAGCACTTGAAGTCGGCGGAAAGCTGGAAGTAGAAAAAAAAAAAAGAAGAAAAACAAGCCTGTGCCAGAGACAAGACTTGCGTCAGACAAACTCGTTAATGACAATAAGGTAAAAAGGGTTGAGACAGCAGAAGCATTTTAAACTAATAGTACACGAGTCGAATTAATAAGAGAGTTAGGTAAGGTAAGGTAAGGTAAGGTAAGGTAAGGTAAGGTAAGGTAAGGTAAAGTAAGGTGTTTTATTTGCCGTTTAAAATCTACTACATTTCAGAACAGGCAGGTTTGAGGAAAAAAGCTGTAAAAGCAGCATGACAAGTCCTATTAGCTCCGTTTATTGGTAGCAGCAGCACTGCACTATGACAGTGAAAAGAAAACGCTCATAAAGCAGAGGCAGAGGAAAAAAAGAAACAAAGAAAAAAATAAAGCAGTAACAGAAAAAAAAAAAACTGGCTCAAAACTGGTCAGTATAAAGGCTACATAGGTTACATAATATTACAACAAAGGCAGAAAGAGATGCAATACAGCGCTCAAATAAATAACAAAATATGTAAGATTCACCAGGGTTTCGCATAGTGAATGCCGCAACACATTTAATAGCCGACCGTCACAACTAAACAACAATGTGAAGCAACGTTACCGGCATAAATAATTGTACAGACTAGACAGCGAAACAGATAAAAACATCGATATCTTCCGAGATGAGTGTATTAGGTAATGCAGGTTGGGTACAAGGAACCATATATTTTCTTATACATAATGACAGTTAGCAATATTGGACGAAAATAGGTAACGTAGTGAATGTAGTGAATGAAGCCTTGCACGCAATCACGAATGTGAAAGAGGTCGATGCAGAGTGATAATTGTATGAAGATAAATGCAAATTGAATTACGTTTACACTAAATTTGGAAATCCCGTGGAACAGGCAGGGATCCAAAAATTTCTGGAAAGGTACTTGAAAATAAATTACACGCCGGCGCAAAAATATGATATAGTGAGGATAGCCTTCTCCATTTTCTCCAGAGCTGCAGATCTCCATACTTTCTTTTTTTCCAGCAAAATGAACAATTTTCACGTATCCTGATGCCATGGGATTTACACAGCCAACAAAACTGTCCTAAGTCGACAGCTGCCTCGGCGAAACTTCTGGGCGCAGGCACAGCTTGCGGATCTGCAGAGCTTGCGCTATTGATAAAGACACCGTAAAACAAAATGCAGCCTTGCCTCATGCTTCAGTGGAGCGCACTGGTACAACCTCCTGGCAGACTGGTGCGCCGCTGGATGACATCTGACGGCTTACCTAGGCGCCTCTGTCGTATTGCCAGTAAACGTAAAATAAATTAAGAGACATAGAGTTTTGTCCATAAAGGCAGCTTCTATTTTTTTTGTTTTTTGCTGCGGATGTTTTAATAGCTTCTTTTTTGTAACTTTAAAAACATGGGTGCACAGCCATTTTGCGAATGATGCATGCGCATGTTTTGAAAACATCGCTGTGGCATGAGTCTCAAGAGTGCTGCTGGTGTACGCTATAGCGATTAATGCGCCCACCTGCCAATTTATGTTGAGCGATGTAGGTTGAGTAAGAAACCTGAGTTGCAATGAGCACCCGAGAATCGCTTCATGAATATCTTGATTTTGATACAAGTGACCTTTAAATAGGGCTTTTCCTGAACTGTGATATGGTATTTCAGGCTTTCTTTTTTGCTGTGGCTGTCTATGCAATAATGTTTGAAGAGGTTTTGAGAAATTTGGTTTCCTGTTATACCTGCTGTGGGCATGCGGGCTGCGGTGTGTGTCATGTAAAGACTGGTTCCTTGTTCTAACCTTGAGGGGACTTTGCACAGACATGCAGTTGTTTCCTTTTGTCCTGCTCCCGCCTTTTGAATAAAATGTCATATGACTGCCTACGGTAGAATAAAAGAGAAAGGTTTTTAGGTAGACTGCGAAGAAATTTGACGGTATTGTATTTCTCGAGGAATGGAAAGTTCGTTTTAAGCAGTCGGAAATACAGAGCGATGGTTTTTATCCTCCGAAGGAATATGATGCTGGGGAGCTTTTGAGATAAAAATGCAGCAAGAGTTGTAAGGGCTTGCCTGAAGCTCAAGTTCGTTGCAGAATTATCATTTTAGTCAAACGTAGCGCAGGAACAGGCTCTACAAATTGTGTAACATGTTTGCTTCGGTGTTTCCCATAAACACTAAATATTCAACGAAAGCTTTTTCAGACCCGAAAGGAAGTGAAAAAAAAAAATGCTTTATCGTGTTTTTTTAACGTGTGACATCGAAGAACACTTGCAATGGGCGGCAATATCTCAACAACAAAATCAAAGCATTCATGAGCCCGCTTGCACTCAGCTGCCTTAACATTTGTCTCAGTACAAGCGGAATATACTGAGGACGTGCTTGCACTGCGAATATTTTCGCAGTTCGTCGCGCCCAGTGGGCTATGCACCGCTGCAGAGCAATGATTGTTGGGTCCGCACTCGTGTGAAAACTAAACCGCGCGGATAAAACATCACTGGTCACGTAAAGGAACGCGTTTCGAACAGTGGCGCGCCTCTGTTCGACATGCGACATGGTCGCCGCTGTGTTATGCGCGCTTGTTGGTGTGCCTACGGTGATTTCTGGCCGCGTGGTTTCGCTTTCTTCCGTACGTGTCCCCGAAATTCATTGCGCTGCGGCCAACGTTGGCTGCGGCGGCAATGAGAATGGCATTTTAGAAATTTCAAAAAAGGGATATGGATATTGCTTACTGTGGGTTACGAGCCTCTAAGTAAATGAAAAGCCTAACAGCAACTGTTAGCAAGTTAGGTTAGCAGTAGTAGTTAACTAGCCTGAAAGTTAGCACTCCTTAGTTGTCACTGCAGGGCTGGGAATTCTTTGCTGTAGGAAGTACTGTCCTAAATCAAAATGACTATTTTTGCCTATCTTTGACAGACTTAGGTGTACCACCTTGTATAAATAAGCGCCCATAGAGGCTTGCATATACCCATGGCACATTTCGCTTTTTATTCTCAGCTTTCGAGGTGCCTGTCGCATTCGTTGCCGTCAATACGTTTTCCGCAACAGCATCTGCAGTCGTGCTGTTTCACCAGGATGCCAACTGCTATTTTGCGGAACATTTGCAGAGGTTTATTGCGCAAAGCTTCAGCTTTGCTTCGTGCGCCCTCAGCAACAGAGTGCAGCGAAAGCCAAGTCTTTGCTTTAGAATCGCCTATGTGATGCCTGTCAGCGCGTGCTCTGCTGACACCGCTTTCACGCTTCGAGTAATACCTCGAGAGAAGCACTGTAGCCAGAAAGCTAAGTAATAATTAGACTACGTGGTTGACAGGGTTTGCTAATTTTGCTACTTATTAATGCGTTAGCATTAATGCCTTGCACCTACTATATAACTGTGGCAGCTGACAGGTGGAAAGAATGAAAAATCTCCTTCTCCACATCTAGGGAGGAGGGCGAGGTCGCCGGATAGCGGCTGTCACAGACCTGATAGGGAATAAAAGCCGACGTACAGCATAGTGGCAATTTTCTGCCTGCCAACCGTAACAAGTGGCAGGTAAAGGAACAAAAGTCTCCGTTTACGCTTATAAGGGAAAGATCGGAATTTGGTTGTTGGAAGCCCATCGCCGTGAAAAGCCTTCGGCCGGCCTCCGGTGTGGTGTGCTTCGCCACTTGCCGCAGTTGATACTAGGTGGCAGAGCGGAGGAGAGAAAGCCCCCTCTGCACATCTGTACCTGTAGGGGAGACGTGGGAATGTGGCTAGCCGCGGGAAAATGACTCCCGAAAATATGCTTCGCAAACTACCTTGTAACATTGATAATAATTAATAATGATTGACAATTAATAAAAATGACTAAATAATGCTCAGCAAAAAAAAAGAAATTAAAAGCAAGGACAAGCAAGACCTAATGCTCAGATGTTGTCATCGTATAATTGTAATTAAACACCTCCGCAATTTTTCTATGCTCTATTCTCTCTTCCTTCACTTCGTCCTTTAAGCCGTCAATGAGGCTCTGAACGTGATGTTCTCATCCTGTTTTCGTACGTCGATAGCACGAAGAGTTTATTTTGTCTTTTCTCCCTGATAATCGAGCTGTGAATATTGCTGCTGCTACTGCTGCTGCTACAACGACTACTAGTAGCATTCTCTATCTACTCCTAACTGTTACTGCTACTACTATAACCATCAAAAGCTATAACAATCGCGAATATTATTTTTAATTTAAATAGTTTTGTGGCGGTGGCACACTGCGATGACGATAATATCGTCTGTCCAAGCTGCGGTCTCATACAGAGTCATCGGTGTAAAAAGCACTAACTCCACCGGTGGAGCACCAGCTTGCCTATTTCAAAGGCAACCGCTTATTTGCTTCTAATCGTTGCTAGCAACAACAGCGACAAACATCTCCAGCAACTCAATATAGCGAAGTGCGGTGGATGACTATTGCTAAACGATATGACGGATCTGCAAGTAGTACTTTTCGTACCAGACCGAATACGAATTGTTTGGCTGAAATTTTGAATAGCGAAGGAACTGATCTCAGTGTGAATATAATGTATTTGGGATTATTTGCTACTTCGTGGAATTTTTGTAGAAAAACAATACTCGTGCATAACAGCGCAGTGATAGTTAAAGCGTATTGGTTCACATGCCTTAAAGCTGTAGGTGTCGAAATACGCAGCACTGATGGCCACCTGATGCGTGAGGGAGGGGGTGGGCAGGAAGGAGTCAGAATATTAACGCTATGACCATAGAGCCATAAACAAGGAAAATTATCTTTCGCTCTTTCGCTACTGATGGCGACAGCGAACAAACTATTTATAACGGGGAATCTGAGTTGATGGGAGGGTCAAGTATTTCAACCTTTTCCTTTCCTCCGGTGTCGTGCATGAAAGAAAGGCTTTTCTGCGATTTGCTGACACTTACGGTGTCAATCAATTTTGAATGCCATATATGTGTGTGAGCATTATGGGCGGCACCGCCACACGACTGTACTTCGTCGCTGCGCTGAACCCTTCAAAGCGCTGGAAAATTAACTGTCGAACATAATTACCTGATTGCAAGAGCGTACTGAGGGTGTCCAAGTTGGCTCCGCTTTCTAAATATTCGTCAAACAGAGCTACGACGTGTCCTATTCGAACTTCGCGCTAAATACTTAAAAAAAAAAAACAGAAAACAAAAAACGCAATAATTTGAGCCCTCCAACGAACGGAATGAAACGATATTCGACTTGCTGTTCGAAAACTTCCAATATCCTCCCCTCAAACGACGTGGCACCATGGTATCACATGTTCATGAGGCTGTTCACGACGTCATCTTCGAGTGACAGACACTATTCATAAAGACGGACACTCGGTCAGAGTCTAGGGGTAACACGTTTAACAACCTGGAATGTGCTGATTAAAAGCAGCATATTGACAGCAAACAGTTAAAGACAAAAGATAAGCTGATCAATTAATGAATCAATCAATGCACCAACCAATGTTTTTTTTTTATTGTATTGTAACGCCCAGGAGTCGCAAGATTGTTTGTGGTGGCGCTGTATAAAAGAATTGAAACAAAAAGTAAGCGAGAGAAATGCAGTGAAACTGCATCGCATGCAAATGCACTGAAGTACGAATAATGTACGCAGCATATAATAGATGAGGGTCGCCGTGGTGGCTTAGTGGTTAGGGTGCTCGTGTACTGTGCAACGTAATTACGCATTAAAGAACCTCAGGTCGGCAAAGTTATTCGGAGCTCATGTGCACCTTTAAAGCGTTCCCTGTAGTTTGATATGTCTGGAATACAAAACCCCAGAAACCAAACCAAATCAAGTCAAGCATAGATGTGCACGAGTGAAATAAGAACATTAAATCACATATAGCGGGGAAACATATTTAGACAAAGGGATAGTAGTGATGCAGACGAGAAAGGTAAATTAAATGAGCGACTAACAAAAATATGCCATGTTACACAAGGAAAGACATAAGCAGTCAAATCTGTCCACCGCCGCGGGCGAGCAGTGGTTAGTGCGTTGGACTACTGTGCCCAAGGATGCGGGATCGAATCCCAACCGCGGCGGCCGCTCTTCGACGAGGCGAAAAGTAAGGAGCCCATGTGCTCTTCAATGTGAGTGGACGTTAAAGAATCCCAGGTGGCGGAAATGTCTGAAGTCCTGCAATGCGGCGTCCCTCATAGACTGAGTCTCTTTGGACGTTAAACATACATGAACTAAACTTTATCTGTATAGACTATAGAATCTTTGTAATGAACAGATATAGGCAGTCATATAGGAAGCGCTTTCTGAAGTTCAGTCAGAAAAAAATAGAATGAGTGCTGACATAGATTGATGTTGTTTGAGTACACATTATCTACTTTGTAGTCTGAAGGATGGATGGTGCCTGCTGATTCCTGAATGATTTATATGCGAGAAAAGTATGCACTTTTCAGGATGTCATCGGCGCTGATTTAAGGCAGCTTGCAGCCATAATATCCGGACATAATACAAAACCATGCATTAGTTTACACATAAAATACGATTACGATACTCACTGATATGAAATTTATTAGTTGTTAGGTGTATTAGTTTAGAAGTAGGTGGAGGTAAATAATTTGAGATGGACAAGTTTTTTACATATACGCAGTCAAAGCCCGCCCTATTTTTTTCTAATCACCAGAATTGAGCTGAAACTAAACCGTTTCCCAGTTATTTTCAGTTATAAAGCAGGCTGTGCAGCGTCCACTATAGGCCTCAAGCGTGTTTCTGTCTGCGCGAACATATTTTACAGCAGAAAAAATTGGGGGACTCTAAAAATGCGCCTTTAAAGGCAGGTCATGACCACGTTGGCTTCCGTCTCGCGAACAGCCCCAAGCCGCTAAACCCCCCGTTGCCTCTAACCCTCTCTTTTAATAGCGGAAAAAGCATTTCAGTCTCTCCACTCTGCCACCAGCTGCAGCTAGCCGCAGCAGGCGGCGTATTACACCAACGACTCGCAATTCAGGAACAGGCGCCTAACATCTTCGCTCTATTTGCTAATAGCTTATTTAGTAATAATTTAATTTTGACCGCTATTATCTTCAATGTACCCATCAGCGCACACTCGTAATATGACACATTATATGAAAGCCCATCCGACACGGATATAAAGCGCCGCTTTAACCGAGCCGTATACAAACGTGTCTGCGTGACCTATATAAGGGCAATGTCATGTGATATCAGGACGTAACACAACCCAATGACATTTGACCGTGCGCGACTATGTGACCTGCTTCCACCATGCACCAGCCAGAGACATTCCGTGATTTTTCGTTCACAACGCCGATAAAGACAACGCCTACGAAGGATTTTATAGGGAACGGGTCCTTTAATCCTACCATGATAAAGTGAACTCTGGAGCACTTTTGCTGATGCCGGCGCTTTAAGAATATTTAACACTCACGCTTTCAGGGTAGTACTCGCAAATGCAACCCAAGCAGGGCGTTGTTGTCGGAATATGGCATATGTGCGGTACGTTAGCCGGAGCTCACAGGCGCGCGCGGTGCAACAGTCGCGGCAAGAACGCATAAATGCGCTCAAACATTAACACCAGCAGTAAACAAAAATTCAGAATATTGTGGACTAGTCTAAGCCTATACACAAAAGCGGGCGTGCTCGGCAACGCCGTCAACTTGCTGGTACCTTGGATATGCGGGTCCGAAATGTACGCCAGTTCAGATAGAGTCCGGAAGAGCCTAATACGATGGCGCGATAGAAGAGTTGTAAATGCTAGTAGTGTCTTGTCCAGCAAATTTTCAGTGCATTCGTTTTAATGAGAAGAACAGATTACAAATATGATACCTTATCTCAGTAAGCTACAGAAAGTGCGTGATTTGCCGTTTTTTTACTGGCATACCAAGGGCACATCTCTTGAATCATGGAAAACTAAAGTCGCAATCGACAGTATACAGCAGCTGTGAGCATATTGAAGTTCCCTCTCAAGTTGGGATCATCACAAATTATGCCCAGATACTCGACTAATCAGCATAATTAAGTGGCTTACGAGATAGGAAGCGTGCAGAGTGGGTCAGAGAAATAACTCAAGTTACCGACATTCTAGTGGAAATTAAGAAGAAGAAATGGGCATGGGCAGGACATGTAGGGCGAAGAGAGGATAACCGATAGTCGCCGAGGGTAACAAACTGGATTTCAAGGGAAGGAAAGCGTAGCAGGGGGCGGCAGAAAGTTAGGTGGGCGGATGAGGTTAAGAAGTTCGCGGGGGTCAAGTGGATGCAGCTAGCACAGAACCGGGTTAATTAGAGAAATATGGGAAAGGCCTTCGCACTGCAGTGTGTATAGTCAGGTTGATGATGATGATTATTATGATGATGATGAAGTGGCTTACAATCACAGGTGTGTCTTCGCGCACTATTTTCATATACAGGTAAATATTGTAGCGCCCGAAGAAGAAGAAGCTCGATCGCTTCGACAAAGACGACGCTGCTGCTGTGACTCGCACGCTCGCTGGTTCCGCTGCTGTTGTGCTGCACTGTCGCTGCCCTGTCGACCCCAAGTCTTTGCTGCCATTGTGTCCCTGTGCGTCAGGACGTGTAAATATATACTACCGGCATTTTCGAGGGGTTTGTAAAGATATGATGACTGTGAACTTATTTTTTGTTCAGTTGCATACTATTGCGTGACACCTAAGATACACATATCGGCAAAAAATTCCTTGTAGCAGATTAACTATGTGAAATGTGGATTTAATAGATGGTTTGAGCGTCTAGCGCTGCCAGTAATTCGGGCACAGCAGCCGCAGGGCACAGCTTCAGTACGAGAGATGGGCGCCGGAGACAAGCGATAGTGATGGCGATGCCGCAGCGTTTTCCGTTCTTTGTCTTCTTTACATATCTCATACTTTTTATGCTTTATTACAGCAGCAGCGTGTTTTCGCACTGAAAAAAAAAAAATCCACCCTTAATATACAAGTCCAACTAAGACGTTCATGAGCAAATTGAACGGTAACTAATACCTCTGTCACACGGACACGGCTGAACTCCTTTCAACTCCCTTCAACCAAGGTAGCCATTACCTCGAGGGAGATACGTGCCGTGTCACACGGCAGTCTATTATGGAAGGAAGTTAAATGGAGTTTTGAAGCAAAGGAGATGACGATCTCCATTGATGGGCGAAGGGAGTACTCTCGTTTCCAATGTGCTTTGCTTCCGAGTCATTAAATAACATATTTCTTCAATAATGTAATTTTTACTCCTAAATATATTAGTTTTTATTGCATAAAATTGTATTCTAACCCGGTTAGTTGCGTTTAATTGTCGCGACTGCACCACGTATTGCACAACGCCGCGCATGGTGTCCAGCAGAGCGGAAAAAATGGCTATGTTTAGAGCATTGTTTTCAGCAAATGTGTGTTCTTTTATATTGATATATGACTAAAGCTAATTGCATTTTGCGAGGAAAATAGTAGTATAAGAAATATTTCAGTTTGTTTTGGACATTATTTTTTATATCTTTGTGCAAAATAAACAGCGCCTAATGGCCCCCTGTTGGCTGCTCTGAGAAGCTCGTTGCAAGCCGTGTGACACGGTGACAACTCCTTTAAGGCGAAACTCCCTGCGACTCCCTTGCGCTCCTTTAGACCAAGGAAGTTCAAGGTAGTTCCGAGTCGGCCGTGTGACAGGGATATAAGACTCTGCTGATCCTTGCGTCACTCCACCTCTTATAGCCGCCTTGTAGCTAACAATTACATGGCGGCCTATTCTAGCTACTTGCTGACACTTCTAGATAAGCAGTTTTTGTAGTACAGATGGAACGATCCTCTCAAGCCCAGTCAGCAAAGTTTTGTTTAATAACAGCTAGTGGATGACCGATTAAAAACGGCTAGAAATTTCTGGTAAGAGCACGCAGCTAAATTATTCGTTTAGTTCGAATACTTTGCAGAATGTATCTCAGAATTGTTACAGAAGGGTTATTGACCCTACTATGAACGAAAGCGTACTGTCTCTCAGGTGGTATGGAAAAAAAATTTGACGAAAGATATCACGCATTCAACACCTCCAGAATTGTCTCTAAATCGGCATCGGCCTGTAGTTCTCTGCATGCCTCTTCCCTTTCTCCAAAAAACTGCCGGATGATAACTGTTTTCAGCGGTTTGCGGATGGGGCGTTTACACATATATCCGCTGAGAATAAAAAGGCGGCGCTTATATCTGTTAGGGCATGACAGTTCCTCCTTAACAGAGCGTCTGTAACGACACTTGACCCGCACGATATTTTGTTCACAACTGTGAATCGACGACAGGATTTCAGTGGGAGACATTCTCAGCAAATGCGCCGACGCTGAAATAGAATCATGTAACGAACACTACTTTAACACAGGACCCGACAAAACGACTTATCCGTGCGCAAAAAAGTTTCATTTATTTTTTTCTTTACACGAGGTGCACTGCTCAGGTTGAAAGGGACACATCTAGCGAAGACATAGAGGAGCGGTTAAGTTAAAGGCACCAACTGGAGTGCTATTTCACTGTAGTTAAAAAAAAAAGCATTGTATAAACGCGCCTTAATAGTTTAATGCTAAAAAGAAAAGAGTGACAACAGGAAACAACAGAGTGCACTACGTTTACAGAAGAAAAAAAAAGGGGGGGGGGGCGGGGGGGGGGGGACATTTCTTTAGGAAGTTCGGATGAAATGTCGCCACGGGCCACCGACCACCCGTCGATCTATACGCAGCGCAGATCTCGTAACAGTGAGGCTGCCCTCAGCTCTGTACCAATTAAGTGCTTCATATATTAGCAAAGTGAACAGAAGGTTTTACAACGGCTCTATGATCCCCTTGTAGTGAATTCATAGATGAACTGCCTGACTCCTGTGAGCGGTGAAACTTACTTTTTCAGCGAATATAGGTCCTTTCAAGGTTATTTAAGCTTTATTATAGTTATAACCTTTATTGCCAGTTTGAAGATTACTTTTTCAGTTAAAGGTCATGAAACCAAAAATTAGATTCAGAGATACCCATACACGAAATCGGCGAAAGGAAGCCGTAGAGCAAACTTAATTTAAGACTAGGTTTTCAGTAGGGACGATAGTAGCAGTAATAATTGTGCAAATCGCGTACAAATTATCAATCATGGCAGCCTGAGAACACCAGCGTAAGGCTTGTTGGACTTGACCCAAAGATATAACCATTTCCGATACATCCAAGGACATATATCAAAACAACAGAAAAGGGTTTAAGGTGCGATTGGTGATATAGATGTCGAAAAAACACGGCTATATAAGGGAAAAAGACCACAAAAGATCACAACAGGTGATTGCCCTCCAGGCGTACAGAGTCACAGCTTTCAACCTCCAAATAACGCCTGATCTGCTTCCCTTAGCTCATTCAAAAATCTCTCTTCACTCTGATGAATAGAGATTGCGATGAATACCATGCTGATCTAAGTAATATGATCTCGAAATACCAACAACCCCTACCTGCGAGCCACTTCATACGCGACTCTGATCACTGGGAGGCTCTACTGCTCAGCCCCGACCCGGGGACGCTGAAAACCCCGCCGTTGCCCAAGGGATAGCGGCCGTCGTTTAAATGGGGGACGGCCATTCGGGCGCGTTCCTCTTTATCCGCTGGTAATAAAGTTTCACTACCACCACCACCACTATTCTGATGGCTCAGGTCGCCATATCAACCATTAGAAAGAAATGAGTTCTTTAAGCTTGGTCTCAACTTGCAGGTAGCCGTAGGGAGAGAATTTGAAATAAAAAGTGTTCATGTTCCTTTAAGAAAATGCCGAAATTGACGTGGCACAATATATCATGAGGATTCTCTTAACGGACAACGTCGCTCATTGACTGTTAAAGTGACTGCTTTAAAAGTAGTCTGGAAATAAGATGGTGCGGGCAGGGCAATATTAATTTTTTTTTTATTATTCTCCACTCTAATCTCTGTCTGCACCAAAAGAAGAGCCAAGTTCTCGAGAATATTTTTTTATGCAAATTGAGCGTGTTTTAAGATGAAAAAAAAAAAAAAACTTACAGAAATTGTTAGAGCGTAACGTAGAGTGATGAAAGCGGCGATGCTACGAAAAGACAAAGCAGAGAAACATATCATATTTAGCGTTAGTCATAACATACTGCAGACTTTATTATAAACGCACATGATTTGAGTACTTAGTGTTAAATCAAAGTAAAAAAAAAAAGACAATCCAAAGCCTCTAATGTCGATGTAATTAATGTAACTACAAAAACAACAAGCCCAATAATCAGTGTTCAAAAAAACAAACAACTAACTAAACCTGTGTCAATTATGGCCTGTTTAAAACGTGGTCGAGATCTGGTGCTATCGTTGTCTTAGGGGTGCCGACGCGAGCTTGGTTCGACTGGGGCTGTATTGTTACCTTGCGGAGGTTTAGTTGCTGACTTGTATTTGATATGTTTGGTAATGAGCTTCGTATCCTCATCGCATTGAAAGTTCGTGAAATTCGTGAAGTTCGTGAAAGTTCGTGAAAGTTCACGGCGCCGTAGAAAAAATTTGCAAAGCAGATAGAAGGAAACGAAAAAGATGATAATATGGTTCTATATAGCTACCAAGGGATGGAAAAGCGTGGAGGCATTTACTGAAGTCTTGCAGGGAAACCAGTGACATGGTTAAATGGAGAGTGGGCAAGGCGCGCAGCCTTATACGAGAAGCCGTGAGAGATTACGGTAGACATCCAAGCTTAGTAATGGTACTATATCAGGACCACAAGAAATGGCAGGAGAGGAACCGGTTGGACAGGGAGTCTAAAATTATACACTGCTAACTACATTTCTATTTTTCCAAATCAAGGTATCTGAAGTATCCTTCAAAGGCTAGGCTATAAAGACAAAAATTGGAAGACGACAACAACAACAAAGGAAAAAAAAAAGCAAGGCAAGCGTTCTCTGTGCTGAAGCTTCTTGAGGCAGAAAAAGCTTGTATCGATATTTTGCGCGAGATTGTGCAATGTTTTCTGACAAAAAAGTCTAAACGGCCCTTCACGGCAGGGCCAAGATGTCTGCCCACTTTAAGGCTGTTGCCACGTCTTTCTGTTCAACTAATGAGAGTATGGTTGGATTTGCATAATTATCCCGAGGCTTGTTACATTTCTTGTCTTTGTGCACTGGCTTTGGTCTTATGACTGCGGCGCTATACTCTGTGGAGCCCAATGAGACAGTCCCGCCGCGATGGCTCAGTGGTTAGGGCGCTCAAATGCTGATCCCAAAGACGCGGGATCGAACCCGTGCCGCCGCGGCAACGTTTTTATGGCGGCGAAACGCAAGGCGTTCGTGTGCCGTGCGCTGTCAAAGTGCACGTTAAAAAAACTACAAGCGATCGACATTTATGAAGCCCTCCACTACGGATTCTTTCATAGCTTGAGCCGCTTTGAGACGTTTAGCCCTATGTACCACATGAAACGATCATCACGCAGATGCAGAGGGACAAGCAAATTTATTACTGCTGTCATCACAGTGTTGTACTACACTAGTTTCATTAACAGGTTAAGTTGATTTTTTACATCGCCTGGGCGCAACTGTGTAATTTCTATATGCTCGATAAGTGAAGTTTTTTTTTTTTTTTTTTTTGCTTTTCAAAAGGTGGCACTATTTCATCAGTGAGGTACATTGCGCTGGCTGAGAACTATCAGTAGGCTGCATGATGGGGACTTGCATCGCTTGTTGCGAAGATAATTGTGGAGAGTCAGTAAATAATAAACGAATATAAAGGCGCAGGCAAAGTTCAAGATCAAATTTCACCAAAAGGGATAACACCTCTTTTCGAGGACAGGTCGCAGGAGGAGGCCTGCTCACTTGCTGTCTTAGTAAAATTACAATTTTAGACAGTTGGACGATTGTAAATAGCCCTAGACAGCTAAAAGATACATAACTTTTTGAACGGAAGTGAGCTCAGTGAGGTAACAAGAACAGTGGTCGGCGTTGCTTTCAAGGATTATTCCTCGTGATATCTAAAGATAAAATGCAAATCACTAAGCGCGGAGGCTTTATATATAATGCTGTTCGTAGTGAAGCAATTATGTAAAGAAAAAAAGACCTTCCTGGGAATATATATATATATATATATATATATATATATATATATATATATATATATATATATATATATATATATATATATATATATATAAAGAAAAAAATGGGAGCTTGCAGGGCAGTATTACTACGCTGTCAAACCAGGGCATGCAACCAAAACAATATCTCAATGTCCCTAGCCATCAAACAAGTCGAGGCGTTAAATTCTTGCAAATGCAATTCCTCCACCCGAGGAGCTTTTTTTTAAGGTAACACGAAGTGGCCAGTTAGATCATTTTGGATGGAGAATGGGTGGGAATAAGGGATATAAACGGTACCGCACTGCGTACTTGCGTTGTATACTATTATTCTCGCAATAAAGCAAGAAGAAATTATCAGGCGACTGCCGGCGCCATTGCGTTATTTTTCATTAATAACAGTATTTTTAAACCTTCGCTCTCTGATATTATTTTCACGTGGGCGTCCCTAAACTCCAGAAGCTTTCGAGGGCCCAGTTGCTGTGGAAGGCAAGGGGGCAGACGCGTTCGAGGGCTTTAATATGGGCGTTGCATATTTGCGACCACAGCCGCCATTCCATTCTTCTTTCCTGGAGAAACCCGCTTCGCGCTCCTGCTGCTTCCGCTCCAGCCGCTGCCCATAAATCTTTCTTCGCGTACACAGTGGTCGTGCCATATATGCCAAGATTTCGCACGGCCTTTCGGGTGACGAAAGCTCACGCAGGACACCAGGAGAAGCGGGCCTGCCGGGTGGCCGGCTAAGCGGCCGGCAGAGAAATACGAAATAGGGACGCTCACCCCGGACCATCAGGGCACAATAATGGGACTCCCGAGCTCGGGCACGAGACCTGGCTGAGCAAACATCGCCGCGAGGTCGAGCTTTCGGCAGCCCGCAGCTCCTTTTCCCTACCGCCGGCCGTGTGGTGGTGTGTTGTAGACTATATGCCGCAGAGGACGGGAGAAAGTGCACCGCGGCGGTTTCGTGCGGCAGATATTTGCGCTCGTATATTAATGACGACGCTGACGTCGGAGCGGGAGACGAAGTCGTGAGAAGGCACGATCGCAATGTGCCGCCTTGATGAGCGCAGCCGAGGGCCGTGATTAATAATGTGCCCCGCGGCTCGGTGGCGGATGAAGTGCAACCGATGAAGGTTGGCGGGCCGCTTGAAGGGGGAGCTCGCTTACGCAGGGAGGATGGCGCAGTGCGCGCGCGCGGCCGCACATTGTGAGGCTCGCGGGCTGAAAGTGCATCTCTTCTCTGTGCTCGCACCGTACTTGCGAGAGATGATGCGCGATTACGTGGCAAATGTGCCAAGTGCTGACGTTGAACGAAAAATGCGCTTACTCGACGCAAGATTGCCTATATGAGCTCGCACTACTATTTACTTTTTTTTCCTTGCTCTATAGGTTAAGCAGAAAAAAAAAAAAGAGCTAGACGCACTGCGCGGCAATGAATTTATGCTCAATATCAAGAGCCATACCAGAAAAAAGAAAGTGAAAGGGGAGATTAACAGAGAAGCAGAGGTATACCTCTGTACTGGTTGGTAAAATGGCTGTACTATACCGAAAAGATAACTTGTGCTTTCAGCCATCTGTGTATGTATACTAAATATACCAGTGACTTAAATATATGCACAGTGCTTGGTTTGGTTTGTTGTTTATTGGGCTCATTGTACCAAAGCTACTCAGGCTGTGAGAGAAGCCAAAGTTAAGGGCTTCGACAAATTTCGATCACCCAATATGACATCGCACAGTGTACAGCTGTTTTGCGGTTCGACTCAGTTGAAACGCGTCTGTCGCAGCCAAGATCACTCCCGTCTCAGAAATCGAGCGCATTAACAACTGAGCCGTCGCGGTAAGACAAGTGCAGCCATGCCTCGCAAACTTTGTTTATTTGCACGACAACCTGCTGGCTTAGATGTATCAGTGGGAAACGGTGCCTTTTCCACTTTTCCACTTTTTCTGCCTCCCTTGAGTGCGACAGGTATACTGCGGGTTTGCTCTTTATATAACTAATTAGTGGCAATAAATTAATGACATATAAAATTTGTTTCTCTTTCCTTTAGAGTTTGCCACGAGCGCTATCCCAAGCGAGCGACAATTACTGATGCCGGATTTTGTCATTACCGAGACTGGTATTGTCCACTTGCTTTTGCAGGTCAATGTTGAAAAGACTCCCAGTCCAGACAACTTCTCAAATGCATTTCTTAATTGATACACGAAAGAGTTGGCCCCGTTTTTGGCATACTCGAAGACGGTAATCTTCCTTCCGACTGACTGTTTGCATAGGGTGTTCTGGTACACACATGCGACAGCAGACTGTCTGCTGACACGTATAGACCCATTTCACGAACTAGCTGTTGGCGCTGGTACCAAAGCCAAAGCAGCATGTTGTCTACCAGCAGTTCACTTGCAAAATTGGTCAGTGGCGTTGAAATCTATATTTAATATTCCCTTTTTTTCTAGCTTAAGAAAAATTTGTATTTCGTGAAGGTAGTCTTTTTATAATAATTGGTTCACACGAAGGAAAAGGCACAATATCTCTCACATTTGTTTCCGTGGACACCGGACCAGCGCTGCAAGAGAAGGGAGGAAGGTGTGAGTTAAAGTGTAAAGAGGAGCCGTAGTGGAGGGCTGTCGTGTAATTTCGGCTCCTTTTCGTCTTTAGAATGCGTAGGTCAATTGATGCAGGCCAACATTGCCCTCCCGCGGTTGAGTATAGTCACCAGTTCCAGCGCTATATATATATATATATATATATGTTGAGTATAGTCACCAGTTCCAGCGATATATATATATATATATATATATATATATATATATATGAAGGAAGCCAACAGTCGGCGAGGCCAAGGAAAGCGTTGGGGATGGTACTTTGTCTTTTTTTTTTCTCTTAATGTTTACTTGGACAATCACAGAAATTAGTAGTGTAATCTGTTTAGGGGAAAGATAAATGAGCACAAAGTAGAAGAAAAAACAACGTGCCGATGGTGGGAACCGAACCCACAACCTCCGAATATCGCGTCCGGTGCTCTACCAACTGAGCTACATCGGCCGCTGTCCCCTCTGCTACTTGCTTGGGTATTTATGTTGTCTGTATACGAACCTTGAGAGTGTTCACCAGCGCCACCCTCAGCCAAAGCGGCGGACGTGGAACGTCCTTTATTACCGCCAGCGTCACGTAGAACGTGATCAAGAGCGAGGGCGAAAGCTGTGCTAGAACCCTCTTACGCTACCTATGGCTTCAAGACTGCCAGAACCGAGACCCTCGTAAGCTACAAGCAGATCAATTAAGGGGAAATGAGGGTGCTCGTTATAATACATGAAGGAAAGAAGCCAACAGTCGGCGAGGCCAAGGAAAGCGTTGGGGATGGTACTTTGTCTTTTTTTTTTCTCTTAATGTTTACTTGGACAATCACAGAAATTAGTAGTGTAATCTGTTTAGGGGAAAGATAAATGAGCACAAAGTAGAAGAAAAAACAACGTGCCGATGGTGGGAACCGAACCCACGACCTCCGAATATCGCGTCCGGTGCTCTACCAACTGAGCTACATCGGCCGCTGTCCCCTCTGCTACTTGCTTGGGTATTTATGTTGTCTGTATACGAACCTTGAGAGTGTTCACCAGCGCCACCCTCAGCCAAAGCGGCGGACGTGGAACGTCCTTTATTACCGCCAGCGTCACGTAGAACGTGATCAAGAGCGAGGGCGAAAGCTGTGCTAGAACCCTCTTACGCTACCTATGGCTTCACGACTGAACACTCTCAAGGTTCGTATACAGACAACATAAATACCCAAGCAAGTAGCAGAGGGGACAGCGGCCGATGTAGCTCAGTTGGTAGAGCACCGGACGCGATATTCGGAGGTCGTGGGTTCGGTTCCCACCATCGGCACGTTGTTTTTTCTTCTACTTTGTGCTCATTTATCTTTCCCCTAAACAGATTACACTACTAATTTCTGTGATTGTCCAAGTAAACATTAAGAGAAAAAAAAAAGACAAAGTACCATCCCCAACGCTTTCCTTGGCCTCGCCGACTGTTGGCTTCTTTCCTTCATGTATTATAACGAGCACCCTGATTTCCCCTTAATTGATCTGCTATATATATATGTATATATATATATATATGTATATATATATATATATATATATATATATATATATATATATATATATATATATATATATATATATATATATATATATATATATATATATATATATATATATATATATATATATCACCTCAAGCAAACGTTCAGATGGGCCGTTTTCTCCATAGAAACACTTCGATGAGTTGCGTACTTTCTGTTATATTATATGAGCTCCTATATTCAAGGCAACAAAAAATAGCCGACATTGTGAACGCCACTTCACGCCATTTAACCACGCATCCACACGTTCTGGAAAGCATTATTCCCATCTTCAGCTGCCTATCCCGTCACTTGTTCCTGATACAGCAATCTATTGGCCTCGATAAAGGGAGCAATAGCAGCCTTATCCTTCAAGTTGTTTCAGTCGTCAGTTATTGGAAAAGGCCTTAATTACTAAGCCGGAAACCTGCCATCAAAAGTTGCGAAATCTGGTCGGTTAGTTTCTGGGGTTTAACTTCACAATGCGACTCAGGCTATGGGCGCCTATGAGAGCCGTTGTGGTGGGCTACGGAAATTTCAGCCTACTGCATGGGGTCCTTTAACGTGCACTGACATCGCACAGCACACAGGCGCCTTGATTTTCACCTCTTTTAAAAAGAGGCCGCCGCGGTCGGGTTGCGACCTCTAAGCACAGCAGAGAGCAACGAGTATAAGTTGAATTCGCTGAGGCTGAATGATGTTCGCCCCTCCAGTAGAGGCACCGTTACCAAGTGTAAACATTTAGTTGTTGAAATGCATACAATCACCCCCTCATGCAATGCCAGCCTTTTCTCTATGAATTCAGTAATGGCTGCCGTCAGGCCCAAAAAGACAAAAAGTCGCCTCGAGTTTAATGACGCGGCGAGTTGGTCCCCAACGCTTTTCAGCAGATTGCACGTTATACGTTCTCAATCAATAGCATTGTCTTCACGAATCCGCAGCTATCTGTGAGACATGCCGGTGTGTCCACTGTGTAAGCCCGGCGTCGAGAGCCGAGAACGACCTTTACGGAACCATGGGCGCTTTCATTTTATCACTCTGCAATAGTTTGCCCGCCTATGGAAACACAAGAAATCTGGGGCGCCTTTCTAGGCTGGCGCCGCATCTGAAATCTCCCAGCGTGAGTCAATGGGCCTCCCTGCTTGCTGTCAGCGCGAATGCGTTTGGACGCGCGCGCGGGCGGATCAATGACGCTAATGAAAGGAGGCCACCAACCCTGGCCGTAAAAGGGGCACCGGGCCCCCGCATTCCCGTCCGAAGCCGTCCTAATGGGGACGGCGCGCGCCCTGATTAGGGGCTCTATTAATAAATACCAGGCGTGGTCCCCCGCTGCCAGCGGTCGCGCATGCGTGCAACGCTCCGCCGGTCAGCCGGGATAGGTCCCTAATAGGCTGTAATCGGCCGACTGTTCTCCTAATGTGGCAGATGGCACGACGGCCGTCGCTCACATCCGCTGCGTGGTCAGTGGAGCTTCCAGGACAGCGGCGAACGCACGCGCCGCCGCTGTCCTGGAGCCGCGGCTGCGGGCGCGTGCGTTCGCGTCTTCCCCACCCACAACCGCCGCACTGCTTCGCACCGCTCGAGTGCGCCTTAGCGCAACTCTCATGCGTGATGCGAGAGAAGCCGACCTGTGTGTCCTCCGTACGTTGAGAAGGCTTGCCTGTGCGCTGTCTTGAAACGACGCAGTAGCGTGTAGACAGCGCGTCTGCCTATCCTTGTGTCTCGTATATATAGCGCGAGATCAGTGGCGGGGAGATCGGAAATTTTTCTCTGGTTTTAAGTGACGTGTGCGGCAACATGCTCCCAGAATGTTGCTGAGGATTCCTGCAGGACGCTTGTTACCTGAACCTACAAGGTGGACGAATATGTGTCATAGACCCCGAGGCAGGCATGTCTCTTGGTCAGTAAAGTAGCAATATCTAAGTCAAAAATTAAAAAAAAAGAAGAAAAAAGTCCCTTCTCATCATTTTTGTGCAGTTGGAATTATGATGTCTGACCTAATATTGAGTAATGACTAATGAATGAGAAACCCTTGTCATACAATTCGAAGGAAGGAACAAGACATCATAGGAGAATAATTAAATGCTGAGTGTATAACTAAGCCATCGCCTCTGCTTCCATTAAGAAATAGTCAATTTACATACAGATATAGCCGTTCTACTAAATCTATCACAGTCCATTTTTCCAGAACATGCAGAGGGCAAATTATCACGAGACAGTAAAATAAATAAACAAATGGGTAAGCAACTTAGCTATCAAAAAAGAGAGCATAAAGGTGCACAAATAAATTGAGAAGAACTTTTATCGCTGCCTTCAAATACCGGCGTAAGTTTGATGTACACCCCCCCCCCCCTCCCTCCGCCCCTTTCTTTTTTTTTTTCCTTTTTTTTGTTGTTTTTCCTTATTTTCTGTATTGAAAAAATTTCTTTTTCTGCCCATATTAACATATTAATTTAAGCCCGTTATGCTTTGGCGGTGCGGGTTGGACAATGTTATTATTATTATTATTATTATTTTGCCAACGCTATAACTGCAGTCATTTCGTTCCCTACCAGAAGGTGGTTTCTCTATTTCACTGCGAAAGGTAGGTACCGTTGTCTGTAGAGCAAGCACTTGCTGAGAAGGAACATGGCAGACATTTTTATTTTTACGCCTACACCTGCTCTAAACGGGTTTAGTGCACGAATCGATCGAAACGTCAGTGCGCAAATACGGAAGCACTTATAAACGAACGCAACAGCTTCATGTGTACAAACCGCAATGGTACAGAGAAAGCAACAAATCGTTGTCCTCGCCATCAAAGCGGGATACCCCATTCATTTTTCTCTTAAATTCGCAACAAATGCCATCTCAACGCCGGGAGCTAGCGAGTCCAGGAAAGTTTTGTTGGCTAACGTAACAGTGATACGTTGAGTGAATGCGACGACCGCGCCCAATATTTTGCACTCTTTTGTGAACTGTTTTGTAGTGTGGCAAAACTTCGGAGAATTTTATCACGCAGCAATTTGTGGCATGTTCTCCTCGTCTCCCGCAACTTTTGTTCATACTAATGCTCATACTAATGTCATTCATCCCATATGGGGCTCTCTTGAGAGCTCAATAAAAATAGCCGAGTCTGCCGAAAGGCTTAGCTGCTCCTTCCGCCCTACTCTCACCAGCGTTATATTTCTTGTTAGCACTTCCGAAAACAATGTAAGTTAAATGCCTATAAACAGCTCACCCTTCCCGAAACGAAGGAACATCATATAAGCTTAATCGATTAATTATTTCGTGTACATTCGCTGCAGGATGCACCCAGTGACCGACAATCAGTCTCATATCGCCATCTTACTCCGAGACACCATTGCAGCTCAGAGCCACCTTTCCTATCACAGGCTTCAGCTGTTTAGCCCCTGAAAGCGGTAATCTTACCTTTTTAATTATGTATTTATTAATACAGTAACCATTTAATTTATTTCCGTGCGTATGTATCGTTCACAACAGCCTCGTTGTCTCTGATATTTATGTCACTGGATGTGATTATCGTCCTCGCCATAAATTTCTGAAATCCATCGTTGGCGGAAAACATGAGCTATTAGACGTAAAGACGGCCTAAATGAGCCTGGACCGTTATCGGGCTGTGCGATGAAT
Source organism: Amblyomma maculatum (assembly GCF_055883805.1). Lineage (NCBI taxonomy): Eukaryota > Metazoa > Arthropoda > Arachnida > Ixodida > Ixodidae > Amblyomma > Amblyomma maculatum. The sequence goes on from NW_028146738.1 coordinate 24,963,578, forward strand.
TCGTTTTCCTCCCGCCAACAGCGCCCCTCGCCTTTTCTCACCTATAGCTTGTGAAGGCTCTTCGAACTTCCACCGTCAGACTCACCCGAAAACGTCTCAGGTCCCTTTTCCTGTATACGTGCGCACAGGCCTTCAGTTTTCAATAAGTGTTTTTGTTTTCCCATTCCGGGCTTCTTTTCGGAACTGTAAATATTTGATATGCTATGATGTGGTATACATATAGTGTACTACGGTATGCAAAATAATATGCGCTGGTGTACAGGTATAGAGCCCAAAAGTGGCACGTGGGCTATGCGCGGGGCTCTCTGTATGAGTGCTCCGGACTTAATTCGACCACCCGCGGACGTGCGCTGACATTTTACAGTATATACAGTAGCGCGCTTTACAGCAGCCTCTAGAGCGAAGGTTCCCGACAAACTCGTAGTGCACGTATTTGCCGCATTGGCCGCTCTACGCGCCTGTACTGCCGCTGCGATTATGATAAAGACGTCAGTGGTAGTGCGGACGATCCGCCGCGTTATCAAGGGGCTATAGAGCCAGCCGAGGCAAAGAAAGCTTCGTGCTCGCTGCACGTATGCGGTATGGGCAGTATATGTGCAAACGTATTGGTGCTCGAACATGTAGGGCGATATAATTTCGAACGCTGAACGCCGCACGACAAGAAGCAAAACCCCCAGACCAACACATTTAGCTGTGCTACCATTAGCGATCGCTACCCTGCAAAACCAGAACCCAATCGAGACCCGTATGAGTGGCAAGAACATTCAAAACAAATGCAACAACTGCAAAAGTACAAAGTGGGCTAACCAGATCTCATTATTCATACAACCACGAGGTTAGTCCCCATTAACTGCTTTTTGGCATTTTGCCTGCATCGAGTGAAGCCGCTGCGGCCGTCATTCGAGCCCGTGGCTTCGAGTAGCCGAACGCCATGCATATTCACTTAGCCACCGCGATGGGACGCTTTCTTTCAATGCAGTGTCATCAGGTGTATCGTGAAAGGGAAAACTGTACGGCTTCCGCGTCTGTGTGAAACCTGCCAACCCAGGCAGGTGGAAGGTGGAGCAAAGGATACACTTCGGGGGGAGAGGCAAGAGGCTGGAGAAATAAGGACTAAAAAAATGAAAATAACAAAGAAATAATTCTACAAAAATTGATAAAAGAAGCGACTAAGAATTGAGATAGAATCAGAACGGACTCAGAACTGGAAGTGGAGAAGCATTTCAATAGGTTGGTGAGTGAAAGAAAATGGAAGCAGAATTGAAAATGATTGGCGGATGAAATAAATATGCTACTGCATTTCCTCCGCATCTGTCCACTGACCATCCAGAACTTTTTTTTTTTTTTTTTTTTTAACATCAAGTGAATCTGGATCCAAGAGAGAGCCTATTCGGATTAAGCGTCACTGGGTTGCATGCGTAAGGGGCCGCGGACTTGAGTTGATTGTTTGCCCCTCGGAAATAAAGTCCGTTCCTTCTTCCCGCAGAAGTTTGCGTCCAAACCAATAGCATTTTAGGGTTACATTTTCCCCCTTTTAAGGCGTATGCCTTTCTACTCTCAAGGTGTAAATCGTGCGTTCGCGAGATGTGTCCGTCCCCGAGATTCCACGACATGTGCCTGCGAGACGTCGCAATAGGTTCTGGCATCGAAATAATTTCCCCGGTCGGGACGTCGCAGTATATTCTGATGTCATATTTTCACCGTTCGGCTAGTTAGGCATATAGGTCCTATAAAAAGCCCCGTAGAGCCACGTGTCAGACAGTTCAGTCACGCATGTCGGGAGAGGACTCTCGAGATGCCGGTGTCGCCGACAATGAAATGAAAGAAGAGGAAAAATGAACGAAATTGTACCGAGTACACAACCACACAAGACAGTTGTATAAGAAGGAAGAAAGCCTTTCGCCATTAAGCTCTTCAGCGAAGCTTAGTGCAATCCTGTTTTTTTTTTTTTTTTTTTTTGACAGGTGAGTGGTGGCTGCTGACATTAAAAATTAAGCAATAAAGGTTAGCATGTTGGAGCTGACCTAACTTAGTACAAAACCTAATGAGGCGCAAGAACGTTAACCCTGTTCGTGACTAAGGGAGCTAAACAAATGCCGTTTAGCAAAGAGTTCAAGTGATGCTTGCGATAGGAACTTAAAATACATTAGGCCTAAAATGCAAGCGAGAAGTGCGAACAGTATTTACCCTCTACATACACCAAAGCGCCTCATTGGAAATACATTACAAATTAAGTACTTATAGCCTTGCCCGGTCGTCATTTCATATGATAAGGCTTAATGTACCAAGTGAACCAACTGGATACTGTCCATTTCAAGGTTGGACATCACTTTGGCAATTTCGGTGAATGTTTCTAAGGATGTGGTATATTCATCTTTGATATGATGTTACAAATATTCTCAAATTTCTCTCATGCGCTTGCAACTAGTGACGAGATGCTAGCAAGAGAAGAAATGCTCAGCTTATTGTCAGGTGGCAATGACTGCGTGACGTACATAAGTGCCACCTTTCAGTTCTCAAATCGAGTTGCTATTTGTGCTTCCCACATTTCCTTTCTTCCATTTCGTGTAGTAGGCGATGAGCTGTCACGAGGACTTCACGCTGAGCCGCACCGTCAAAAGAGGCGACACGGCCGTGCACACAGGGCTCGGGGCAGATGACACAAACGCCAGACCTGCGCGGATTCTGTCGATCGCACGCAGCAGTCGCTGGATGCGCGAAGTGAGCCGCGTCGGAGGAAGAGAAGGGGAGCTGGGTGAGCCACGGGAGGGGGCAGGGAAGAGGAGGACGGAGCGGTTTAGACAGCGCTCTCTTCCCCAGCTGTGCGCTGTGGTGCGTTCCGCTGCGACCGCCAGATAGGACGTGCGTCGGCGAGGGGAGTGAGGAGGGCGACGTCGTCGCCCAGGGCGGGCTGAGTGCGCGCGGGCGTTCCCGGAGGAGTCGGCGGGCTCGACCGCGTGGATAGCGGCGGCAGTGTGGCCGTGATTAGGCAGCGGCGAGGATGCCCCGGTCCTTCCTGGTGCGGCGGTGCGGCAGCTACGCGCGCTGGAGAGCCGCCGTCAGGGCGCTCGTCGCCGACGAGGACCTTGTGGCGCGCCAGCACGTGCTCACGTCCCAGCACGGTGAGTGACGCTCTGAGAGACATGGCTGCGCGCGTGTTGACTGCACCGAAAAACGGTGGCCGAGTTGCGACTGCACTCCGCGACGAAGCGCGTGCTGCTAGTCGTGGAGAAATCTCAGTCGCTGAGCTGTGCCACCCGTTTTTCACGGCCCTTTGCGCTCCGCGCGACATCCAGTGGAAAGCGCGAGTACGGAAGGCGCGTCTTTACATTTGCAAGGAAAATTGACGGCATCCACCTTGATTTATTTTGTTCCGACGCGAAACAGACTGTACAGATTGGCCGTCACTACAGTTTGTTTCGAGCGCTGTGTCTTACGTTCTTTCCTCCTGCTCCCTATGTGCTGAAATCTGCGCATGACACTGCTTCAGTAGCTTGTATAGATGCAAACGAATGGCAGCTGAAAGTAACAAAATTTGTACAGCGATTCTTCTGTGTTCAAGCCTTATTCAATCCATCGTCTCTGACAGGTCATGAGGCGCTACAAAGTACAGGATGTAGATGTAATGTGTCATAGATTAGCATTGACTGTGCTAAGATTGCACTGACAGGTCCGTCTTGTCATAGCGAAAGGTACCGGATGCCTTGCTTTCTGTTCTGTTGCAACAAAAAGGACGGCGAGAGTTTTCTCCAAATAGCGTCGAACGCTTTCGACCGCTACCTTTCGAGGACCGACGGCGAGTAATGCGATTTGAGAGTGCACTAAGCTTTACAGCATTTTCTTGAAGTTGTGTTATATAAAGCTGCTGCATACAGCTTAGAATTACTTTGACCGATTGGCTCAGTCCAACCAAAGTCCGTAGTTAGGCGAGTTATGACTCAGAATTCCTTTAGTACTGCTTCCCCGCCTCCCAATACCCTTCACTAAATTTCTCCCCAAACATTTTCACCACCCTGTGCTGAACTGCACCTAATTTCTAACTGTCCAGCAGTTCCAAGATTATGCAATCAAATGCAATGCAGCTTTAGTATATTTACTGTGTCAGGTCGTGAGCAGAAATTCGCTTGTAATGAATAGGACTCCTTTTGTAGCAGTGACAAAAAAAACAACACAACAATACCTCCATAAAAAAGAACGCTTTCTGCAGAGTGAGCGACAGAACAGATACCTTCCGCAAATGAAGGAACTGGGGCGAAATTTCGCAGCCCCTTTAAAAGAGCCACGAAAGCTTTATTTATGCTGGTTTGTTTGTTTGTTTGTTTGTGTTAAATAAATTTTGTCTCCGAACTATAACCGTTGAGACGTGAAGAGGCAGGATAGACAGGCAAGAAGGTGATTAAGGCGGTGATTAAGGGCGCGAAAAGGATGATGAATTCACCGCGTAAATTGAACGTGATCATAATCACGTTGGTCCCACGGAGTCATGCAAAAAGTAAGTTCGCATTATAGGTTGAAAATATTCGCCAAATGGCCCCGAAGGGTTTAGTCTGCACTGATTGCGCACAGCTGGCAAGCTTATTTTGATGCATAAACATGGTTTCCTGTCGACCCCTACTGAAGTTGATAATACTGTGAGCGGTGCATTGCTTAGTTCTCGTGGCACTCTTTACAATTCCGCTCTGGGCTATAGCTTCTCCCTTATTGAAGACCCTGCTGCCCTGCAGCAGTCTGCGTTTGCTTATCTAGGGAAACTTTCTTTATGTGCCTGCTCGCAGTTTTAATTGATGATTAAGCACCGTTTTGCCCACTCTTTTTAGGGCCTTTTCTTCGTTCTCTCGTCTCATTAACTGAGCTGCAGAAGGTGGATGCTCGTATAACGCAAACTGCTTCAGGGTGCGGAATGGAGGTTATTTGCAACCGCATGATATGAAAGCAATTCAAAGCTATGAACATGTTGGTGCTGTGTCTTAATGCCGCGGGGACGATACTCGTTTGTTTTTTTTTTGTTTTTTTTTTACAATGGAGCTCAAAGTGATTGTAATATATTGCTGTATACTACTGTACGCTATAACGCTCATGTTCTAAGGGTGTTTACTGATGATTAACATAAGATCTCTGAGAACACATCTACAGAAAAAAACAAAACAAAAAAAAATGCCGAATTTCCTTAAAAGAGTTCCGTCTCATTTTTAGACACGTGCATGGCTGTCCGATTCTGATGTACTGAGGCGAATATAACGATGCGATGTGCTGCAGGTAGACAAACTGGAATTCAAGCGTCCTAACGTAAAGCGGGCAAGGCGAACTTTCTCCTTATTGATTGGTACGCAGCTAACAAGCAGAATACATGCTTATGACATCATTGGGAGTAGCAGCCTTTGAATACAATCAAATGCTCTTGCGACCGGACGCATAAATGTCTCCACTCTTAAGTGCGCAGAAGGGCTGAGCATGGGTTGCAAGTCAAGTCAGTTGCAAGCTTCAAGTCAGTCGTGAACGGAAGTTCATTATGAAAAAAGATATTAATTCGACTCCAAATTTCCACCTTATGGTCCCATGCCACTCGCTAAAAATAACACTCTGCTCAGAACTGCTGGGCTAAATGCTTGTCTCTTGATTATGTTTTCTGGTATTTTAAAAGTGATATGTCATTCATGGGATATGTGCTGTATAGAATGCATGACCAATTGTTCATACCGTTCTCTGGTTTCCCATTCTTTCCCTGGCAATTCTCCGCTGAATATTTCTATATAATCACACTTCCCAATAGCCACAGCGTAATATATACTTGCAAGCTGGTAAGTTTTATGATGCCGACAGCTCATATAACCAAAATACCCGAGTACGGAAATTGATCGATGCATTTACGACTGTCCACAGAAAGCTGCAGCTCACATGCGCTCTATTTTCCCTAAAATCTATTTCACGTATCAAGCAGTAAAAACCTATGAAAGCATTGCGTGTTTATCGATAAGTCGGGAGCTTGGCCAGAACACTGCGCGCAGAACAGAGCGAACCAAGAAACAGCATAGCATGTGCGCAGATACAGATGCCTGAGCCGAGCCGCATGCAGACACAAAATTTAGAACAAATTGCGTGTGTGAGAGAGTAAGCGATGGAAAGATGAAGCGACGGTTTTTTATTGTCATTATTTTTGCTTCTACCGGCAAACTGCGCCCTCGCAGGCACGCCGAGAGAGCTCATTCGAAATAACCGTTTTTGAGGGAGCGTCGCGTTTGCGTAAATCAGCGCTCACATTGCTCAAGAGGCACCAGCGAGCAGTCTTACTCCATACGTTGCGCAGCGCACTCTGCGTGCTTTGGGCAGTTGCAAGAGCGCAGGGTCCCGAAACCAGCTGTTCTTCACTTCCTGCACAAAGCACCACTGCGCACATGTTGGTCCCATCATAGAGGCCACGCATGGTGACATGAATGCAGCGACAGGTGGTGAGTTTAAACAGCCTTTACAGACTGCATCTCAGAGGCAGAGTGAATCAGAGCTTTACTGAAACGCTTCGCACTGTGTACGTTTCAACAAACAGCCCTCAAATGCGAGCCTGTTAACGGTGAGAACCTTCCGCCGAGCACATACTTTACTACACCAAGGAAGCGTGCTGTGATGCACAGTGGACAAGGTCCTCGAAGAATGTGTACACGCAAAACGCTGTATATATTGACGGGCAACTGCGCTTCTGTGCAGCCTGACTGGCACCGGCTTCTTTGCCGGGGTCAGAATCGGTACGGGTGTGTGGGTCGCACTCGGGAACACTGAACCCAGCAACAAGAAAAACAAACAAACTAAAAAAAGGCATTCGTTTAATATTACATGACCTAATGCACACGCGCTATTTTCTTTGTTTTCGGCTCGTCCGAGTACAAGCTACTGTGCACTCGAATTTACAGAAGAATAGAGCATGCCTCAAGAGGAAAGGATGAGAAAGCCGACACATATGATATAGCAACCAGATGACAGAGTGAAAAATGATATATGTCGCGCGAAAGGTTGAGAAATCTGCGTCACGAATTAGAAAAAGGAGGCGAAGTAGACATTTTTGAGAAAATTAGGATGAACATATGGAAGTAGCCAGGACAGGTATAGTGCTAAAAAAAGAAATACGGAAAGAAGGGATACCTGGCTATGTTTTGGCGCGGCCTAACAAATATAAAGAAATGTAGTCGAAGGGGAGGGAGATAAAGGCGAAATTTCGACGTGACACTGTTACAAGCTGTTTAGGTAGCAGGTTCCAGCTGACAAATGAGTCTTGGAAGTAGGAGCACACGCACTTGTCGCCTGTAATGGATCCAGGTTGAAAAGTGACAAACCATACTTGTGCAAGGTATGCACCAGCAATACCACATTCTTGTTGCTCCTACTTCCGTGCACTAAGGTGACAATCACGTTTACAGTGACCTTATTTTCGTGTTGAATATAGCTAGCGCTATGAACGAAATGGCATAACGGTCTTGCTACGCTTGCTTTACGCCCATCACAAACGAACCCACAGGTAAACCTTGTGTACACCGAAATTTATTTCGAGGTAATGCGCTGAAATCCCGGCGACGTGTTGCCTGCTGATACGCTCAAAAGGTGTTTAGTTCAGATGAAGGAAAAATATGTAACGTAAATGTTCTCTCCCTCCTTCTTTCGATAGCTTGACCGAAAGGAAGATTCACATGAACCCAAGCTTAAGTTATTACTGGACTGCGCGAGGGTCGCTAGCGGGAAGGTGCAGCAATGCGCAACCCCCAAACAGAATCAAGGACGACAAAGAAGTCCTCTCTCTGTACTTGTAATTGACGCAAGCAAATTGCATCTTCACAGCAAGGAATCGTTGCGAATACAGGAATAACTGGTGGCGGGAAAAAAAAAAAAAAAAGAAGCTTTGATGCGAGAAATAATGTTTTTTTTTTATTTTTTTTTAATGCTGGTAGTGTAAATAAAGGGTCACATTTACATTGGCATGGACTGCCATGTACTGCTGGTTTAATGATAGCACCTGCATCATCTTTCGCTTTGGATGAAACTGCTTGATCACAATGCTTATATAATTGGAAATTAATATCTTGGTCTGGGTTATCGATTACAAATTACCCTGTATGCCGAATATAAAGTATTTATTTCATTCCAGAATGCAGAGTCAGAATAACCCTTTTATTAATGAAAATATTTTTCTCTACACCTACTTTTGAGTCGTCCTACAGGCTGGGCTGACCAAATTTACTATATGCCGCATGTGGTAAAACTGAAACATTCGACATGGAATCTGTGGTCGCATTTATCATCAAGTATGGTAGTTTCTTTGTGAAAGTACGCGAATCATGCTTGCTTTTCTGGCGAAATTATCCTTGCGGTCGATACAGTCGAATGTCTTCACAGTTTCTAGAGGGAACCAGCAGCTCTTTCTGAACGCATACAACTGAACGCTGGAATGAAAACATTTTCCACCTGAACCTATGCTATTTCGCGCAAACTTTTATACAACGAAATGTTAGGCTTTCAGCGGAATAAGCGGTGTCCTACACGTACGGCACTAGATATACATGTGTTAAGCACATGAGAAAACGAAGATGATGAAGAGCAACTCTGTTACAAATGAGGGAACAAGCCCTGTAGTTGGGAAGCTTTGGTTAAAGACAGGGGTATATCCTAATGCCACGTTTTTTCAGGTTAGCAGAGGAAGGCACCATCTGTGAGCCCCGGGTTTCGGTAGGTCCTGAAACTCTACTCAATCGTGCTTTGAGAAACACTGAACGTGTCAGTTGCTTGTGCAGGTGCCGTAATAGGTGGCTACATAGCTCCGGGTTTCGAATCGGTCAGCTCCCCGATTCTGAGGCGCACAGCCCGCGTGGAGTTAGATATCGCGTATAGTTGAAGCGTTCTTTCGCTCCACCTACATTGTCGTCACACTTGTCACATCAAAAGCAGTGTATTATTCGTACTTCGAATGAGGTTGCACCGCGGCTGGCTCGTAGAATACATGCATATAGTGGCGCTAATAGGCCCAGCTGGCAAACCGTCACCTTGCGAATAAAGGAGGGTTGACTACCAGCTTGCTGCATGATATGTTGCTTTAATGACGGCAAAAACACCAGCTACGGATAATTATTCCTTAGGAATGCTAATAAGCTGCACGACAGCCTATGCATTCCACACAAGGTCGTCAAGAATAGTATGGGCCTCTCTTATGGATAACGATTTTATATAATAAGTGTCGGTGTCACTTCAGCGTTCACCTGCTTCCCTTTGATTATGTTGCTAAGGTCAGACATGTTACCCGTGCCTTCTTGAATGTAGCTCTTGACACTTCTGTATGTGTCGCTGCATATGCTCACCCACAGGTCGCTGTGGGTATACGGCTACAGTGTGTAATAATACAAATTACGTAACCAGCCTAACAGGAACTACAAATGCGAACTTGTTAATAATTTACGCAGTTAACTACTAATCATCCCCAAGTAGCTTAGTCTTCAAAGTGATCAGTTGACTTCACATCTGCGAAACGCAGACTAGAACACCTGAAGAAACGAGAGACTGAAATTAAGAAGTCTAAATGAACATCCCATTAGCGCCTAATTTTCCCTTGTTTTACAGAAAAGTAGATAACTCGATTAAGTATCTCCTTCATGACCTGCTGTCTGCTTGTTTTTTTTTTTATTCTCTCCTTTCAGCTCTAACGACGACAAACAGGTGCTCGGACTTCAAGTGGTCTGCTTCGCAAAGTGATGAAGGTCAGTCTCTCAAACTCACTTCGATCAGTCTGTGCAGTACAACCACTGCGGAATGTCTCGCAGAAATTCCGCAAATTATGAAAACACACCGTTGTGAGAAAGCTCTGTATCCTCTGTTTTGAAACTGGCTCACACTGAGTTGAGTAAAATCCAAGATTTCCGCCATCGTTGGTATGTTTCATAGACTGTTCAACAGCAATCGCGTTTTTTATGCGCGTGCTTATAACCAATAACTTTGCTCTCTTCAGCCTTAGGCGCATTCAGTCAGAAATGCCCCACGCTTGCGACCCTATACATACAATAAACCTGGGAATAAAGATTGGGACGTCGGCGAATGCGAATTTTACTGCAGTGAGCAACCGCGCCGTTGTAGTCTAGGCCATCGTGACAACTGATAAAGACTGCCTCGGTTGAACAGTTTTCAATGCATGAAAAAAAAAAAATTCTAGTGTATTTCTAGGCTGCTACCGTGCACAATCTTGAATCGAACTGCCAAGCTGTTGGTATTGTGCAATCTGGCTGTGCTTATGTTTTCTCGGAAGCCCCGAGTGCGAAAATTCGTAGTCTGCCCCTTTCTATGGAGAGAAAACTGCTCTTTCACATCGTCTGAGTGCCGATTGATGATACCTCCACGCCAGCGTATCTACACGCGACTCGACGTGCCCCACGAGCTTTGTGGACGAACAAGTGCCGTTGCCGGTGACGTGCGACGATCCCTTTGGCTGTGTTCATGTTTCATCGCTAAGCGTCCCACACTGCTTCATAACATGCGAGCGTGGGACGCTCCATCCGACAGCATGGTCTCGGCTGTGTTCTATGTGGAGAGATGCAAGGTTGCTAAGGCACACCCGTAGGCAAAGGTTTGAGACCCCTTTCGCTCACACAACTTCAGGAATGGTCTGAGTAATACCTGAAGGCTTTTTTTGTCTGGTTTACTTTTGAGGTAAGTTAATCCCTAAAAAACGTGCTAGGATCAAGGATCAATAGCAGCTCTTGCGGTAAACAGAGAAAACGCTCATACCTTTGACTTTTGGTGTCGTTAGAGAAAAGTGGCCTCTTCAGCCGCCACATGAAATTAATTCAATTCTGGCAAAATTTACAAGGCGGGCACGTGTTGTCAAAATGAACCTTTGTAAGGTTCATCTAGCGTGATTCCTAATGTCACTGCTATCATCTGCACTTGCGCCTATAACGGGAGGCCCGTAGAAGCATGATTACCCATTGTATTCGTCCCTGAAGGATGCGCAACGCTTCCGCTGGCTGGACGTCAATCATGCCGCGTTAAAACAACCTCTCTTCCGAACATTTTTGTTGTTTATAATAGTGAAAAACAAATTGATTGCCTTACACACTGACTTGTATGGATTGAGCAATCAGCTTCTGTCTTAACCTAAAGCAGGTTTCTCTGCTCGGTTACTTGGCACAGTGGCAAAGCCTATCACAAATTCATAAGCGTTTCTGGTTGGGCATAAGGACGAAATAAACCCTGCCATGCACGTATCCAATTGGGGACCAAAATAGCTCCCCCCCCCCCCCCCCCGCTTTTCGCAATCAAGGTTACCTTCGTTCCGATTAAACCCTGGCTATACCGGTAGTCAGGTCTTTTGTTTGGCTTATACAGCCCAGCACTGCCCGCATCCCCTTTCCGGACAGAAAAAAAAGAAGAAAAAACAGAAAAAGGAAAAAGGAAAAAAAAAATTCTAGCCATGTGCGTGACCCTTAGCCGAGAGGTCCCTCGCGTGCTACCGGCTGTACTCCCCCGTAAACGAGCCGCTTGGCACGACTGGTCGTTTTCGCCCGCGTTCTGCAGGAAAGCTCGCTTACAGTTCTCTTCGTGTAGTTCTTGGTGCTTGCTGTAAGCTGGTAGGACTGAAATAACTGTTGTCTTCATTAAAACAGGTATAATTAGTGTGTAGAGGTATCAGCTGAATACGCTTATTTTTAGTAGTAAAATTTTCGTCAATTTGTATCGAGCAACAACGAAATTCATGCAATATATTAGTAGCATAACTCTGTAGTGAAAAGCGCCAAAGGTAAAACTAAAATAACTTCAAATAATTTCAGCACATGCGGCAAATCATTATTTGCTTGGGATAATTTATTAAAATCATTTATTTACTATCAGTTAAATGACGGGGCAATTATGGACAAAGAGTTCTATTTCCGCAATACGAAAGCCGAATGACTGCTTCACTTCTATTCTTACAAAATGCAGCTTCTTTTTCGGTACTTCAGCTTCCGTTACAGGAGTACTTTGTATTAATTCGAGTGAGAGCGTGCGTAGTGCCGCAGAGGATGATGTCACTTGTGAGCAATCGCAGGTGGCGGGTGTGTGCATGAGCGGCTGAAAGGCCAGGATTATCGGGTAGATGATAGCAAGCTTCGACAGTTGCCTCCAGTTAACATTCGATTCTAAAGAACGTTGCGGCTAATGTTGGATGCAATTTTTTTTTTTTTTTTTAGTAGTGCGAATGATGATCTTGATCATTTCGGAGGCATTCAAAGGTCCTGTCTGAGATAAGAAAATCGAATCGCGCGAAAGCAGAGCTGCGGGGAGAAAACGTGACGCGAATGATTGGCTATTGCGTTTTCCTGTAAACATGAGCACTCTGAAATCACCGTAATTTTAATTTTACGAGTTTTTTCGCTTAGATTCTGTTGTTGATGACTGATGCTCCACTTTATGTTCGTGCTATCGGAGTGGCAGATTCGCTTTGAGCGCCTGCACAAGTGCAGGAAAAATCCGACCACCGGTACTCAGGGTGTCTAACCTGTAGAAAATAAGCTTACCAATTGAATGCAAAGAGCTCTTTCCTTACTGCTTACACAATAGCATATAAACAAGCTCGTGGCTTAAAAAAAAAAAAATATCTGGATGTAGGCAATGTAGAAGTATATCTATGTATGGTGCGTTGTTTTCTGTTTGACGGTTTTCTTTTCCGAGATGACCCTCTTGCAGTGTCCAAATAATACACAACACTCGAAAGCAACTACTGCGGAAAAAAAAAAAAAAAAAAAAAAACGAAAATGAAGGAGCATGCTTTTGGGCCCCCATGCGTAGCTATACAAGCTTCTAGCAGGATTTGTGCTTCGGCGGGAAGTTACAAGCGAACTATGCCTTTTATAACTGGTGACGCGTAGATCTAGCTCCGGGGGCGAACAGATTAGCGCGTAAAGCTTGAGTGAATAATTGCTTCGTTGGAGTTTTATCCTGTTCTACCTCACAACACACTCTAGATTCTTCTAATCGACACACTGATAAAATGTAACGAGTAGTTGATGGAGGTGCTGCTGTATTATTTATATCTAAATTATCCCGTTTTCGCACACTAAATATATGGTCAAAGCAGGGTTCACAATGTGATTTATGTGTTAGAGCTTATTTGTTCTGCCCTGTTATGCTGGCATGTGCAATGAATGAATCGATAATAATGGCCTGTAAACAATGATTTGTATTCGCAGAAGTTTCTAGAAGTCCCAGCATTACTCCACCGTGTCAAGAGTCCAGTGCAGGCGTGCCTAACGTCCTCACGGACTACTCCATTCAGGCGCTCCTTGGTCTCAAGACGGAAACGACCAGGTAAATGCAAGGCGTGAGATAACGAGTTGCGCCAAGTTTACAAAGAAAGTATCTGCTTCGCAGCTACCATTGTTTAGAGATCAGCCTGTCTCGTGCAGCTGAAGATGACTGTACCTAATAAAACTAAAACGGAGAACCCAGCAGTTTCTCTACATCTTGGTTTTAGACTGGAACAAGAAACAGCCTCAACTCGTGAAAAATGCGTGCGTGAACAAACATTGCGACATCCTTCATCTCGATCTATTGCACGCCAGGAGGTTAAGACGGACGCTAGGGGTAAAGAGATTGGTTTTATTTATGGGGTTTAACGTATCAAAGTGACTCAGGCTACGAGACGCTGTAATGGTGGGCTCCGGAAATTTCTACCACCTGGGATTCTTTAACGTTCACTGACATCACACAGCACAGGGGCGCCTAGCCTTTCGCTTCCATCGAAAAGCGGCCGCCGCGGTTTGGATTCGATCTCGCTTCTTTGGCCTCAGAAGTCATGCAAGCGCCCTGCACCAACACGGCGGGCCAGGGGTAAAAAGAGGTCGGCAAATAGAAGTGTCTGTTTGTAATGGACAATCAGCCGAATATACATGCACTGCAGTGTACAATGAATGGTGAACGAGTGACGCATACTGGTCGCATCGGCTGGAAGATAATAACAAGAATTTGCCTTTTTTAGGCAATTTCTGAACACAGTTTTTCAGCACGTCAGCTCTCGTAAAATGTGGTACATGATTAAACATCAAACTTATCCACTGAATTTATTTATTAGGTCAGTCCGAGCGCTTTTTTCACATATGTGACTCGTTAATTGTAGACTATGCTGCGAAATGGCGCCCGTTAATCATCTCTGGAACGTTTGCTGCTTATAGCACCTTGCCAGTACACTCCCACAGCAGTAGAGAACAAACTGGACATGTATGGGACACATATTCGCAGGTCAAGTTGAGCGGAGCGGTGTATTCGTTAATGGTGTCAATAGCGTTCAAAACCTTAGTTTGCAGAGAAGAAAAACTAAATGCTGCCAGTCGCTGTGTGAATGCGAAGGCAGCAAAAAAAAAAAAAAAAAAAAAAAAAAAAAAACGAAGACCACAGGCAAGCAGGTTGGCGCACTACTCGCTTTATAGGGAGAACTTGCGCACCCAAGCTGAAAGCAACCCGGTGGTGGTTCCCCACACTAGTCGCCAAAATAAGACCCATCGCTCTCGGACACGCTCAGTTTAAGTATGACACTGAACTTCGGGTGCAAGACGCTTACAAGGGCACTGAGCGAGCTGAGCTTTATTTTTTCACTCTGTAAATATCGATGGCTCTTTCTGTGGGTTTTAATCTTGTCCTGCTGCAAGAGACGCATTTATTACTAAAAAAAAAAAAAAAATGCGGGATTCGCGAATTTTTTCCGCTGCTAGATTTTAACCTCTGACGTCTGCAGCGAAAATGACTCCGTTAAAGCTGTTTCGAAGTAAATAGTAGTATAGTCTAGCCTCGGGGCTTACTTTCTAAGTAAACGGGCTATGGCGACATCTGTGTTCCTCTACTTCGTTTGTTCTAGCTTATAAAAGCACCTTTACGGCTGAGTAGAAGTGTCTTTGTAATTGTAACGCGGTACCTGTCGTTGGCCGCTGCCCGCCAAGACGCCAGCAACTTCTCAAACGCCGTAGAAGCTGTTGCACGAGAGTATGGTTGTATACGTTGCAGTGGCCTTCCGTTGCTTCTCTCGTAGCAAACAACGATTAGGGCGCGTGCCGATGGGGATATACAAGCAAAGCAAAACAAAACAAAACACGAGGAAAAAAAAAACGTAACAAAGCTTCATGAGGATGCACACTGTAGTACACCTAGGCACTTCTTCAGTCTGTGTCATTTAATTAAAGAGAGCGCTGAGGTGCTGACTGTTTACATTGTGAAGACGACTGTCACTCAAATGCTTTTTAACGCAGGCACGTGTCGGTAGCTGCAGAGGTCATACATATGATGACCTGAGTACTATAAATGAAGGCCGTACGTGCCTCTTCTGGTCAGCGACGGGCTTGTTCCGAGTTTTGTTGTTGCTGTTGCTGAGAGTTCTCCTAAATATGTGTCGTTCGTGCTTCTTAGTACGAGATATGCTATACAATTATACACCTTTCGGGTAAGGAACAAGTGTTTTAGAGAAATGTTTTGAGAGTTAAGAAGAAAAGGTCATTACGCAAAATATGCCATATTTCTGCTTCATTGTCAAACATATATGAAGAATTTTGACCGCGTGTCCGTTTCTGGTTTGAAATATTCCCGGCGTACATAGGACCAGGCAAGAGAAATACTCTGCGAGAAAGCAGCATTGGAAAGCCAGCTTTGAGTAATCTGCTGTGACTAATTTACGCATTTGGTATCGCGTTCTAATTCCACCATCGACTTTATCAACAATATTTGGGTCGAAGCTGCCAAAAAATGACGGTTTCGATCGTTTGGGTTCAGTAACCGCACTTGCGAAGACGAATGCCACGAAAATGTTTGACACTGCAACCATTCGCGCTTTGTACGTCTTAATAAACTTCGCGCTTCTATATTAGGCCTTGACGGTTGAAGGACTGCCACTTCTGAATTTATTTCCTCTCCTCATACACTTCGTCATACCATTCTTGCCCACAGGGCTGCTCACGACACTCCAGCCTGCGCCGAATCCTTCAATTCGCCGGAGTCGCCTGAGCTTGCACGCAGCACGGTGCTCCTGTCGGCCGGCTTCAGTCCCGTGGCGAGGAGGCTGGCGCCGGCGTCCGCGGCTCGCGAGTCTCGCGACAAAACTCTTCGCCCCGGGCCCGGCCGCATTTTTGAGTGCAAGCAGTGCTGCAAGACGTTCAAGCGCTCCTCGACGCTGTCCACGCACCTGCTCATCCACTCGGACACGCGGCCTTACCCGTGCGAGTACTGCGGCAAGCGCTTCCACCAGAAGTCCGACATGAAGAAGCACACCTACATTCACACCGGTGAGTGCCCCCTGCGGCTACTGCTCGGGGTCTAACATCGCGCAACGCGCAGAATCTGGGCCCGTGGCGAGCACTGATGCCACGAAATCCCGAGTGAGGCCTACTGTTTCGATCCTTAGCGTTTCCACTGCGCACACTACAAAAGTTCCCGTTGCTAGATGGTAGCAGTAATGAAAGCTTCCTGCTTATGACCTTAGATCCCTGGTCCACCTGGCGGACGGAGAGAAAGTAGGTAACGGTGGTCGAACAAAAAATTCGCTGGACATGAAACAGAAGCAGATTTAATAGACGAATTTTACTATAAAAGTTGCTCAGAGGAGCAACTTTTATAGTAAAATAATAATGAGCCTAATTTTTTGACAAAAATAATCCAAGACATAGCTAAGATGGAACCCTTCCATCCCCTCCCCCTTAACCCCTTAACCGCCCCCTCCAAGAGTTCTCGTAAATCCCCCGTAAGCGGAAATCTTAATATTGCCTTCCAATATCAGCACATGACTTTTGAAGCATAACACCCTCATTACAGTGCGTGCCCACTATATTTAGCTTCAACAGCGATAAACGATGAATTGGTTGCTGCTTAGCAGGACATGACTCTATTTAAGCTCGCTATACCCATGTTCAGAAAAAATTCACGGCATCGATTGCACTGCTGCACGCTTTCGGTGTTACGCCGGAGCAATGAAGCATCGCTTTGCAGCACGTCGGCAGCTACAGGTGGGCTGTCAGCGGAGTACTTAGTGCTCCTGTGGTGTCATATTTTAAAGCCTATAAGAGTGCCCGTTCAAGAGTTGCTGACACCGATAATGAAGTTGTACCGTAAGTCTAGGGGAATCCCCTGCGTCCGAGCACCTTAATGGTTTCCCTGAGGTGAGGTACTAGCATTTCTTTCTTAGGATGCCTCTATCCCAGGGAATCCCCCTAGACACCAAACTGTAACATTGCTTGCGATTTGCGGTATGGATCATTAGAGTCTCGCTTTGCCATCTGCTGGCCAAGTGGCTAACGGAGTTTGTCCAACAGCTGCTCTGGCGCGGTGGTACCCACTTCTCGGTTCGAGCCCGCATGCCAGGACAATTCTTTTTCAATGAGAAGGTTTCCGGGAAAACCGAATAGCCTTCTTGTTTATCTCTTTTGACTATATTCCTCCAAGAGTTAATGCGTCAGCTTTCTTTGACATTACTCCAAAGGATTTTGTGAACGGTATACTTGGTAAAATCTCCCAATAACTTCGCTGCTTTACTATCCCGCAACAGTCACCGCAATGGCGAATACCCGAACTTTTTAACCAGCGGACGCGTAAGAATTTCTGAAAAGCGTGAACAGATACAGTCAGCGGATGTCTGGGGTTTTGATGTCTTGCATTGAAACCTCTTATCGGTAAACTAGTCTCGTTCTGCATTCTGCTCAGTATTTCCTGACAAAGACCAGAGAAACCTGCGTATACAATTTTTTATCGTTGTGTTGTCATTGAGCATTCCAGTATTAAAAATTCAGGTTTTGCACGGCGTATCCTAGAGGGTGCGGCCACGGAGTGCTTCTTATTACTGTCGTTCTCCGAGGCATAAGTGCTAGTGAGTGAGTGTTCATGTATTTTAAACTGCATTCGTGAAAATGCCGGCGTTTGACAACCGATTTAGAGTCATGATTGGGAATGCCTCACCTTGTAGGAAATCAGTGTGCTGAACCCGGCTGAAGTTATGGCGAGTAAGCCCCTGTTACGTATAGAAACGAAACATTTCAACGGCACCTTACGTAGAGGGAGTGCTTCCAACATGATCTTGAAAAAAAAAAAAATCTGAAGTAATTCAGGAAACCAGCCTTTCCTTCAGGCATAGTAAGTTTCAGAGTAGCCATCAGTTTTTGCTCTCACAGTAAATTGCACTGATCTCGTAGTAGGTGCCAGGAAACCCATTCTATTTTTAAAAAAATCTGCATTTATGACGTTTTATCGTCGCACAGCATCATTGCCTGAAAATAAAAGCGAGGTAATAATGCAACGGTGTGGTGGCATGAACGCTTTATTGTCATCGATGCCAGTAGCACCAAATAATGCCGCCAGATTTAGCGACTATAGTAATTTGGATTTTGGGCAAGAGTGTCTTCGAGTGGATTTTGAGCAAGACTACGAGAGCTCACTCGATGGGCTATCACCACTGCGGCGGATGCTTCCTGTGAGAACCGCGTGTACTGAAAGACAAGGCCTAAGTGTTTCCGCGTATTATAACCGCGTTTTAGTAGAACCGACCGGCTGTGCCTGTTTTGAGAAACTTTCGCCAGAACGGCAGTACGCTTGCTGAACCCTTTATGTAGAAAGAATACTTACGCAGAAGCTGGTTGGTGCGCCCAGCCGCGCTGCAGGAACGAAGCAGAGCGTCATAACAGAAATAAATATATGAAGAACCTTAGCACCAACGCCTTTTAACTTGGGGGTAACAATCAACAGTTGAAGTACAAAACAAAACAACAACAACAACAACAAAAAAAGCCAGACCATTTCGCACTTAATATATATTGCGCTTTCAGAACGCGCTAAGGCACACACGAGCACTGTTAATGATTTGCCTAAATGGCCTAAACTCTTCCGCCTCACTCAGCATCGCTCTCTGGCAGTTGAAAAGCTAGAACGAAAACTGAAATCGGCGTCATCACACGATCGGGGAGCGTCGAGCATTTGGCGCCATCTGCACACCGCAGGTGAAAGCTTCCCGTTGCCGTGGAATATTCGCACTGTTCCGAGAGATGGAGACTTCAGTTGTAGGCTCCCTGGGTGTTGTTCCTAAACCTTCAGAATTTCCGTGGGAAGAGATGAGGATTCTCTTGAGAGCGAGCCGTTGCGATGACTTCCTCACCCTCGTTCTCATAAGGGCCTCGGGCGGTGAGCGCAGGTCTGACTGAAGGGTGATAGGGATGTCAAAGTCGATTAAGGTAAGGACGACGGGGAGCAAGGTAGTAATTTGAGTGTGAGGAGCGGACAACGAGCACGGCCTGGATCTGGGGATGAGGAAAGAAGTAGCGAACCAGGTCGCTATGGCCTGGTTATTATTTCCTCGCCAGCGCAGCTTTCAGTCTTTTGCAGTTTAAGCGTAGTGACCGCAAGAGACATCAAAGCATTGATATTCTGATTTAGCAACCAAGACTGCTTGTCTTGTGCATCACAACTTGTGTAATGCCGTATTTATAATGCAGTGAATTCCTCATTGTCTGTTACATAGATGATGCCTGTTTTGCCGTTGTTTCTGGTAGTAATTTATTTTAGTTGCTTGTAGAATACGATGTAGGACCGAAAATTTTCGCAGAATTGTGAGGGGATAACATACAATATGACCAATTAATTATAAATAAGCAAATTTAACAAAACGTTTGAACTATAAGCAAGGTTTAAGAGATTGTATCCTAACGATGTACCGCAGCACGCTGCAAAAATGATAAAGAGTTGTCGCTATCATAAGTAAGTCAACATGCGTATTGTTGGTGGAACGCGGTGTTTGTGTCGATGTTTTAAGAAAGGTTGATGCCGATTACAAAGACGAACAGATCGGAACCTGGCGATAGGAAGAAATAAGTGTGTCGAGCACCCATAGAGATTTCTTTATCTTTTAGCTGCCGATGCAAGCAGGTCGTCCATGCCACTATCCGCTTCATTGTGACTCGACGCTAGGTTATGAACTCATAAATACCTAATAATTCTGACTAACAGTGCTTGCGCCACCAATGAGATGTACTACTACGCGATCGAAATGTCCACACCCGTATTACGTCTAGCCGAACTCCTGACGCGTTGTGAAGCATTTTTCTTTTGAGCAAAGTTAAAGCTAAATTTAAGACATTAACTATGCATGCACTTGTTTCAATCCATCCAAGTAAGTTGCGGAAACTCTGGTCTGCTAAAGGTTCTTGCCGCCAGCACTGGGCAGCGCGAGGCTTGTAAAGCATTTCAAGGAAGCATCGTTTCCACAAGCATTTCACAATGGTGCCTTTTGTCTCCATTCTTCTCATTTCTTGGCGGAGTTTTCTGCTTCAAGAGAACTCAGAAGGGCTTCTGTATAACATTTCCAATAACAAAATTACAGGATTGCACAGCCTGTGCGTTGTCCGTGCATGTTAACAAACCCCAGGGGGTTGAAATGTCTGGAGTCCTCCAGTACGGCGTCTCTCATAGCCTAAGTCGCTTTGGGACGTTAAAACCCCGCAAAACGAAACAAACAAGCAAACGTTTCTCCTTCTCTTCTACTTGTTCTGTCTGCATCTTCTCTTCTACCTCTATCTTGGGTGTTTGTGTACTTGCTGTAATTCAATTCTTTCTTTATTTTCTTCGCCTTCGTCGCCGGCAACATCGATCTTCTCAGGACTCCTTTCCTCGACATGCGAGAATGAAGGCATAACGTACTACTCGAAAGGGGAAATTATGTCGACGACACAACCTATTGCGACGTCTCGCGGACACAACTCGCGGCATCCCGCGAACGAACCTCGTGAACGCGAGGTTTTCACCATCAGCCTATAAAGGCCTTAAAAACCTCTGCACCATCAATAAAGTTATCTGATTCGGATTTCACGATGAGGGCTTATGTTCTACTATTATTACTCGGTAATATCGGTAGTATGGAAAAGTACGTTGAGCATTAAACTTGCGTAACAAAAGTAAGTGCGACGACTTGAGAGGATGGGCAGTTTTTCCTATGTGATTGAGTCTCGAAGCAAATAACGTTGGGAAGGCATTAGCACATGTTATGACAGCATGTACCGTACTATAGGGCACTTGTCATTGAATTCGCTCCCCCCTTTTCACGCGCTGTTCTCACCCAACTTGTATGTATGTATGTATGTATGTATGTATGTATGTATGTATGTATGTATGTATGTATGTATGTATGTATGTATGTATGTACGTACGTAGGTATGTATGTATGTATGTATATGTATGTATGTATGTATGTATGTATGTATGTATGTATGTATGTATGTATGTATGTATGTATGTATGTATGTATGTATGTATGTATGTATGTATGTATGTATGTATGTATGTATGTATGTATGTATGTATGTATGTATGTATGTATGTATGTATGTATGTATGTATGTATGTATGTCATGTTGTCATACCTCATTTCTATACTTGCAGGCGAGAAGCCCCACAAATGCAAGGTTTGCGGCAAGGCGTTCAGCCAGTCTTCGAATCTGATCACTCACAGCCGCAAGCACACGGGATTCAAGCCGTTCGCCTGCGAAGTGTGCGGCCGGGCCTTCCAGAGGAAAGTAGACCTGCGCAGGCACAAGGAGACGCAGCATCAGAACTTGGATGCATGACAGGGCTCATCGTGGAGGGACCACGGAGCGATCTCGACTGTTGCTTACTCTAGTCTTCAAACAATGAACTAGTGATGCGCATGCTGTTGTTTTCATGTACAGATCAATATAGCCTGTGCTTGCGCAGCTCCAGCATTTTCAACGCGTACTCCCGGCGTGCTGCAGGCTGGTAACCGACATTTTGCAAGATTGCGGAGCATACTAGGCATTTTGTGGACTGAAATAAAGAAGCTTTTTTTTTTACGAAACTAAAACAAGAAATTAGTCATGCTTACCAAAGGTAATCATGAGGCTGACAGTTCATGTGTCTTTCATTTCGAACTGTATCACATCTGTCTCCGCTCCTAGGCTTACGCAAAATGATTTGGAAAAGTTCACTCTAGAAGCGTGAAACTGTAAAATGATAAGATGTATGTTTTCCATCTTTCCTTACTCATCTGTGTGAAGGAGAGTACTACGCCTTCTGTCGCCACAGTGTGCAGCCCAACGTGCGCTTAACTTCTATAGGCGGAGGGCTGTAAATCGGCCGAGAGACCCCTGCCACTTTCGTTCTGCCATTAAAGGTAGCGAAGAAAGATTCTTAAGGCGTGTTCTTAAGGCCACACGAACAGATTAGCAGTGCCTTACTAAGAGTCACTCTCGCTGCAGCTACCTTTATTATTATTATTATTTTTTACTTTCGAAGGTAAGAGCTGCGTGCAAGCAATAAGCATAAGCAAATATAGGTGAAAGCCACATAGCTCCGGGGTAGCTATATTGTTCCATACAAAACTCATTGAACTTACAACTGCATTTGCACATGTCGCAACGCATTTAGAAATCTCATTAACAAGCATCAGAAGAATCCTCAACAAACAAGTAAACTTCAGAAACAGTTCAACGCTTTTGCGTATGCCACAATTTCTGAGGATCGTTTTCCAGGTTACAACAGGAAAAGTTGAAAAACAACCAAGAAAGCGAATGCAATGTATAGCGAATGTATAAGGTAAATTAACTGCGTTCAGCCTAATTTTATTTGCGTGGTAATTATTATTGAAATATTAACTACGCACCACAAATTTGAAAAAAAGAAAAAAAAGAAAAAGATGGAATACGTGGAGCATTTGCGATCGGTAATCCACTGAATGTTCTAAGCTCTTTAAAGACGCAACACAAAGGTATTAAGGCGATACTAATCACTTTAGGATGACCTGAAAAAAAAAAAAAATGCCCCGTCAAAGTGCAGTTGCTCTTCTCCATTTCACGGCTGCGTATATGTGATTAAAAACACTTCTGTTATAGCGCCCTATTCCCTTTAAGTCTCTGGATATTGGAAAACCACTGGTTCTCTCTATTGTACAGTGATCTTGCGTTCATATTCAACTTTTTCAGTGACTTGCGAATTTCTGGCCAACTTGCAAAAGACTTGAGTTTTACACCTTTTTTTTTTTTTTTTTCTTGACCTGGGGCTATCCGTAAAACGCAGCCCAACGCGTTATTCTCTAACTTCTTTTTCGCGGCCAGTGCGCAGTGTCGTTCAAAGGGTGTGAAGGTACTTATCATAATACATCTATCAAGTCTTTCCTTCAAATACAGCCAACACCTCTTGCAGTTGCTTATGCGTAATAAATACGAAAAGGGATGTTGCCTGCCTGCTTAGCCTCCACCTTATCGGTACTTCATTGCAACTCCTATGAAGACCTATGGCCGCCGTAAAGGACTGATGGAGGTCATCAGAGTCCTTAAATACTGCTGTATCGTCGTGAAAGTTGTCTGTCACTCTATAGAAGAGCTTGGTACGTTGCCCAGAGCAGCGGCACGGCAGCGCTGGCGTCTATCAAGGGGCTGGTTCTTGCGTGCGGCGGAGAGGGTGGCCGTCCAACTACGTGAAAAGCTATAAAGTGTGGGGTGCGGTTGTAGCACTTTTGTTTCGCAATGGTAATTAACGCGTTTGTATTCGCAAAGCCATTCAGTTCTGCGAACGATGCCGTCAGCTTGTTGCGTGATGCGTTGTTGTTACGGCTCAGCAGATGTCAGCAACGACGAAACGGTGTCGCTTTCCTGTTTCCCATTTGATGCTCAACTACGACAGAAGTTGGATAGGCGCAATCCGCCGAAAAGGAGTTGGGGACCTCCGATATTCAACCCTCCAGAAGTGTAGGTTTGTGAGAAATATTTTGGTGCCATTGACATCGTCCGGTAGGAAAAGTTAATAGGAAATAGGGAAGTTGTGTCTTTGAAAAGCTTCCCAAACTTAAGCCTTTAGCTGCTCCGAAAATATTCAGGGCTCCAAAGCCGCGTCTTTGGGCATCTCCAAACATCTCCAAACAGGCGTCATTTTAAATTCTTTCTGAAATGTCACTTACGTTTTTTCCGTCATGTAATATTAAAAGCCATCAGATCGACAGTGCATGTAAAGTGCCCACCCCGCGGAGGCAAAACACCGACAACTTACGTTTATTTGTTTATTAATTGATTCAGGTTTTTTTTTATATAATTGCGTTCAGGCCCCAAAGGAATTACGTTGCATAATACATCATACCAAAAAAAAAAAAGAATATTACGCTTCAGGCGGCAGAAAAAACTCTTTGACGCAGAAAATAGGAACAGTGAAAGCAGGCGCAAATACAATGACAAGTACATATGGCAGCTTCAAAAGTACTAAATTCGGTAATGTCGACAGTGAGAAGTTGGTTCCAACTATCAGAAATGCTGAGCACGAATGAATAAAAACAATGTTTAGTGCGGCATCAATGACCGCCTATACTATGTGGAGATAATCGACGTGCCCTGAAATATATGGAGGGGTATAGTTAGTAGCCGGCTCCTAGTGAGTGGATTGTTGTGGTAGATCTTATAAAACAGATACCCGAGAAATTGCTCTGCGGTGACATATGTTATGACTTAGCTTTTAGGTATTTTACAGTATAATGCTGCACAGTGTTGCACAGTTTTTTCGCTCTATAATTTCACCGGTGCGCAGCTTCAGCACACTGCGACGCAAGATACACCCAGATTCCAGAATTATTTTGGTGTATCGAAGTCACGCATCACTGCTTCCACAATGTTCCAGATTGTCGTACTTGCTTTTGGCATTTTGTCTGGATGATGCCCTGTCAATTTCAAATTGAGCGCCGCCTTGAGTGCGAGGCATTCTTCGAGGGAACGCACAATCGACTTCGCCAGTAGCAACATGTCGCCGAATGTGCGTACCTTTGGGAGCGCTATCCGGCCCAATAAAGTAACCATGCATTCACTGTATTCCTCTATTCTGAAATCGCTATGTGAGTATATGTCCCTACTTTCTTCATTCTGTATGAGGAGCTCGCTTTTTTATTTTGCGCATGCAGTAGACTGCCGATGACTGGAGAAAATAATTCACACCGCTATGGTAAACACCATGGTACAGTTCTGCAATGCGTATCTAAACACACCGAAATCCAGAGCTGTGCTATTAGATCGGGGTTGGGTAATTTAGTGACGCCAAGCCGTGGAATTTTCCCTTTAGAAATAGTGGGACCATGACGACTTAATGGTAAAGCTATATCTGCCAAAATGCGCAATAATGAGCTGTAAAGATGAACAAGTGAAAACAATAAGGTCTAAAGATGAACATGACCTCTGCTGTGGAAGCATCGCGAGCACGATCGAACTCTCTTATTTACTGCGCTTCCTATAAGTCAGCGCATACACAGCACCAACCAGTGCGACACTCGAAGACGTTTAGTTATGAAGCATCCTGTAAAATTCAACGCCGGCTAGTGATCAGCTTGCGGAAAAATGAAGCGACCTACTGTTAAACCTGCGCTCAGGTCGAACAATATGAGCAATAGTATCCGGGCGAGCAATCCAAGCGCAAATATGAATCCAGAGAGTGCTGTCTGCTAACACAGCCTTTGCTTTGCCGTGCAATGCTCTGCGGTAACTCATATATCGTAGGATAATGAGCACGCCACACACTTCGGCAATGTTTCAGTGTCCCAATATAAGCCTGATCAATCTTCACGCAGCAGCTTCACTATCACGGGCTGCGACTCTGCCAGCTGCGCTTTCTTCATTTAAACAACTGGACTACGATCACGAATGGCAGCGGATACAGAACATCGCCTTTAACTTTGGACAAAATGACAAAAACATAAAATAACAACACGAGCGCGAAACCGAGAATTTAAGTTGCAACCGCACTGCCGACACTCGCTGCCTCCTGATCGGCGCTGGCGTCTCTTAAGACCGTTTTTGAACATTGGGAGTACTGAAAGACTCTGGTATTATGCAGCATACTAAGCATATTTCCTCGGCGCTACGCATTTTTTTTTTTCATAAAGGGTTACACAGGGACTCCTTTAATTCTCCCACCGCTCGGAGGATTCTGCGGTTTTCTAATTTATGGCACCTCAATATTATCATGAATATTGCGTGCCGCCGAGAGCCGTTTTCTAAAATCAGCGCGTTCCTTGGTTTTAATGCAAATCAACCGCCCACTTATTGTCTTGTATGGTAGCAAGCGATGAGCATTTTGGTCCATAAAAGTATACCTATGATACCCGTGCATTAATTCTGTACATTCACGGGCGCAGAAAGAAATACCGCCCCGCTGCGATGCTTCAGTGGTTAAATCAACTACTGACCCTGAATACGCGTTTCGATCCAAGCCGCGGCGACTGCGCTTCGATGGAGGTGAAACGCAATGCGCAAAGCATTGTGCAATACAACCGAGTGATAAAGAAGCCCAGGCGGTCGAAATTATCGGAGACCTCCACTGTAGCATCTCTCACACTCATTGCTGACGCCGTTTTGGGACGCTAAATCCAAAGTATACCAAATGCTTACCAAATGCCAACTTATCGATGAGAGTCGAAATGCAAAGAACCGCCGTGGGCTGGGCGTGTCAAGACACGTTAAAGACCCATCGTTTCCCACGTGCAGCTCCAGGACGTTAGTTAAAGTCTTATAGCATGCCACGCATTTGCCTGCATTCTGCGGTAGCCGATGTACTCGACGTTGAGGCATTATGGAGTGGAAGCCTTCCGAATAACTTTCCTCCGGCGTGTTTTGAGCAAGGTGAATAGCCACTCCAATGTCCCATGCGGCATTCTGGCTCTTGCTCCGCCTCAGCCGAAATATATTTTCCTATTGGGCGCCGACATTTCCAGGGTTGCCGCAACAAATATCGCTGATGCTAAAATTGTGCACTTCTTCAAACGGATAAATGTTTATTTTTTCTCTCCAAGAGAGTCGTGTGCAGCAGAAACTGAAACTAAACTGTCAAATTGGGCTGCAATGGTATGCACATACTTTTCATGGTATATCTTTCTTATGAAAAAAAAAAATAATAATAAAAAATAAACAGTGCTCGCGATAGTTTTTCATAGCTCTCACTTTGCCCACATATCAAAATACCGGGAGACATATACATGCATTGAGTAAAGGTAACTAAGCAGGAGGTCGATCCTCCGCAGCACCCCCCCCCCCCCCCCCCCCCCCCTCCCATAGCACACTGCTCTCTGAACAGAGACTTCGATGAAAGTGGTGGCTTTGAATGACGATCTGCCATGCGGCTCTTCCACAGGCTAAAAGTACCATGAGCGCAAAAAGATCGCATGGAACCTCCGAAGCTTCCATTGTAGGCGAAAATCTTATAGTATATGGCGTAATATCAATGTCCTCTTTTGGGAGACTCGAAGAATGTCCCAAAAAACACAGCATCACGGCAATACACAAAGCAATGATCTATAGGTTCTGGCTGCTAACACAGGCGACAGCTCACTGACCAAGGCACAAAAGTCCCTTTTGCACGAAGCCACGTTTTGACAGGTAAGGTTGACGTGTGAAATTTCGAAAAGAAAGTCTTTGAGGCGTATTGTATCTACATTAGCTGCACCCGCTATACTACACTATTCTTTAGAAAGGGGAGATAAGGCTGCCAATACATCGGTACAGGAAATGTCGTCTCAACCAGAATTTTTGTCATCTGTCTTCTGCATAGACACTAAAGGTATTCTTAGGAAAACTGTACGATGAGGAAATGGAATGTGTCGGCAACTTCCTTAAGAAACCCCCGCAAAGGACCCTCATTCCATTACCAGTGGGCGTAAAGAAATTAGCAAATAGGGACTTAATCGCATATTAAACACAACTAGCAGGAAGAGATGGCTTGCTGTTATAAAAAAGAAAAACCCAACATACACCAAAGTCCCACATTGTTTCGCTCGATAAAGAGGTGCCTTGTGTAAGCTTTGCCGCACGCAATCATTTGAAAGGAACTATTACGAAACCAAAAGCAATAGAGCGAGTAACACAGTGCATTTCCGTAAATTTTGCGCTTTGCTGACAGGCAATTTTGTAGCGATATCATGCCGGCGGCAACCAGAACTCGACCTAGTACGCCTTCTTTAGGGTAGATGGCGCCACCACATTGCTCGCGGGCCGCACTTCACACTTTTCCAGCACTGGTGCCACCAGCTCACACCATCACGTACAAGGCGGCCAGCCAAGCGCCGCGCTGTATGCTGGCTGGGTAAATTTTAATGGACGGGGAGTGGACGCATTTCTGTAGCTACATGTGTGATGGATACGCTGCTGACTAACAGTGCGGGACGTTCGTATGAGTCGTCTTAGTCTTCTACAAGGGCAGATTATGTATCTGTGCTTTCTCCTGGTCGGGAGCCTTCTACGAGTGCGGACGGTGCATGTACGTCTAATCCTCGGCGGCGGGGTAGGCCAAGTAAAGACTGACCTCCAAGGGGCGAACTTTCACTGCGAAATTCGTCAGCAGAAAAGGGAAGCGCGGCACACTGCTGCGAAAGCTTTGCGCGATCCTCCAAGAAGTGAATGCCGCTGGCGCGCCGCCGACGGGCGAAGCGCAGTGTGTAGCCGTCCGTAGGGTGCCGCTCCCACGGCTCGCACTCTATCGTCGCAACGACGCGTCCTGGCTGTCGGACGTAAAAGAAACGGCTACTTCATACTACGGGATAGTATGTACACAAAGTGACAAAAAGCGCAAACAAGAGAGAAAAAAAAAGAAAGCAACACGTTACGGCATCGTACACACCTTGTATGCTTGCACGTAGCAGTCGGGACAATGCGCTGCTTCACCGGCCACTACGTTCTTGGATTTTGTCACAACTTTGTTTTTATATTCGCCGTAAGCGTTTTCTTGCCTTTAGCTTTACATTATATTTAAGTGGAACTGCACATCTCGCTTTATTTTAATGTTGTGCGTGCATACTACCGCGGCAGAAATGGGAGAAGAAACCCCGCGTGCAGTCATGGCGATGAAGATCATCGGTGCATATTTACTATAAGCATTGAAATCTTGTAAATGCTCCCGCATTGCAACTGACGCGAGAACAGTGATTCTAAGAATTCTATACGTCGTTTGCATTACAACGAGCGAGCCACTGAATCAATGCAGGAATGTAACACTTTAGTTCACTTTACTTGAAAAGCCACTGCAGTCTGCTGTCGGCGTCGGCAGCTTTTTCAAACGACGCCTCTGCCGCTGCAAGAACATGCTCTGGCTTCGATCCTAGATTTGATTATGTTTCATCAGAAATGTGACGATTCATGATTCATTCGACGTATGAAACGCTTCTTTTGACGATGTCTGCAAAAACGTGCTCGGAACAGAGCGAAGCCGGCTGATGGAGGCGGCCATTGTAGAGGACGGGGCTACGAGAACGAGTTCTGGACGCTGAATGGCTTACGTACGTTCAACGGACGCAGCGAAGCGGTGGCCGCAGGGCGAAAATGTCTGACCATGCTAGATCAGGCGCGAACAGGACTTTTCCGCGACACGCGTTTGTCGGAGACGTCACCGGGCGAAGTTCTCTAGTTCTTCGAGTTTTTGCTCCATGAAGGTTTGCCTTAAGTCTGTAGCCGAGAAGGCGGAGATGTAGGCTCGGCAAGCAGATGCGATGAGGGTTAGGCGGTGCGAAAATGCCGAGATGCGGGCACGAGAGGTGGATAAAATGCAACAGAAGAGGGTCGGAGAGGCGGATTATCCCAAAAAGCGCGTTCTGCTGAACGCGCACAGGGACGCATTAAGTTTCAAGGAGCAGCGTTCGAGCTTAGCGGTGACGTCATCGCCTGTCAGGCAATAAGAAAAGAATATAAAACATTGCTAAGGGCAAAATCGTCGCCAGGGTGCGCGCGCGTGTGTGAAACGCGTCATACCCTTAACGGCGGAGCTTAGGTGTCCCCCTAATGTTTTTCTTCTCCAGCTTTACTTTATGATGACAGCATAGTTAAGCAAATTCAGAACAATGCAAAGGATACAGGACGAGAAGAGACATGAATACTGACACAAAGAGCGTTGAGCTCCCAACTGAATTTATTTCGTGAAAAAGGAAACTTGTAAGGGCCTTCAACACAACAAACAAGGCACAAACCGAAATTAATCGTGCATGATGCAGAGGCAAAGATAACAGCAAGGCCATGTGGGCACTAAGGCAGCTGGATAGTTCGGATGCCGCCATTTAAGCATGCATTCCATCTTTTTTCTTGATAGGGGTAAAAATGTGGAGACCTAAAGTAGTCGTTCCCCCTTCTCTTCGTATTAGTTTTTGCCTTCTAAAGAGAAAGAAAGGTTATCGAGAAGTTAAAGAAAGAGAAATTATAAGTTACCTGCTTTCTCGAATTACATTCATTTGGGAGTTCTGCGCTCTCTGTGCCAGATTATTGAGTCTTTTGGGGACTGTAATGGGGCTCGGGCACTGCTCTCAGAGCCAAAAAGTCACGCCGCTAGCTCGGGCCACTTCCGCGGCAGGGAACACCGAGTTATCTAACCACCATAACCGAGTCACAGCCAGTCGGCCAAGTTGTTTATTGGGAAATGTTCCTCGGTCGTAGCGTCCGCGCCGCTCCGAAGTTGCCCTTTCGCCGAGGTTGCCTGTCATCTCTGAAGAGGAGGGGGCCGCCTTCTGGGCTACGCCAGTGCTTCTCCGCCGCCGCCTTTTCTGCAACCTCTCTGAGGGACAGAAGCCAGAGTGAGAAGGGTCGCGGCTGGCCACGACATAGAAAGGGAGGGGGCTCGCCGCATTGGTGAGGAGAATGAAGAACCGCCACACCTACCTCCAGGGGCCTTATCTTCACCTCCCACCTGGGCGCCGTCTTCCTCTTTTGGAGCCGCTCGGCTGGCCCCTCAGCAGACCCGTGCAGCAGGACAGGATTCTGGACCCGGGTTGGCAAGCTCAGCCTCTGGTGCCGCGGCCAACACGAGAACGGTCGTTCCGCGGTATCTGGCTGGTTCCGCATGCAGGCCGCACATCCTCGCGCTGCTGAAATCTCCGCCACTGCTGTCAGGGTGATGATGAGCGGGCGAAGAACCCAAGGCCGCCATCTGGTCATGGGCCGCCGGTAAGCCCACAGTGCGCTGCTCTCGTATACGGCTGCAGCGACGCCCTGCACGCCATAAAGGCAGGGCAGGCACCACCCCTCCAAGCACCAGGCATCTTGCAGAGCTCCGTGCTGAGGAACCACATCGGCGTGTGTATCGACACGGGCCAGTTTTTTTTTTCTTTTTTTTTGGCACGAGACCTCTCGCACCATGCGGTTTTGCACTTGGCAGTGTTGACATCCGGCAATCTGGCTGACTTCGGGTATTGTGCCTGTGGCTGCGATGATTTCCGCGCATTAGAACTGTTAGAAACCCCTTCGCGAACACTCGCAGGTCTGGCATTTCTCCGTCGCCAGCTCAAGATGTATAGGCAGCCGGCGCTGCAGTGTGCGTGATGTCACGCTCGAAGCACTCCCCATACTTTCTGTGATCTCCCTGTGCATCGATTCCCACTGAATAGCCGCGCGCGTGATCCCACATGCTTGGCATTTACCTGCCGCTGTTTGCGAGATCACGTGCTCGACATTTTTCCGTTGTCCCAGCGAGTTCCCTGGCTCCGGGGTTAGCAGCGATGCCCATACAGACCTCTCTGTGTTTCGCTGGCCTGCTGTCCCCCCTTACCCCGCCATTCAATGCTTGCAGTTTCCATAGCAACTTTCATCTGAACATAGTGCTCGAACGGATCTACCGATTCGGCTCGAACTCGCTTCTTTATATGACGTCTCTGTTCATAGATATTTAATTCAATTATATGTCATATTTTGAGGGTGTTCATTCGACGCGTCAAGTCCCATTTCAAGTGAGTGTTGTAGTATGTTTGAAATTCTCGCTCGAGTTCATGTGCTGTGAATTCATTTCTCGGTCGACTAATCAGATTTTTCACTCACATCCAGCGACGCCTCGCCAACTATGACGCCGGATTTTCTGCAACGCCGGACGCTTACGCTATCACTGAAAAACTTGTATTTGATTTTTCATTCTTGATGGCATGATCCTCTACTTCTACAAGTTTGTTTTGTACGCTCATTATAGCGCCGGCAAGGTTTGAAAAAAAAAAAAAAAAAAAAACATTAATGAACGCTCAAAATTAGGTGCACAAACCGTGTTAGGCCTGTCTGTCGGTTTGAACCGCACTATTAAACCAACGCGATAGAAAAGAATCGGGCGGCTTCGTATAGCTTTGGCAAGAGCGTAACAGCTAGCAGACAGCAGTCGCCCTGGCCTGTAGTTGGTGCGCATGCGGCAACTGTCGGAGTTCGCTGGTTTGCTCCATCATAGGGCAGTGATGAAGTGCAAGGTCGATGCTCGCGTAATATTGTTAGCAAGTCCGGAGTGCACACTTTACACTGCCGTTCTGACCTCCATTATCACGCTCGATTAACCCGCCATGAATGCCTCCCTCCCACAACGAAATAGCAGCGTCGCACTATATATTATAGAGCCGACGGGAGTGAAATGCGACGCAAGACCTACTGGCGAATTCCAAAGTTGGGCGGCAGGCCTATAGCTCAAATACTGCATCGCAAAGCGTTCTCGAATGCTACAGCCTCCTAGCTCAGTCGTTCAAAACACAGTGCCTCTACACTGTGTGCTTAGAAACGCGAGAGGGTACAGGAACGCGGCAAATGCAGCGTGCAAGAGTAGTGGGCTCGGAAAGAGGACAAAAAAATGGGACAGTTGTGCAGCAAACTATATATTGAAGGCGAGAGCGCGTGGTGGGATTCGCGTGCAGTATACCGCACGCAAAATGCTTGACAAAGTTTTCTGGAACTCAGGAACGGTGCTTTGCTTAGTGCGTTTGCACTGAAATTTCGTTCGTGCTCTAAACATAGTTTTAATCTGCATGAAGTCTTCTATGAATCGTAATTCAATCTTTATGCTCGAGAAGATGAATTGAGTCCAGCGGGTGACAGAAAATGGCGCCAACGCTCGCCTGAAAGCCCCGTGTATATGCGGTAAACGCATGCTTATTATACTCAATAAGGAATATGGTGCTGTTCACCAATTGTTTCGATGACTTGGTAAATGGTGTTGGAAGCACACATGTTCCAAAGATGTGACCGTTAGGTTACTTGTAGTAACAACGTGCGTGCTAAGTGCATGCTATGGGAAAGACGTGAATGCAATAACTTGTCCTCGTAATTGACACCGGTCACTCGGCATATATATCTGAAACAACATGCGCCACTGGTTTACGTTAACTATACAAGGCTTTATAAGGAGAAGCTTCAAAGGACAATGCAACCAATACCATAAACGGAAAAATGAAGTGTTATTGCACATTTCTTAAATATTCAAATACAAACCCCCGTTAGCATCGCAATAGATTGGCGTATTCAATACAGTCTCAGAGAATGCACCTGCGTTAGAGTAATAGATCCCGAAGAGGACTTTACACCACGCGAAATAACGCGAATGAAGACACCCCACATAGCTGACTTTAAACTTGCCACACAGAACATAGAATAGGATAACATAAACGAATTGTCTAAAGATACGTCCGACGTAACCATTCAATTCTCGGTAAAGCTACGGCGGACGTCGATATAGGCCCATGGCTAAAGTACCGTCTAACTTATGTCCGCATTCCGCGTACATGAAGCTTGTGGGGCCCGCGCCAGCCCCATTTGAAGGGCGCGCCGCTTCCCGGTACTCCCTGTGCACTTCCCCCGTTTCCCCTTCCCTCTCCCGCCGACTGGATAACCGGTCCCTGCGCGGGGGCTATAAAGAGGATCGCACGCAGTCGCCTCTCTTCCCCGCCGGATCGTCTTCAGTGCGGGAGCTCCTGCTGCTGGCTCCCGATCACGACACCCCTGATCTCCGGACATGTGAGAAATAAATCCCTATGTTTACACGACCCGCCTCGAGTCAGTTCGTGTGCCCCTCGTGCACAAGCCCGAAGGGTAGATCGCCCACAAGCTCAACCTTCATGACCCTCGAGGAGGTGCTAAGAATTAAATGTTTACTCATTCTAACGTAGGGGCATTCCCACATTGATGCGTTTCACTGTCTTCACTCAGGGTTGTGTGCAGTCAGTACCGTTATCCCGCGCAAAGGTTGCATGCAAGCGACGGTGGCAGGCGACGCGCGACGCGACGTATAGTAGTTCCCCAAAAATAAACGGAGCACACGAACGAACAAAATTTCGTTTCGCGGCGAGCCCTGGAAGCGGATGCGCATATGTATAGCTTGGGTGCATGTAGGTCACCCGGATGTTCAGCTTGATACTCTCGATGTTCGCCTCATGAGCATCCCGGACGAAGGAGAGCACTTTTTCCACAGGCCCATGTTCCGTTTCATTTTGGGGGCACTATTTCGCGGGCCGCTCGCTGCAACTGCCACATCGATCTTCTCGTAATGTAAGCTAGCTACTTGTAGCATCTGCGCTGTCTTCAATCCTGCACCGACCTAGGATGATCGAGCGCCTGCATAACACGTACCTCTCCATGCTCTGACAACACCTATCTGTGATGCGCTCTTCTTCTTCTTCTTCTTTTTCTTTCGCTTCCTTTTCTTTACATGAAGGAATAGGATGTTTTTCATTATATCCTTCATTTAGATTCTACGTCAATGCTGGGTCTACGCTGGTACAGCGGCGATGACTAGCAGGCAGGTGTTCCTGTCGAGGCGAAGATGCAATGCATGAGCGTACAACTGGAAAGCCGGAAGCGCGAATGATCCGCTTCCGTACGAAGATCAACGTTTTTTGGATATTTGACAAGGGTAAGAAGACAAGTGCTCAGCCTTCAGCTTTGTCGTCTCGTTAAAGTTTGCGTATATGGAATTTATAACCGCCGTTGGTTCAAGGTTAGCGTCAGCCGGTCGGAAAGCTCCCGATACGCCGTCGTCACACACGAGCGAAAGATATGCGACGCCGGACTTCGGTACACGGAAAATCCCATGTTTGCATGATAATAGCCTGGGGACAAATTACGCTCCGATCACGTCTCAAAAACTGTCCCAAATCTCTCAAAAGCCGACCAGCTATAGCTTCGCTCTGATTGACAGGTTTGTGACAGTCTTTTTTAATTTGATCGGAGCGCAAGTCGGCCAAAGGACTAAATTTGTATTTCAACGCTGCTGCCCCTCGACTTGCGCAAAGCAGTATGCAACCAAAAGACATGCTGTTTTTCGCGCACGTACAGCGTTTATCAAAAGTTTACAGCCCAGAAGGTTTGCTTTTAAGCCATATAATACGACTTCTGTATTGATCATGGAAGTCCTAGCCATTGGAGAGGGTAGGACGAAAAATCTTCTTGTCTTCAGCAAGTATGGAAACCTGGGAATGCAATACGAGCCACATAATATCGCTCAGAAGTAAACCCCGTGGGCTGTAAACTTTTGATAAAGGCTGTACGTAGCAGCACTGTGGCAAACGGTTTGTATATGGCATCGGACACCAATCGTCCCATTTAGGGCAGGTCGAATACTTATGGGAATCCCCCAAGGTGGAGTAGATTTGTAATAAGGGGTTAATTATTCATTGACATCCACTCCAGCGCACCAATATGGCTACAAAGGAAAGCTATATTTATTTAATTATTTATTAAAGAAAACGGACCCCTCGCAAGACGCGACGAAGAGGAAGCACTCTGTCGCATTGCTGTCGCGCAGATCGTGCTGGTCTGGACCGCCACGCTTCCTCGAAGTCGTAATTTGAATCTTCTTCAACAATGTATTTATTTATTTAGTTATTTATTTATGTATTTATTCAACCTCAAGGGTTCCCAGGTGGGTCATTACATGAGGGGCGGCTGCTTGAACGGCGGTCAACAACGGCTGTTTTATGGTGAATACAAAGACGGCAGTCTTGAAATGAGAAGGGCTAGGGATTAGCGCAAGGCTGCTGAAAACGTCGTTCCAGTCGTGAGGTGTATGCACGAAAAACGACATCTGGAATTCACTAGTGCGGGCACAATCCGAGCTGACGCTGTTAGAATGGTCTGTGTGGGATGTTCGACCTACTGGTTGGATGAACTGGCTGTCACGGGGTGAACGAAAAAAAAATGAAAAGACACTTGTGCTAAAGGCAGAGAGATAAAATTGGGTGATGGGAAGTGAGAGAAGGAAGTTGCAGTTGAAATTTTAAGGCGTATATAGTATCGCGAGTAGTTTGATAAGATAAAGCGAGTAGCACTGTCCTGTACAGATTCAAGAGCTGCGATAAGGTTAGTTTGGTGTGAGTCAAAGATTACGCTAGCGTATTCAAGTTTAGGTCGCACTAGTGTTTTGTAAGTTACTAATTTTAAGGATTAATAATTTATAAGCAGGCTTTCTCAGAAACTTGGTAGATAAAGAAAAATTCGGCCTGGTCTGGTGACGAGTCCGGGGCCATTAACCGGAGTTGCGGATAGTTTCTGAGAAAGCTGTATAGTTTTCCTTTGTAGCCGTATGGCCACGCTTAGGTGAATGTCAATGGCTAATTACTCCACATCTTGGGCAGTGTGTAGAAACGAGAAAAACAGTGGCTAAAGTTAATCACCAAACTATTCACCCTTGTGCAACAGTGTCAACTTTGATTTGCCATGTTAAGATAGTGTATCGAAAAACACCATCGTATACGTGAAACCGAATCTATGCGAAAGCCTTGTGTGATACGTTCAACATTGAAAAAGGACGCACCCGAAAAAAAACAAACAAAAGAGTACCGGATCCGTCCAGCGTCTCTTAGCCACGGCATCAAAACACAGCGGGCGAATCCGTCCGATGAATTTGAAAAGGCTGTGGCTAAAGGTACGTCGTACGGACTCGATCAGTGGTTTTAAAGGTAGATCCGACGGACCCGGTGGGTTTTTCTTCGGAGCACGTTGGGAAAGCCGGGCGGATCCGGGAAATATTTTTCAGGGGTACGGCGGACGGACCCGATCGGTGTGGGTCAAGTTTACGTCCGATGGACCCGATGCGATTTTTTTCTCCGGGATACGTCAGAAAAGGTGGACGGATCAAAGATTCCCGGATGTGTGGTTGTAGCAGTAGCTAAATGCCGCCAAATAGAAGTTGATACGAGGTGTCCACGGCCCCCCTCATGCGACGTGTGTGCGAGGTGCTAGGAGTATGTATACATGTATACGTGAAATGTGAAATTACGAAGAATAGTAGTGGCAAGAATAGTGCCTAGAATGGGTGATAGACTACGTGATGGCATGATGATAGGTTTACGTGAGTTGGACCGCGGCAGGGTGGCAAGCACGGCCAGAGCGCATGTAATCGTTTCGATGACGGCCAGCCTGTGGCCCGCACGCCCGTTAATTTGGTCCTCGTTATCCAGTGGATTATCGTCTGCGACGGCATTTATACAGTTTTGACTCTGGAAAGTTTCCTCACTTCCAACTATGATGAAATGCGTCACGTAACGCGTCGTTTTCTGCTCGTATTGAGGTTTAAATATGCTTTGCGGTGTTGCAAGTTCTACATACATACAAGCGGCGATCAAACAGCTGGGTATACCGCCGGCGTGTCTTTAACTCAAGCATCCCGTCATTTCTGTTTGCTGTACGACTGGAGGTGTAGGTGCCGGTTTGTGCTTTCCGTGAGATGTTGTGATGTCCGGACTACGTTCTACGAGAGTGCTGTGATGCGTGCGCTGATGTCCGAGCGTGTCCATGTATGATCGCTGATGTTCCACGTGCATGGCAGTCTTTATTAGGTGCAGTGGTAAGTCCAAAAACGTCGCGTAAAGAGAGCATCGTGAG
>NW_028146738.1:25006163-25196163 GCF_055883805.1 Amblyomma maculatum
GTCCCAGCGATCGGAAAGGGACCTTTTTCAAATTCTAGCATAACTTTAAGAACTGTGAAGATGATTCTACAGATCTCTAAAGACGCGTGGCTGTTTGGTTTCGACTGGAGAACTCAGTTGTTTTGTCAGCGTCCGCCTACTTTATTGTTTGAGAACAGCCTTGAGTGAATGTTAAAGAGAAGAATATATAATTTTTGAACATTTAGCGTGTTTCTGAAGGCGTTGCTTTCCATTACGGGCCCACAAAAAGCAGCTGAACGTCAAATGCCGGATATAGCAATGATAAAACTTCTCCTTCCCGTACTGCTGTACAGCACGAAAGGAAGAAACAGCTCAAACAGCAGCTTGCCGCCCTTGGAAATTGGAATATTTATCGTGCAACTGATGTTTCCATTTAAGAGAGCATGGACGTAGTACGTTCGACGCTGCACAGTACAAGTGCTTGGCGGCACCTGACATTTATTTTGCACACATCGAAGCTCCGTATGGAAGCCTCCAAAAGGGAAGAAAATAAAACGACAACGCGATCGAGGGCGGAACTGCGAGCTCTGCGCATCCTGTCAATGCACTGAGGAGGGCGCGTACCCTACTGCATTTAGGCACTCCAGCGTAGGCCAGCCGTGGGGAACACGGAAGGGTGAGTGTAGCAATGATCGCTTTCGTGGCACCCTCTGCAAAATTCCAAGAGTCAGCTTCTGCAACGAAATGTGCAGCGCACATTTTCTACCGCGTAGCGAAGTCCGGCGACGCATGCATATATCTCCCGCTCGTTTCAAAGCTGAGGCCGTTCAGTCACCTCACGCCAATGCGAGGATTTAAACTCCTTGTACGCAAAATTCAACAACGGAACAAAAAGTCAGGCTGAGTGCTTGTCGTCTTCCTTTAAATACCAGAGAACATTGATGTTCATAGAGAAGCGGATAATTCACGCTTCGGGCTTTCCCGTTGTGCACACTCCTGTATCGAGGTGCAGCGGGTCTTCGCCTCGACAGGCTCGCAGCTGTAGCAGCGTGGCATCAAGAAGATTCGGCACGCCTTGCTACGGCTCTGAGATAGAATCTGAAGGAACTATTTAACTAGAAACATTCTATTTCCTCTGTCTGCATGTGAGGAACGAGCATAGCATTTCACGTAGATTACAGCGTATGATATACATACTTGGACGGCAGAGTGTTCTGCACGGCGAGGTGAGTGTGTTGTGCCGGCTCTCGATCTTCGGAGGTCGATGAAGTTTCTAAGACAGCGTGAATGCTAAGAATAGCTCGCCTACATTACGGGCAGATCGAGGTGATAGTTTAGCGCGAAGCGAAAGCTGCTCGTGAACGTGCGTATTTCGATGTCAGTTGGTGCAGTACGTTGCGTCGCCTGTAGCGTCGCCTGTGCATTACAAACGGGGTTCGCCGCATACACTCCTGAGTGAAGACCGTGATCTGCAACTATGTTAGAATGGGAAAATCCGGGCCTTGCAAACCCTTCGTAGCATCTCATGTCGAGTCGCGGATAGCTGAGATCATAGACGATAGCATTCATTCATGCGTAGCAAGCGGAATTCGGACATACGTGCGTAGTATACGTTCCACGTACATTTAGCCATGAGCCTATGCATCGACGTCAGCCGTATCTTTACGGGAATAGAATGGGTACGTCGGACGTATCTTTAGACATATCGATATGATGAACGTTGTACTGGATCCGTCCGGCCAGAGCCTAACATAAAACCGACTGGCTAAGTTGGTAGATTTATGTCACGGTTATTTTTGATTCAGTGAGATGATGATGGTTATAATGGAAGTGGAAAGAAATCAGAATCAGGTTCAAATTGTAATATTATCTAAATTACTTGGCACCAAAATTAGAAAGCTCAGTTCAAATGAATTGTTGGTTGGAAAAGGTTTTCAAAGCCACAGAGCAAATACTTGCACAATGCCTACCAATAATTCACAAATAATTTGTGCGTAGATTATTACCCATGACTAATGCGGCTTTGGAAAAACTATTGCGAATCTGAAACAGATCATATATGCTTCCAGCAGGACTACTCGAGCGTACGCAGCCCAGAACCCCATATCGCGGTAGGTCAGACCACGGCCGGTCTCGAGGGAGAGTGCGTTTCTCTCTTCTCTTACGGCCTCTCCAATGGGGTCTGTTTCCACCGCCCGCCGCGCTTCGGTGGGGTCGCCACCGCCCCACTGCTGCTCCTCCGCTACAGCCGTTTACGCGCAAGGGAAACGCGCGCTCGCTCTTCGCTCCGCCCGCATCGGTTGCAACCTGCAGGTCTTGATATTTCACCCCTTATGGCTTATAGGAAGAAGCCGTAATCAGCGTCTGATTTATCGTGTATGAGCAATAAAATAGTCAACAATGCGCGTGCGCGCGAGAGCGCGCGCGCCTTCGTCAGTGCTGTCGCGCACGGTCGAATGAAGTTTCGGGTGCACTTACATCAACACTTCTTGCCCCTAAATTTTTCACAAAACTATATGCAGTGTGGCTTTGAAAGCTGTAAGCAGGTATAGCGACACCTGACGCTAGTCTGCATGGCAAACTGTTCGATTTATATTCAAAGTATTCTGTCAAACACTGCCGTTTTCGTTTAGAGCAAAACAGGCACTGACGAAAATTCATAGCACGTCTCAGATTCAGAGTAAGGAACAAAAATTTACGCATACAGTTAAAATTTCAGTTGTCTAGTGGAGTGAGCTGTTCTAGCTTCGCTTAAAATAAATCAGTAGGCTGAAAGACAGCAGATGTATACGTAGTCTCGCTACTGACGCACACGTAGACAGTCGTAGTCAGTTTAATACCAGTAATAAAAAAACATTTAATCAAGGAAATATGGGCATAACCAGATATGCATAATTGAAAAGAGCAGCAAGCAATAAAAAAAAAATATCCTTCAAAGTTAACACATTGCACTCATTCATTAAAACGGTGCATGCGGCTAGAAAATTAAAGACTCAAAATCTTTTTGGACGGTTTGTGCACATAAGGAGCTGGCCTTTCGTTCCTGTCTGTCACCTTCTTAGCATAATTGACAAGAAGGAGTCTGAGAAATTTCTCACATATTAAAGAAGCGGACCTTGGCTATTGTCAATGCCTTCCGGGCAACTCAGCAAAGGTGAGTTCTCAAGTGCTGGCTGGATTAAGATTTGAAGGACCTCAAGGACATTTGTGTGTGGTAGGTGCATGACAGCTTTTTCAAAAAAAGACACAACCTTGTCCAAGCGGGCTACAAACTCTGGTTTTGGATAATGCAGTCCGCTAGAATCTTGTCCTCGCAGAATAGTGTACATGGGGCTCCCTCTTTCGCTGGTTTCAAGAAGGATAGCACAAGCGTCACACCCGAAGTCACTGAATAACTTCACAATGTATCCAGCGACGTAAGCTAAACCAGAATACGTGACAGTGGGTAATGGGATGACAGGAAATACCATCACTTCTTTCAGTTCCTCGGTTACTGATTGCGGCAGAGCTGAAAGGATTTCGTCGGTGTCGACAATAGGTGCCTAGGCGCGCAATACTGCGCGACATACAACTCCTATAGTCACCTCTGAATAAATAGCACAGAGAAAAGCTTTTATATCCATTATTGAGGAGTGTCCCTTGAGTAATAGTGGCGAATGTGTAATAAGCAACGCATTCTACCAAAATAATGGGGCAGCGATTGCTCTCTAAGGCAGGCGTTACTGCACAGATAGTTACAAGGAACTATATTAGTTCAAAAACATACTAGAAAAAGAAAGAAAATATTGCTAGGATTAGTGCTGGAAATAGATTTCCTGTTTTTTTCATGAAATATGCATGATATCATGTAAACATTTCATTAAACCAACGTTTATTTCCAAAATTAAAATAATGTTTATAATACAACATAAAACATTTGCTGGTCTATAAATTATAGCAAAATTGAAAACAAAACTTAAAATCATTTACTCTGACGTTATACTACTAACACTTTATGTCATGTAAGCATTGTGCAACTTACATTACATTTTTCTAAAATTATTTTCATCTTCGGTATTACCTCGATGGTTTCTCATCTAGCGCTGAAAGACGGTTTTGCCATTGTTGCTGTTATGTTTGCCTTGAAGAAGCTTCGATGTGATCACTGCTCATTCACTTTTTTTATTCATCTTCTTGTACAGGCTTGGGAAAAAATTCAGATTAAAATGAACAAAAGTAGATACAATGCCGCAATACATGTCATATGCTTGCCGAGCGTTTGCTGAGCGACAGTGTTTTTTAATATAAAGACTCCATTCACGTGTGTAGCACGCTGACAGGATGCCGCTGCAGCATCTACCTTCTGTAATCTTTCATTTAGGGGCTGCACTCACCACGAAACCCGCGGGCGACAGCGCGAAACCAGGCAAGAGCCACCCGCCGCCACTGAAGCAGATGCGGAGCGAACAGTGAGCAGGTCGCGCCCCTTGCGGCGGCGGAGAGCGTGACTCAAGGAGAAAAGTTCCCATTGTTCACGCGGCGATTGAGAAGACCGTAAGAAAGAGCGCGCGCTCTCTCCTTCGAGACCGGCCGTGGTCAGACGCAAGGAAACAGATGCTTTAAATGAAAGGCCTTGTAGCGCCATCTAACCAGTGGCAGTAACAGCCACGGTACGCGGCTGCTTCTGCATCCTGTCGGAGGAGGGCGCACACCTCCAAGAACTTTTAGGCGCTTTGGACTTTCGTTGGAGGCGTCCTTGGGAGCACTGTTGGGGGCATCGTTGGTGTCTCAGTTGTGAAATGCTCGAATGTAAAAGTTTAGGTTTTGCTGACTTATGGCTTATGGGAATTTACATAATTTGTCGCGTTCATGCAAGGTGTGTTTCCTTGGTCGATCTTGACTGGTTGATGCAAAGAAAATATATCACATTACACCTATTTCTCACAAAGTTATACTTGTCCTGTGTTTTTTTTTTTTTTTTTTTCATTCGATTTCTCGTGATCGATGCAGCATACTTGGATGCTGGGAACTTCCTAAAAGTGCTGCAGAGGCGCCGGAGCTTTGGGAAATTGCTGCTCAGATATGGCACGACCATTAAGGGGGAGGGGGGCTTGGGGTTGATAGAGGAGAAGCGCTAGCCATTTCTAAATTTTCTTTTTTCTTTTGTCGTCGCTGTGTCGCGTTGGACCAGCAACGTTTAGGATTCTGACACCCATGATAAAGACTGCGAAAAATTGCTTCACTTTACACAAGGAAAAAGGTCGTGTTTATGAAAAGAAGAAATTAAAGAACAAGGACTATGCAAAATGAGTCCAGAAACTATGCGGCATTTTAAGCTATTAAAGCAATAAAAATTATTTTAAGAACTAGCTGTTCAACACCACTCTGATAACGCAGATGTTGAAAACGCTGTAAAACGCGCCCACCTTTGCATTATAGTGTATAACAACAGATCAATATAATATGAACGTACACCAAGAATTAGAATCCGTGTTCAGTACGTACACACATGCGGAAAGTGCATTCACAGCATTGATATCAGCCACGACGATTTGTCACCTTCCGGCGCTATCGAATGAAATACCTGTTGCGTGTTTAAAAACATTGTTATGAATTAGGGGCGCCTTCAAAAATGCAAGGGAGTCTTTACACCCCCCCCCCCCCCTTCCTGCTCCCCACCTACTCCTTTCTGGTGCTGTGTCGGGAAATCATGCCCGCAGCATTGGGTCTGCGTAATGGGGGATAAGTAGACGATGACCATGGTTATAGGGGAAGACGTAGATAGCGCATAACTATAGGCTTAATTTGTCGCAAAGCAATCTACCGCTGCAACCAGAGAGGTGGTG
Source organism: Amblyomma maculatum (assembly GCF_055883805.1). Taxonomy (NCBI): domain Eukaryota; kingdom Metazoa; phylum Arthropoda; class Arachnida; order Ixodida; family Ixodidae; genus Amblyomma; species Amblyomma maculatum. Next base: position 25,011,950 of record NW_028146738.1, read on the forward strand.
GTCTCGCTCTTTATGCGAAGAAATAATGTCCACCGTGAACTACTTACATTTAAGAACAGTGCCTTTACAATAGGTGTGCTATTTTGCCCACCTTCCTGGATCCCTACAATAATTCTATGAATTCTTTGAAGACCTGTGTGAGAATCATGTCCCTGAAGACACCGGTTGTTATAATCGGAGACTTCAATAATAATCTGCTCTCAGCAGATTATTCTTCATAGTACAACTTAATACAGATATCAGAATCTGCTGGCCTGGGTAGCGTGATCAGTGTGCCTACCCGTAAAACTGCAAATAGTGAGCCACTAATTAATTTGTGCTTTACTAGCAGTACAGATTGCGACACTCGAGCCGGAGTTTTAAAGATCGGAATTAGTGAACACTTACCAGTGTTCTGTTTTATTCCGATCAAGAGCAAAATTCCTGAAATATATTTTCCCCGAAGACGTATAAGCGATCACAGCACACTTGAATTACGCAGTCTGCTGATAGATACAGTACGGAACGATGTTCTAAACTCTTAAAATGAAATGAGGCGTATGAATTCTTTTTTGACAAAATAACTAACTTGTAACATAAGGCTTTCCCACCAAGTCAGTGAGAAAATATCTAAAGGCCAGAAAGCCATGTATCACAAGAGAACTTGTAAAAAGAAAGGAACTGCGAGACGCAATAATTCAGGTGTTTATCGCAACGAAAGACTTGGATAAGCTAGCAGAATATAAAAGAGCGAGAAATAAATTAAATTTTGATATAAAGGAAGCCTGAACAGCGTATTACATTAACAAATTTACAGATAACTACAACTGCTCCCAGAAAACTTCGAGGCTAATGAAATCATTACTTTCGGAAAATCGCAGCTCGACACCGCAAGAACTTAGGATTGACGGTGTCACCTACTCGGGGTCTGACCTGGCTGATAAATTAAATGCTCACTTTTTAACTTCTGGCATATCGGGTAGTAGCAGCGGAAACAGACTAAAAGTTCAGTTTGCTACTGATAGAGTAGAAGAATACAGCCAACTACACCGCATGAAATAGCTACTGTTATGAAACTGAAAGATGGCTGCGCAAGTGGCTTTGATGATATCGCAGTCCGTCCAGTAAGAGCTGTGTCAGATATTTTGTGTGTTCCTCTGTCGCACATATGTAATCTAATTCTTAGAGACAGGTTGGTTTCCGACAAAATGAAAATCGCTCGCATCTGCGCAGTTCAGAAAGGCGGTGATAGCACAGTTCTTGGCAATTACAGACCTATATCCGTGCTACCGGTGTTTTCAAAATAGCAGAGCACGTAATAAGCTCAAAGTTTACATGTTGTTTGGTTACTAAAAACACCATGAGTATCAGTACGGGTTTCAGAAAGGCAAGTCAGTTGAGTCTGCCATGTTCCATATTAAGAAAAAAATAATTGCGAATATAGAAAACAGACTTTAGACACTTGAAATATTCTTAGATTTCAAGAAGGCTTTTAATTCCATAAAACATAACATTCTTTTCACAACGTTAGAACGACAGGGTCTCTGGGGTAAGGCACTGGACATAATTGAAAGTTATCTGTAGAACCGCTTTCAGTTTGTAGGCCTTAGGAGCAATAAATCGAACTTGGAGATTATCAAATACGGTGTTTTGGTTCGATTTTAGGGCTCATCCTATTCTTAGTCTATATTAACGACATCATAAAGATACCTGCAACATTGGATATTATTTTATATGCAGATGATACGAATGCATTTTTTTTAAAGGAAGTAGCATAACGACCTTAATAGCTCAAGCAAATACATGGCTGCAAGGCCTGTCGTCCTGGCTCTGCTGCAACAAGTTGGAGTTGAACATTGATAAAATAAACTAATTTTATTTGGGCAAACAAACAAAAAACAAATTTGCTGATGTCTCAGTAGATCTTGTTTTTCAAGGGAGAGCCCTGAAACGTGACCACGCGCAAGTTTCTGGGAGTGCACTTTGAGGAATATCTGAACTGGACTCAACACGTATCTAAGGTAAGTATAGAGACTTCAAAAATCACTGGCATGCTGAATCGACTGTGGTTTGTGAAACATACCTTGTTTAAACGCCAACTTTCCTATGCGTCAATTTACTCCGCCCTACATTATTGCATATTAGTATGGGGATCTACAACGAAGACTAATCTTTACAGACTTCACGTCGCACAAAAGAAGGCTATAAGAGTTATCGCAAATAAATCACGGTATTAACAAATCCCAACTATCTTTCACAAATATAAGATATTGGCAATTTTCAACATATCTCGGTCCAGCCTCATTATGCAGGTGTACCATGGTGTCAACTCTGCTAGTTCAACATTTCTTGCATCCTATAGACGCCAGAATTGTACTTATCATTTACGTGATGGCAAGTATGTAAAACATAGAGCTCGAACGGCGCAACACAACTAGTTAGCCATCAAATTTCCGAACTGCTCAATAGTTATCGCCAGCTAGTCGACGCCCTATGCGAATCAAGTTCACCATCCGGGTTTAGAAAACTGGTTAAACATCTCCTTCTCGGTGAAGAGAATGTATCTGAAATTGTTCTATCTGACTGAGTGCTGTGAATTTTGCATTCATGTTTAAAATCATGCTACCTACTCTGTGCAGATAGATGTGTGCAGATCAGTTGTGTGTATCCCTGTATTTTAGTTGTTCTCGTTAGCGCGTGTAACAACATTCACTACTGTACCTAATGAGTGCAATTCAACCATTCTACGATTTTGTTTTCCCTATTAGTGTTATCTTTTCCCATCGCGCTAGCGTCTGATGCGTTTGTGTGCAATATAGGTTCCGAGGCCTCGTCAGGCGTTTGTATACGCCTTTTGCCTCTGCTATCCAGACAGAATGAGAATTGAATGCATGTATGCATGTACTCTGTAACTCTCTGTCAAAAATAAATCAAGTTGCGAATAGGCAAAGGACGAGCGTAATTCCGCCGCTGACGGCAGCACCACGTGCAGTGAAGACCACGACTTCTGCAGGATATAAGCTCTCCGCTGCGCGTGCTGCAACTGCTGCAGTCAGATTGCTGCGTGGATGTTGCTGCTCTAAGCTTTCTAAGAGTGCTGATTTTAAACAAAAATATTTGCGCTGCTGATTGAGCAGACATGCAAGAGAAATATTTCATACAACTAGGCTTAGTAGCTCCAGTCACTCTGTCGCTCTTGTCTCGTTACAAACGTTACATCAGACCTCACATAGGGGGTATTATATAAATAGTGAGAAAACAATGTTATTATTTTGTTTTTACGATCACGTGACGTACATAATTGACATGCATGAATACATAAATTATATTGTTACGGACTTGTCTCAACTTGATGCAAACTTGATGCTCAGGTAATGACAGCTACGTTGTGAGAAAGATAGTTCCATTCGATTGAAGTTGCAAGAAAAACAGGATGCGGAAAAGGTGACGGTGCGGGCCCGTCGCCGAGATAATTGAAGCGAATGGCCGGTGCGGTTAAATATGCGGGTTCGGGGGTGATGTATGGTGGTTGGCAAAGGGAACTGTAAAAACAACAACAACAACAACAACTTGTGAAGCAGATAAACAGATAAACAGAGGCAACTCGACGACTACGCGTAACAGTTGTCAGACCTGATTGTGCTTTCAGTGACGATACACTGATGTCGAGAATGAATAAGCGGAATGAAGCAGTCCTTCCCTTGGCGGCGATGTCAGCTCCGCTGGTGGCGATGGCAATCTTGTACAGGCGGGGGAGATTAAGCACCACAATACAGCAGTCTGGCAAGTCGGCCGTCGCAAAGATCACTTTCCAATGGCATCTGCTGGAATGTCACACTGCTGTTCGGCGAAAAGCTGATTTCAGCAACAAAAAGGTAGACTTCCCCTTTGCCGTCACTGCGGGCGACATGAATGGGTAGCTCCCTTCCAACAAGGCTACGAGGCTCACCGCGTAAGCAGCGTGGGAATGGAACTCCCCGCCGTATTCGCCTCCGACTCGGAGCCTCACATGACAGCAGCTCGCTGGCGCACGCTTGGCTCCTGTCGTCCGCCCCTGGTAGAGCTCTGTGAGCCTCGGCTGGAACCTCATTCATAACATATTGGTGTCGCACAGTAGTACGACACACCACCAATATTCTAGCATTCTTGTGCAGTATACACATTAAGCAGGTGGCGATGAGGCCTCGCGGTTGATGCTGCCAAGCACGCGCGTCGCATCATGATTCTGTTCTCTCAAAGATACCACCCCAAAGGGACCGATTGAGCAGCGACTCCATTTATGTGGTCTTTTAGGCTGCTTTCAAAGACACTTCTGAGACGAAATAGCTGCTTAAAACACTGGGAGACGATTATGAAGGAGAAAGATGAAGTTGAGGTACCACACGTTTTTTAAGATAGAAATTACGACACATTGCAATGGTAAAAGCGGCCACGCGTTACCGTATTGGCCATCCAAGCCTCGCTGCTACGCTAAAACAGTTCTGAAAAGTGACCATGCAGAACTGCAAGTCCCCGTAATACGCGCGTTTATAATGAAGAAGGGCAGCGGCACATACCCATCCATTCTTCAAGAAAGGATGGTCACCTTTTAAAATTCTTCGGAAAAAAAAAAAAAAAAAACTTAGAATTAAACCTTCTGATTCTTGTGATGCTGCCGAAACACCTATTTATACGCACGCTTTCATTTGCGATGGCTATGGCAAGCAGTGGCGCCTTCGGTTCGACGGTATGCTGCCCTGGCTGCTACGCTAATTGCGCCGGAGAGATCCTATATGCAGTACTGTAGTATTCATCGATGAATCACTGCTCCTGGCTGGATGGCGCTGGCTTGCTAAATTATCACTGGGGCTCCTATCGAATGCTCACTGCCTATAAATTAAAACCGCTACTGGTTCCGGTGAACGCAGATTTAAAAGACAAAGTCTTTAAATATAAGTTAAACTGGATGCTAACTACTTTGGAAAGGCATATGCTAGACGAGGAACGTAAATCAGTGCGTGCGATAGTTTATATTTTACTTAATAATGCATACTCACTTCTTACAAACGTCAGAACACCACCAATTATAATGGCGAACTGGGCTCATTTAAGATGAAGTAAGTTCAACTTTTTTGTTCACGCGAATTTCAATCGAAAAAGTGAAATTATTGCAATGCGTATTTCTTGCGTTGGAATACAAAAGCGCTTTGATTGCACAAATAATAAACAGCCAGTCATACATTCATCACAAACTACTCATAAAAACATTTTCTTTACCAGAAAGTGCGGTATAATTCGTAAACAGTAAAGTAGCCGCAAAAAGTTAGGAGATAAATAAATCGAAGCCGAAACTTTCGGCAACTACTGTTCAAGAAAAAATAAATCAGCACTTAAGAAAAACCTGCCGAAGCAATTTAAACACCGTTTGGATAGCGTCAGAAAGAAGGTATCCACGCGAGCACTTTCAGATTGTCTGATGTTACTGAACGGACGGTGATTGAAGAAAGTTCAATGGGTTAATAATTCGTACTCAGTGACTTTCCGCAGGGAGTGACCTCAATCATATGTGGTAGTTGCAAACGCAGTGTGCAGCTGACCAAAAATTCCTCAAGTATTACAAGGGGGCTCTTAGTAAAACCCAGCCTGCTTCGTCTGCAGTAATAGATGCATTTATTATATAACTCCAGGCGGGGCTGTTGGGCGCAGGGACCTGATTTTAGCCGGGCAATCCATTCCTTGAAATCGGTTCGTCGAGAAAGGGTTTTTCACTTTTTTCCTAGAAACAAATTCTCTCTGAGTGAGAGTTCGTGAATACGAGAAAGAGATGCCACACTGCTCTCTCGCCCTCAATTATTTACACATTTAATACAAACTCAAAAGCTTCATTAAATCGGTATCACATTAGGGCATTCTACTCCCACTCATTAAGTGGGTCAACACCTCAAAACGGAACCTCACAAAGAGGGGTGAGGTTCAGATGAGGTCGGCGATAACTTGAAATTTTTTGAGTGGGACCAGGAAATCTGATCTTAACCTCACGAGTGAGTTCCCGCGGCTTACTCCGATTAGCGCTTCCTTTTGACACGGAGTTCGAGCTTGCAACCACAGTGTGCATGCGGTGACGTTCATTGCTTGGTTACCCCGCGTTTGGGCGACCGGATGCCGCAGTGAGCTCCCACCTTTCGGTGCTCTACCATAATATCCACATAGCCCAAGCCTACAGGAGGACATCTGTTTGGTTTTATTGAAAGGAGTTCTGTAGTAAAAGCTACACTGTGCCAGATTTTCAAGCTGTAGGCGTGCACCGTGCCACCGCGACGCGTTGCGCGTTGCCTAGCAACTCACAAGTGGTATATACCGCGAGAGCTGGGACAGGAGCTAGACGAGAAAAGAAGAAGAAGACAGATAATTCGATAGTTGGCAGAGGCGAACGACAACAGCGAGTTGCTAGGACAGAAGGTTCGTTGGAACGTTGTGACGGCGGCACATTACATACAGGTGTCCGGAGAAAAATTCGCTGAAACACTAACAGTTTTCGCTCTATCACTAGGTGCAAGCCATGCTTAAACCCCCCCAACGTTTTTTCTACCACTCTAGACTCCTCATACACTTCCCACTCGCCTTTTTTTGTGTTGTGCAGCTGCTTGCCGCCGGATCAATCGCCCACGAGCGCGCAAAGCACATAACTCATGAGGAATTGCGATAGTGTTGTCTGGTGCCGCAGACAAATGCGTTAGTATAAGAAAAAGCAGTCAGGAAAGTCCAGTCATCTTCGATTCGCGGATTGCACAAAGCTACACGCTTACGCAGTCGGATGTAAGGTTCTTGCCTCGCATTTGGTTAATGAGGATCCTGCCGTATACATTACACGGCTATTTAACAGAAATTGGCACTTTAATGAAGAAGATGAGGAATGCTGAGCGCTGAGGCACTTCATCGTCACTGCTGGATTCTTTTGTGCAAGTCTCGCGATGAAGCTGTTGCCTCTGGATTGCTGTTCTGTCTTAAAGAGTGTCCGAAAAGCTTCCTGTGTTAGCCATCGCATCGAGTTAATGAATCACTTCTCGCAATGAAATTACAAGAGCTCAGGACGAAGAAAGTACTAAGAAGTCAAGAAAAGTCTGCATAAGACCGTCGGAGCTTTTTATCGGTGTTTCCGAATCGTACGCTACCTGTGTACTACCGTTCCATAGACACATTTTCCTTTAATTTATAGAATAACCTTGCTTGGCTGTGCTGTTCCATGTTTCTTTTTCTCGGACATTCACTAGCGATTCCGAACTGTTTGCAACGGCAGAACATAGCAGCACAGTACAATGTGTCAGCGTTATTTACATAACCAGTATAGCGAAAAAGAACGCAAAGCTAGGAAACGATACAGACGGAGCTGGCGAAAGAAAGTGATTGGGGATAGGCAGGAGAGCTATCTGCGTATGTTAACTGCTGACAAGCAGTTACTAAGCTAGAATAGGCAAAAATATTATACGAGAATGGTACTGAATCCCAGAGAAAAAGAGTTCGTGCTCTGTCAAGACTCATAATGTCAAATTCGAGTAAAACCGAGTAACCTGAGAGAAAGGAGGAAAGTAAGAGATCCGGTCAAACCTTGTACTGTCAGGCCTTTTGGTAGCTATTTGAGTTGGGGCTCCATAGGCGCAGACAAAAAGTTCAAATAAGAGCTACTCTCTTGTGCATGCCTCTATAAGCTGGAAATTACCCAGGAACTATTTATTGGCTCTGCATTTTGCATCTGGATGGACAGACCATGCAATGGGACAAAAATTTTCGAGGTCGAATGGTCGGTATAATGTTTTCAAGAATTCGTTTATTTTTTCAGACAAGACGCGTTTAGTGGAACGCGTCGTAGCGCCGTGGAGTGCCGTAGTGATAGGTTTCAAGCCTTCTGTAATCTGAGGTTTGAGGCATGCAGGGGTCCTGTACTAGTTTTAGTTTGCGAAATTTGTTTTTACCTTCTTCTATATTTTCTTCCTTTTTTTAAATTTTTCGTATCGCATCAGTTATGTTTGGGTGATGTCCAGCAGCAGCAGACAGGCGACACGCCGCACAGATGCTTTTTCATTGTTGTTTTAGAGTGATCCATAGTTCAATACTCTTTGTACCAACTGGCATGGCCATTTCATCTTATTGTCACGTGGTGTGTGGGTTGTAGGCCTTGGAGTTGGCGGCTGGCTCGGTGACCTGTAGGCTGGTCTCCCAGGGTGACAGGAACAAGGCTGAGGTCCTCGCTTGAAGGATCAAGGGCAGCACCTCCAACAGACGTCACGTGGTGGCGAAAAGGTCGATGACACAATGAATAGTCGGTGATTGCACTGAAGAAACTCTTTATTGGGCTAATTTGCACCCGCAAAAGAGCTAAGCAATTCGGCGGCGGCGATAGCAACAAACGTGCTCGTCGATCGTCGAACAAAGAATGCCCGCCGCACTCGTCGACACTCAATTTAAAGGCTGCTGAGAGCGATCTAGATAACGTCGCAAGCTGCTACTAAGACAACCTGGAACATTGTAGAAACATACGCGAGTGATCGGAATCTTCAAGACAGATCTCAGCGCATCTTGCGCGACAACGGAACTGATAAAGATGCGTCTCGCGATATCGAGCAATAACAATCAAAAATGCAGAATTGATACGCGATACAGAATCAGAGTGATAAGGCCGCATGCCGGCGGCTGCCAAAAACCAACAAATACCGTTTTGTAGGTTTCGCGGCATTATTCTTTAGCAAACAGTGCAAGCCATGGTGTAGTATCTCGGAGAAGGACTGAGACATGGACGACACTACTTTTTGGGTGTATTGTGGCGCCAATTCTTCGTCGCACTGCATGAGCAAAGCTAAATGACTCGAGACGGACTACACTGCGTCCACAGCGGAAAGCCTGGTCCTTCCTGGTTGCGTGTTTTCTCCTTTCTGTTGTCCTTGTCTTATTTATTTGCATGGGCTGCAACTATGCTACCCCAACGGCGTAAACGGCTTCAAGGAATGCAGGCGCGCGGTGCATGCGTTTAAGCAACATGCTACCGGTGTATGACTCATTAGTTTACTTCTGAAGGAAACCAAGCGAATGCCTCATGTAAGCTCGCCTGGAAGTGGCTACTGAAACAGCGCTCAGAATTCTGTTCAGACGCGCGGCGATTTAAGCCGTCTGTTTTGTTTTGTACAAGCGTGAAAAACAAAGATTTCTCTCGGGCGAAACCTGACAGGTGAGCCAGCATTGGGGACGAGCAGAGCGTTTCACGTTTAACACTCTGGCCGAAGGGTTCTGACCAGTGGTTTGTGTATATTTGCATGACACCTTAAGACGTAATCTAGCCCATTCTTGCAACCCGCCAACGGCTCAACGAGTTATCGAAGGCCCCCCCAGGACTAGCATCACCGCCGCCTGGCAGGAAGTCACGGAGACATGGAAGCGGGTTGACCTATTAGAGCCCTACAACATCAAAAGAATGCGTCCTCTAATTTTAGGAAAATATTCCTTTTTTTCCATGATTTATTCTATTCGGTAACTATAATATATACAGTTAACTAAAACAAAACTTGACAACTGCAAATTTTATTTCCTCCTCCGCCTAGAATAGATGCAAAATTATCGTCATCACTTTCATCATTTCAAAGGGCAACAGCTCGTGTCTTTGCAGTTTACCCATATAGTAAAAAGAACATGCTCGTTTGCCTGCTAGAGAATCAAACGCAATTCAAATGGCCGGATAGTGGCCACAATTTGTATTGCATTATGATCACGTATTGTAGTGTGGTACCTATGTCAGCCTAAGAATGAAAACGACTAGGAAGGGGGAATGAAAGCTAGGCATGAAGAGTGAAGATTTTTTGCTTTTAGCTGGGCCGATATTTCTTGCGGTATAAAATTATTACTCGACTACCACCCACATATGGCCAAGCTATTTGTCGTTGTATCACAGAATTATTGACGAATGCATATTTATTTAGTTTAATTGACTAACTCATTTCTATTTTTTGACGTCGAGAGGCCGATCTGTCAACCTCAGTTTCAGTTCCAGATGAGCTTGAGTGAGTGAGCCAGTGGCCGCTGGAAAAGTGGGATGAGGGTGCCTGACGAGACCTCAATCTCAATTGCTGAGCTTCAGGTCCTAGTGAAGTCAATAAAATATTTTTGAGTTTTAGGTGAGTTGGAGGTTTTTGAGACCAAATGCCCACCTATGCCTGCGATGCGCGATGTTTTGAGAAATATCCACAGATAATATTGTCGCATATGGTGATAGCACTCAGGGATGTAGTAACTCAGACGCACTTTTTGAAACGTGAAAAGCTCATGGATCGTTCATATGTCTTCAAAAAAAAAAGAAAAAAAGGCTCGACAGTAGCGGCAACAACTGCACTCATCAGTCACCAGGGTCATAATGTCGGAATCCTCCAGTCGGGCTTAATTCAACCTTTTAGCGTCCAGATCCGTGCTGTGCTCCTCAATGGATGTTTTAGCAATACAGACAAGCGTCGGGATGACCCGTGTCTGTGACTTGGGGGCCACCTCAAGGAGGTCCTTCTACAGGCACTAGAGAACCTTCTGCGTCTCGAGGCGGCAAAGGCGGAAGCCGAATTGGGTATTCGCTAACATATCGTTGCCTTCTAAGCACCGACTAAGTCTTATTTTGATTAGCCCCTCTGTGAGCTTCCCCAAGCATGACGTGAGCGATATCCGTGTTCGATTTGCCAGTTCAAGTGGTTTGTTGAGCTTCAGAATGTACCGAACCTAGGCTGACTTCTAGGATATCGATAACGGTCATTTAACCCAATGCTGCTTGTCGATGAATTCCACCAACGATTTGTGCGGAGGTGACATCGCTGAGATTAAATAAGAGCATCGCTGTTATTTGGTCTGGATTTAGAGCTGCATTTCTTCCCACGACAGTGACTTCTTCTTTTACTTCTTTCGCGATTGGCATGTCTAGCCACGGCCGGTCTCGAGGGAGAGCGCACTCTTTCCCTCGAGACCGGCCGTGGTCTAGCTAAGGATTTGGAAGTCCAGATTACTGCGGCTGTTCCACGTCTTGGGGCACGCACTGGTACCTGACCTTTTATTTCTTGTTTCTACTCAGGTATTGTGCACGGTCTTCGTGAGCTCTTTAGTGGCCCACTTACTGCTGGTAGGGTTGGTTATGGAACGCAGAAGCTTCCAAGTCTTTGACATGCCTAGCTTCGCGTGAATGGATCGCAAAGCAAATTCCAGTTCTGTCTGGCCAGGGAAATTACTTAGGCTTCTGCCTTTCTGTTTATACAGGTTTCCGGTTAATTCGCTGTCGATTCCATCTGTTTGCGAATGAGTGTCTTGCTTCCCATAAATGTAGAAGGTGTGGATCGACCGCTGGGCACTTCTCTGTCCTTTATGCTTCCTTGTTGAATACTTTCACACTTGGCATCTCATCCTTCACACATTACTCTAGGTCTGAAATATAGTTTGGGGATTCTTTCGATACCTATGTTGATTCGGCAGCCCTAGAGGCCCCGTTACCCAAAAAATATGGTGGCGTAAGCGTTGGCGTTGTGAGCGAAAAATCATGGGCATGACGCTGACAGGTGGCATGACGGGGCACTGACTAGTTGCCGAGTGGTACGACGTCACGAGACCCCATGGCATGGCCGAATCGGCGGGCGCTGCTGCACAATATCGGCGCACATTTTCGTTAAGTCAACGTCGCGCGAAGGAAGCGCGTGCGTGGCGACGCGTAGAGAGCTCCAGAACATTGGAGAAGTTCTCCTTTTTCCGCGCGAGGAGAGCACGTAGTCTTGCGCGCATCGGTGATCACTCGGCGGCCACGATGACTCACCCGGCGAGAAGTATCTGGACGTCTCCAGAAAGTTCCACCAAAGCTGACTAATGACTATGCGCACCTCGGTGGAAGGAGGAGAGGACGTTTGTGCAGTTGAAATTACGTGTATGTTCACGGCGTAACAGACATACCTTATAAATTGAGGTCGCATCGCTTCGACAAGCTAGCCAGTGTTACAGCCAGTGTTGCAGCCAGTGTTGCAGTGAATTATCAAGTGCTAATGCTCGCTCCCGGGGTCAACCCGCTGTTCTGCAAGTCCGTTGATATGCGAGGGAGTGGCGCTCGTCTACGCGATGACCACAACGTTACACTCGAGAAATCGGCCTGCGACATTGGCCAATGCACAATTTCATGTCTAGTTGTTTCGACTCTATCGTGCATTGTTTCTTGTTTTGAAGCCTGTGTGCTTGTTATTAGAGCCTCTCTGGTTGCATACTCTATATGCTCTTTGTGAATCTAGTGCTGCGGGATTTAAGTGTTAGTATGAATGCCTCTCTATCGTCTCTTGTTGCATAAAGTTTGTATTGCTTGTTAATTCTGACTCCAATCCTTACTCTGGCTTGTACTAGCGAAAACTGGGCACCAAACGCCTGCCCCTTTTGTCACTACAGAAATCTGAGTTCCGGCTGAGCTTGTCACGCAAGTCGAGGGCATCTCCTTTGAGACCGGAACAGCTACCCCCCCCCCCCCCCCTCACACTCTAATGTACGCACGAATAGTGGCGCATCGTTAATAAATTGTAATTATTAATGGGCGACAGCTGCCAAGTAGAGTTCCGTCTTTGAGATTTTGAGATGGGAGGGTGAGATCCAACTTTCCAGGACCCGTCGTGCACTAACCAGTCCACCATGGTGCCCTTAGGCCACGCAGGCACGTACGTACGATTTTATTAAAGTGGGAAGTTTTATATCCGTGCGGCGGTCTTTCATATTATGGTCTGCCTTACCCCCGTATATTCATAAGTACGCATTGTGCAATAGACACAAATGAGAGATTACTGTACTGATTAAGTGACTCGCAAAGTGTATGGACGCGGGAGAGAATGGCCACAACTGTGGGCAGCAAACAGGAGCTATTAATTTGTCGCGTCATAACCTTAAAGGGTTATGACCTCATAACCTAATTTTTGGGTTCGTGATATAGCCTCTATAATGATGCGTAAGACATCACAGCACACGAATTAACTCGTGAGATTCGCCTACGGCTGAATAATATATAATCGAATTTCTTTTCTGATCTGTTTCAATTTTGGTTTCAACAGCCGAGCAACGAGTGTGACGTCAAAGTCGTCTAGGTCACGTGATGGATGAAAAAGCTGCAATATAACCACTCCTGTGCCATTTTTAAGGCGACAGCCTTTAATGTCGGCTCATACTGTCATGGACAAAGTGTGTCCCGCTTTTGCGGCGGCTGTCGCGTGGCGTTCCTTGGCGCGCGTTCAAGTGCGGGATTGCAGATGGCAGGAACGCTAGACAAGATGAGACTTGTAAGGCTTTCGCCTTTTACTACTTCAGTCGCAAATGTCACTTGTAATTTTTTCTTCACCACAGCGCTAAAGCCAGCCTGCCGCAAGAACAGTAATTGCATAAAGTGAAGAGTCAGCGATTGTATTGCTATTTTGTTATGCCGCTAGTAACCTAGACTTGTGACGTTACAGCCATCTCTCGGCTGCTGAAACCGAAACTGATGAAAAAAGAAAATTTAATCAGAAAGAAAAAATTACCCGACGTAGGAGAAAATCCGTGATGATCCACATACAGGAATGTCTTATGCATCGCTAACAAGAAGAAAACTCACCAAAATTTGGTGTCTATAGTCCTTTAAATGCAAGGCTTAAATGTCCCCCCTCCCCCTCCCTGTCTCTGTTTCCTGCTTGCATGCATTTGCGCTTTTCTCGAAATAGAGAACGAAGTAATCGCTTCCCAGCTAGATAATTTCTGTATTCTTCCAAATTCGGTTTGTGCTTTTGGCGAACTTCAGGTCCGGAAACGTATCTTTATTAATGCTGTTTCTCAAACTCGTACGGTAAGAGTAGACCAGGGAGGATGAATAACCCTTCGTGCGGGACTACTTCAGTTTCGTGCCTTACATACTTCGCCTCTCGGGCCCATTCAAGCTGGGAGGGCATTTTTACAAGTTCTGAGTGCGCAGTCACATGACGCATGCGTGACCTAACCTATACGTCACATACAGTCGTGTCGTGGAGATTTCTTTTTTCTTTCTGGAGAAATGCGCGCTGCTCAGTAAAAAGGCGCGATGCGGGGGAATGTAAAGTGAGTGCCGATGCTTTGCGTTCGCAATTTTTTGCTTTCGTTGTTTTCATTCGGCTGATTTGGCGGGGTGCTGGTATGCGAAGCGATGCAGGGGGTCGTGAGTGTGTTCCTTTTCGCAACGCTAAGAGGTTTGCTTTCCTCATTGTAATGAACTCGTGCAAAAGTACCGACAGTGTGCGGTGCTGCAAATATATTGGCCGCCTGCAGTACCTGCACGTGAGTTATTTGCACACACGCGTATGCATACGCGCCACGCGAGCCTAAACATATGCAGTTTTGTAATGGCTGAAAAGAAATAACTGTCCATACTGAGAACATCTTCTCAAAGGCGCGCAAACGTTGACGTCGGGAACAAAGCTGTGAAATTATAAAATATGTTGCTATCTGATTGGGTGGACAGTTTTCCGTCACGATAGTTGTTTCACATAACGGGTGTAACTTAAGGCACAAAAGCGGCCTATTGAGCCCAGTGCTTTAACACGCTGCGCACAGATGCGGACAGATCTTTAGCGCTCCCTAAAGGTAGAACCGAACGTCAGAATAATGTTAAAGAACTGTTACGTAAGTAGCCTGACGCTAGTAAGGCATAAAAAACAAACAAGCAGAAGTATAACATTCAAAAGAAACATTACGCCAATGTTGTCTTCTGAATGTAACTAAAATGTTATAATATGTTATACGCTGTATATTAAATATTTTAATGTTACAAGGAAATGTTGTTTTAATATAATGTACACGTTAAAATAATGTTTAACTCTTAAATAAAAAAAACAACATAGCGAATATATTTCAAGAAATTAGTCCCAGCTAGCCCTTTTGAGCTTTGTTTTCTATTGTAGTTGGTTTTAAATAACACTTCTTTGCAATTTAATCTTTGAGATGATGGCTGCCACAGAGTGCACGCATAGCCCTTTTATTTCTTTATGAATCTTTGCTTATTATCTATTCGCCACTATCACTCACGGGACGGCCTTCCGCGGTAGATATAAAAGCTTGAAACTCTGCTATTTCTGCAGGGAAGAGTAAGATTTGTCATTCATTCATTCATTCATTCATTCATTCATTCATTCATTCATTCATTCATTCATTCATTCATTCATTCATTCATTCATTCATTCATTCATTCATTCATTCCATGCGGCGAGCACCTTGTTTTGACTATCCACGTGAAGTGGCGTTCGCGACTCAGACCTCCTACCAAACCCACCCACCCAATGCTCATTTGAAGAGGGGATTCGACGGCGTTTTGAGGAGCATCCAGTCAGTCTTACTGCTACGCACAGAGGAGCCGCAAGGAGCAGCACCAGTACTGGAAGAATCTTTTTTTTGACGCCGTTTTTTTTTTCTTTTTTTTTTTTTTTGCGCTTCTACAGGCTCGTTCTGGCACAGACGGCTAATTTCGATCCATACACCACATGTTGCTCTTTGAAATGACTTTCTCTTAGGCTGGAGGAACGTCTCCTTTAGCTCCATGCATGCTCTAAATTCCGTCTTTGGGAGAGCTGGATAACGATACCTTCTTGCAATACGCCAATAGCCTCTACCGCAGCCCCGTTCAAAGGACTTCTTCCCTCTGAGAGCATAATTATGGTCTTCTTGCGGTGGCCTAGAAACCCAAAATATTCAAGACAGCGGGTTAAAATCTACAGCCGTAGTCCAAGGAAATGAATGAGTTGGTCCTGCACATCGCCAGACACCTGTCAGGTGAGCTGCCTATCTCACAATCAGGGATTTCTGTAGGCAACGTAAATACCAGTCACGTATATTTACTTTTTTTTTTTTCAGCTCCAAACCGGTCCAATATACTACTACGAGTTGCTGTACCGCCACCGTCCTAGGATACTCAACCTTTTAAGGGATCCAGTTTCACTGGTACGAGCAGAAATCTAAGCCTGCATAAACCAGTTTCACAGTAAAAAGGTCACGAATAATCCTGTTTGCCGCATCCCGGACACGTATGAAGCCTGATCTGGTGAACTTCTTTTCACTGCATATACATGACTGCTATTTATTTTATATTTTCTGTGGAATAACGCGCATTAAAAAGATACTGTTACGAATTCAGGACGATTTCAATATCCAAAAAGAGCTTGACTTGCTCTCTAATTTGTCCCTTCTGGGTTTCATTGAAATAAAATGATACGAAATATTCACCCACATCCTTTAAATGCCACAGGCTTAAACCTTGACAGACACCTGGTAGTATCAAGAACACTATAACATTTTTAGTGAGGAGCGCACCTGGGCCGGGCTTACTCAATGACGATTATTGCTGAACGACTTTCATTTAATCACGCACAGATCCTGGGCCACAGGAACCCAACTATTTCACTGAAAAGTGCACCACATGTACAAGATAAAAATCAAAATTTCCCAAGCGATGCAGTAATAGAAACCACCGTTACGATACTACAATTCTCACACAAGTTTTTTTAGTAATCATGAAATTGAATTACCAAGCACCTATCAAGCGCAGTTAAAATTTACTTGCAGTGATACCGCTTTCCATTCATATATTTCATCCTTCCATTTGCCTTGAAGCCATAACCGGCACTTAAAGAAAGAAAAACTCGCACTTTATCAAAAATGCGGGCGCGCATGCAAAACAGTTACGGTAGAGAACAAAGACTTCCGAATCGCTCGAGCAGCACATTAGAGCCGCCGAGAAGCAAAAGTGAGCCGCACACTCGGCGAATCCTAGGGTTTTTTTCATTAGTCCATAATTTATTTATTACACATAATCCAGTAAATTCCGTACATTTGGCTGTCCACACTGAACCCTGACCAATTCCACCTCGTGTGTATGTGTGTATGTGTGTGTCAACAACAACAGAAGAAGAAGACTAGAAGGACGCCAAGTTAGCCACCGCACTCGATGGACGAAGGTGTCAGCGTGAACCTCTGGTAGCCCCTATGGAAGGCTATCAGTGGTAAGGTGTTCGACGATCTGTAATACCAAGCTTACGGCATGGTGGTCCGGGGACAAGGGGCGCTGCTTCACAACGGACTGCGTGCAAGCCGTGACCGACCACCTGGTGAGCAAGGTTCGCCCAGCCATCTTGGCTTTCGTGAACATCTTCTTGCCCGAGAACCATTCAAGCCTGTAACAAAATTATGTCCCAAATGACGTATATTAGGGACGTACTTTTGTGCCTGCAGTCTACGTACGTGCCAAGGAAAAATACGGGCAGCGTTCGCATCTTCGGGCTGCATCTCCTCCGGGACGAGGTAACACACCACAAAGATATACGAGACAAGCTGCAAGAGGCTCTCCTGCAAACGGTTGGCATAAATAGCGAGGGAGAGATGGTTGACAGGCTGTCTATTAAGAATGCCTGCCAGATGCTAGCTCAACTGGACGTTGGTTCGGCATCAAACTATAGAAAAGCCTTCGAGCGACCCTTTTTGGCTAAATGTGCTAGATTTTACGCTCTGGAAACCCAGAAGAGCTTGGCAGAAAAGAGTGCAATCGGCTACGTTCATATGGCGCAGTAACGCATGAATGAAGAGTCGGAGCATGCAAAGCTATGCCTGGACCATTGCACCGAACTCCAAATCCAGCAAGTGGTCTACCAGGAGCTGGTTGTTCATCATGTGAAAGCCATAGCGGAGAAGAGTGGAGAAAGAAGACTCGGGCGCCGTAGCTCTGTTGAATGACCAAAGGATGCGGACTTCGCGAGCATGCTTAAGCTGCCGAGTGGCGTAGAGGGCGGTTTCAAAGCAGCTGCATCGTGCGTGAGCTAGTACCTCCGCGAGCTGGACTCACTCATGGAGGAAGACGGCTACAAAGAAGACCAGTCGCACTTGGTCAAAGCGCTGATGGATCTTAAGGATCACTTTGAACATCTTCTGAGCAGCTTTTTAAAATACATGCGCTTCGTCAGGCTGATAATCACTGCCAACTTTGAGTACATCCTCAACGTGAACAGCAAGTCGGCCGAGCATGTAGCCTTGTATGCGGAAGGCACGATGAGAACGGGCCTTAAAGGAAGGACGAAGCAAGAGGCAGAGCAGATCTTAGAAAAGATTGTCGTGTTCATCTGGATCTTGTAACGATAAAGGCTGTTTTGAACGCTTCTACAAGCAACACCTGTGCAAACGAGTACTACGCAACAGGAGTGCCGAGCGAGCCATGGTCTGCCAGCTCAAGTTGGACTGCGGTGAGATGTTTACCTCAAAGCTAGAAACCATGTTGAAGGACATGTCTGTGATTAAAACCATGGCAGAAGAGTTCAAGACCGTCGTGAGTTCTAGTAAACTGGATGCACATACATGGACTTGAATGCACGCCTGCTCACAACGGGCGTTTGGCCATTTCCAGCGACAGAGCAACACTGCAACTTTCCCGCTGCTCTCTTTGGCGCTTTTGAGATGTTCCGGTGGTTCTACTTCGACAAGCACAGATGTCAAGTGCTGAATATGCAGGCACAGTTAGGCGGGGTGCACATGAAAGCTGTGTTCTACCCACAAGACCAGTCATCTGCTTCGACATCACACTCCAGTCAGCTGAGCGGGCCGCACACATACGTTATCGCGGCATCGACATATTAGATTAGGGTGCTAATGTTGTTCACCAGCTGTGACTAAATCACTTACGAGGACATTGCCTCCGAGACGCATATTCCCGAGACAAAGGTTGTGCGTGCTCTGCTGGGGTTAACCTACCAGCAGATTCTCGTCAAGCATCCCCTAACGAATAACCTCGAGCTCGGTTACACTTTTGTCGTGAATAAGTCTTTCTCGTTCGACATGCAGAAGGTGAAGATCCCGACGGCTATCGCCAATGGGAGACTCGAAAGAGAAGCGGACTATTATCCGTAACTTGGACGATGACCAAAGGTTTGGTGTCGAGTTCACCATTTGAAAGATCATGAAGGCAGAAAGGAAGCTATCGCACAAAGAGCTCTTCGCCGATCTCACTGGGTGGTTGGCTCTAGGTTCACGCCTAGGCCTGAGAACATCAGGACAAAAATCGAGGCCTCATAGACCGCGAGCACCTCGACCGAGATCCGGAAAACGCCGTGGTGTACGTCTACGTGCCGTGAAAGGGCCGGCGCTGGTGGCAAAAATCCGCTCCATCGGCAACCAAACTATCTTCTCAAATAAACGCACAGGATAGTCGCAATTGTATTTTTAAGGCGAAAGCCTATAATGGCTCATGCTCGCGGCCACGATCGTGTTCGTCCGTCCGTAAAGCTTTATTTTGATGACGTCGTCATGGTGTCGTATGTCGTACCTTGACATAACTGATGACGTCATCTGTGGTGTAGTATGCCGGACCTTGAAATAAATAATGACGTCATCAGTGGTGTAGTATATCGTACCTTGAAATGAGTGTGACTATGACGTCATTGACAGCGACGTCATGACCAACGTCACTTCCTGTTATAACGTCCCGAATAGTGATGACGTCACCAGGCGATCCACGTTTATACTAGCTGACCCCGCCGGGCGTTCGATTCAGGTGTCTGTGCGATGCTTTTCATTTGGCGCTTCCTCGAACGCCGCAACAGAGACTATAGAAGCAGACGCAATACAGCAGGTATTAGCGGCGTTTCAAATTGGGTTACAGGAAAGAAAAGGCGCAGTATCTGTGACAATTCTCTGAGGACACTTTCACCCAGCCGTAAGGAAAAGGAGGAAGGTGGGAGTGAAAATACAGAAAGAGTTGCCGCAGTGGAGGGCTTCGGACTACCGCGCAACAGATACTTTCGCCTAATTGCACTTTATTCGTCCAAAGTGCCCCTAGAATTATTTTTTCCTTGTATCTGCTGCCTGAAGTAGCGAGTGTATACTCAGGCTTGAAAATATCCTCATGTTTTGAAGATACGGCCATTAGGGCCACTATTGGAGGGAATCAGTTCAGGGGGGGAGGGCTGTATTTGCAACGTGCATTTTGCGAGCTTTCGTTGACGAAAAAGTTGGAGTGAATGAAGTTTTCCCAAATAAAATGTCTTAAACATATTCATGACGCAGCTCCCGCGAGTGTACTTCTTGCGTTTAAAAGGAGGAAAATTTCAAGGTAGACATAACGATACCAAAAATTCCCTATACAGACACTGAAGATTGCTTATATATGAGAATGCGCAAGCATCATTTTTTTTTTTTGTGTGTGGACGCAATTCCACTGCAAATGTTGCGAAATTCATTGAGGTTCTTTCTTATGATGTTTTAGCGTTTGTTGCACACCAGACAGGCGATATTCAGGAATTGTGGCTGCAAAGCGACGAAAGCCTCTGTGTTTGCATGGCCTGGAAGCAAGGCCTAGTCAAAGTGTACTCTTGGTTTCATCTTCGTCTTTTTCACACAATACTTCATTGCGCAAAGACATGCCATCATCAATAATTGCATAGGCGCAGCCACCACGCTGACCGATTACATTCGACGATTATTATTACTGTAATCTTGCAACAAATCTGAATCGAAAGGAAGGAAAATGTATCAGGAGGCGGCAGAAAATTATGTGCGATAATAAGGTTATAATGCTTGCGGGGGTGAAGCGGATGCAGCTAGCACAGGACGGGGTAATTGGAGGAATATGGGAGAAACCTTCCCCTTTCAGTGGGTATTCGCCACGAGATCGACCTAGAGGTGGCGCCACCGTCGCTCCGATAGTTTGGATTGGCAGCCAGCGGCGCTTGCAGACACGCACGCCGGGATGGCCTGCTTCTAAGTTTATGGCGATTTGTTGGCGAAGAAAACGTACCTTCTGCAATGAATTAGTGTTTAGAATGTTCTAATATTGCAGTAAAAAATAGATTTCGTCAATGCTGCAGAAAAGAAGCGCGGATATTAGGAGAACAAGGCACGCAACCACCCATCTTTTAGATTTACCAGCAACATTTCGCGCGCTTTTTGCGTTGTACCGCACTCTTGGGCCTGTTATTTTTGTTGTGTGCCACTTGCTTAATAACAGCTTTGTTTTTCCTATCGCCTTTTCAACAGTGTGCGTGTGTCTTATACGAGTGTCAGACAGGCAAATTTAGTGTCAAGCTCACGCTGATGCAAGGTTCGTGCTCTGACCTGCAGTACTTTAGAATGAGTCGAGACACAGCTTGGTTCATTATATCATACTTGGCTCGAGAATGAAGCTGGTTAGATGTAGCACTGACAGCATACTGGCAGGCGGGTTGCCGTAGACAGAGTGCGCATCAACTCTGGCTAGACAACCAGGCACAAGTATTCCCCAAAAATGAGTTTGGATATCTCGCCGCACAGGAAAGCTGACTGTTCACGTGTACAGAGCTGAGTGGACTGAGTTTGGCCAGCTTACAACGAGATGAATGCTTCTTGCAGCTAATGTCAGAGAATTTGATAGTGTAGCACTCCGCCAGGGACTAAACGATGCCCTGAAACCGAGGAATATAAAAAATTTCAGATGTTTGCGATTTGTGCAAATTAGTATTATAAGGGTTCTTTTTTATAATGCCAGTAAATTTCACTACGTGAGAGACGTTTGACACACTTGAGAAAACTTAGAAAAACCAGCAATAATTTTCAATAACGTTAAAGTGCGAACTACGAATCATTCGCTGCGAAGATATCGTAATAAACTTCGTATGGGCGCTTTTATGTTCTGACAAGGAATTTTGAGAGGCTGAAGATTTCGTTAATGCTATAATTATTTAGCAGTCAACTCAATCAACTCAATCTTATGCGAATCAAAATATTAGGGTTGCTTCCAAAACAGGCGCCGGACATAAAACTGTCCCGAATGAAATGGAGGTCATCTTATCATCAGAATATGATTAAGATGTATTTATTCCCGAACAAAGCACGATAGTCAAGTACGTATGAAGCTATTTTACTCACCTTGGTCAGAAACGTCAACTTTTCTCGGTAGACAGCAGTAACACTTTGACGAAAAAGGATTTTAATGGGCTACAAATGAAGTTCTTTGATCTATATGTGTATTATGTAATTAGTGTAACATTTAGGTGCTGGAAGCATATGTTTCTGAAATGTTCGAGGTTTTCCTAAACCAAAATTTGCTCACTGCCGTGTTATAGATGCGCAGAAGACTTCATCAGCAAAAAAAAAAAAAAATGCATATGGGGTTTAACCCGCCAAAACGGCATCCGCTATGACGGATTATGTAGTAGCAGGCTTCGGTGAGGTTGACCACCTGGGGTTATTTAACGACTCAAAATCCCACAACAGAAGAGCGCCACGATTGTACCCCCGGTCTCGAACTCAGCAGTTAAGCACCCTACCACTGAGGCACGGCACCGCGACAAAGTTTTAACAGCAAAAAAAAAAAAAAAAAAAAGAGAAAAAAAAAGAAAAGAGAAATAGTAGAAGAAGAGGAAGGTACTCAAGCAACTCTATCGTGCGTACAGAAGGCACAGGATGGCCTGTCCAAACTGCATTCTGCCATATAGCAGACTGCGGTCGCATGCTTCAGTAGAGCTGTGGTATTCCAAACAAAAGTGGCAATGTAGGATTTCTGAGCGCTTGCATTACGTCGTATTAACGGCAGCGACCTGTTTTGCTTTGACACAGCGCCTAACGACAGCATCGCTCCGTTTGAGACGTAAGACAAATGGAGAGCTCGGTGTAAACGCTGTCATGGCCAGGAAGAACGCTTTGACAGGGCCCAGTGGATGTAACCCCAAGTGTCCGCGTTGCAACCGACGACATGCCCTAAGGCGCTGCCCAGCTTACGGAAATACCTGTTACTCGTCTAATGGGAGGAATCACTTCCTGTCTTGTTGCAGCAGACAAGGTGGCATGAGAACGAAGACTTCCGAGGTGCTGGACTTCGCTGTGGGCAGCGCTAATAGATATCGCTATTGGCGCTCGGATGCATGCACTGGCAGCATGTTACTGCCAAAGTAGATACAAGGTCGCACGCAAACGTCTTGCTTGTGCCATTATTCTGCAAGCTGAAAGGGACAGAGCACTGGCCAAAATATGTCATGAGATTATGGTGGAGGTGAAAAGATTATGCCTCATATAGTACAGATCGGGCACTACAATATCAAAGAAAAGAGGCTTTACAATTTTAATTTGCCATTGAAAATCGCATAAAAGAAACCGAGGTGCTATCTAGCGGAGAAACCCTAGTACTTTCAGTGTAGCCCCCCACGTGACTACATGTCAGCAATATATTGCCAATTTTCGTAACTGCACACGGTTCTTTGTTCTTCTAGGAGTGCTTGCCGTAATTTATTATATTTTACGCTCTCTCCAGTGCGTCCTTAAACAAAACACCGCGAGAGGTATGCTTTCAGGTTTTGCCTCTAGATGGCTCCACAGTGTTTGCAATTGCGTGAATGAAGCGATGGTAGTGCCCACAAAAACTTTCGTCGACAAGGCGTACGTAATTATTGTGCTGTAACAGCATTGAGTGTGAAACTTAAAAGGACGTCAACGTATACAAAAAATGTTGATTACTGTCTGGCGAGTGAAAGTTATATTTGTTTTCGGTGCGTCTTTTTTGCCGACCACCAGTCGTCATCGCGGTCGCTGCTCATGGTTTCCAGTATCGAACTACATAAAAACGGGCGCATGCATTGATAAAAAAATTCCCGGTAAAAATTTTCTGCAGCGTTTCTAACAAAACCGTTGTGGAATCGAACATTTTAGACATCACTCTTTCCACTGCGGCGAAAAAAAAAATCGAGACCTAAATTCCAGTGTTCTGTCCCTTTAAGACGTCTGCTCTGATGCGAAGCAACGTCATTCTGAGATCGTATGGTGGTGACGTCATCAAACGCATCGGCGTCTTTTCTGCACCCGTGACAGTTTGCAACCACAGGGTGCGCCCTAAATTTTTTGGTGCAAAGAACACTGAACAAGGGTAGAGGGGGGAAGCCTCAGTTCGCCGGTCGAGCCAACGTTTCGACAAGAGGACTTGTCTTCGTCTGGGCAGAGCGTTTATCACTGGCAGGAGTTTAAATAAGCTCTTGCTTCTGAACAAGAAAAGCTGGGGAGGGCGAAGGTGAGTGAGAAGAAAGTAGGTAAAGGAGTTGGGTAGGGAAGGGTGGGCGAGAGAATGTAGGTGAAGGAGTGAAAAAAAAATTGTTTCTTCAGTAAATATCGATGAAGGACCATTAGAATACCTTAAATATATTCCCTCTGCACCATAACTAGTCGGGAAAACAATCACATATAGCGGTAATTGTGCAGTTTATTCGCAGCACGTGTACTCTATTCCTCCTCCGCAATAGCACATGCTGCACATGTTTCTCCAAACACATTTCATTCTTATCACTTCCTACTTTAGTTGGCCTTTGAACATTGTCTTTTTTTTTTTTTTTTTTGGCATGGCAGGTGTGGTTCACTGTCCTGGTATTCTGTTTCGTTGTCCTGCCCGCTTTGCAGAATGCTTTTGAGAATTGTTTCCCTGCATATATATTTCTTATCAGGACGTTTGTAATGCCTTTCCCTTTTTAAGAAAGGTGTATCTGCATGGAACCTGCTTTAGGTGGTGACTATAATCATCCACCCAGCATTGTAGTTTTTCCTGATACAGCTGCTGTTATTTCTTTTTCACGCTACCTAATCAGCGGTTCCAGGCTAAGAACTACATACTGGAGAAACAATATTTTTCTCTTCTTTTTTTTCATTTCTTTACCTACTGCCTTCTCACTCCCCCGCCTCTACCCCACTCCTTGACCTACTTTCTTCTCACCCACTCTCCCCCACTCCCCCTCTCCAGCTTTTCATCTTCGGTAGCAAAAGCGTATTTACACCACTGCCAGTGATGATCGCCCTGCCCAACGACAAGTCCTCTTGTCGAGACGTTGACTCAACCTGCGAACTGACGCTTCCACCCTCTACCCTTGTTCAGTGCTCTTTCATACCGTGTAGCGATCTTCTCCCTCTCGTTCTATCTTGTTTTAAAGAAAGATCACAGTGCTGTCTCGGGCTTGGCAACCAGCGAGAAGCTAGAAATGGTGCAGCGTGCGATAGAAAGCGTGACGTTAAGCAACGCTGATATCGCTGATACAGTCTTCAAGCATTTTCCGAGGCTTTTCCACGGAACAGGGCGCGTCCCCTGAGAATACAAGATCGTGCTGCGTAAGGATGCCCGGTCAGTCATCGAGCCAGCTCGAAGAGTTCCCTTGTCCCTGCAGGCTTCTCTCCCTGCTGAGCTGGAGCGCACGGAAAAGGAAGACATAATCCAGAAGCCAGAAGGTCAGCAGTCCGACGGACTGGGTATGCCCTCTCGTTAAAGACGGAAAGTTAGCAGTTTGCATGGCGGAGCATGACCAAAGGCAGCGCAATCCATTAAAAGCAGCTGAAGAAGCAGGCCTAACGTGCAATGTGTCCAAATTCCGGTTAGGCGAGCCACATGTGTTGTTCTTGGGAGACATCATTAGACACAAGGATATTAGGCCCGATCCTGTTCTTGTTGAAGGTCGGGTAAATATCCGAAAACCCCCTGTTTCTAAGCTCAGCCGTGTTTCGGGAGGTCAAAAGCCTTACAACTTCCTTTTGAGGAAAAGGGTAAAGGTGTTAAGCTTTTTCAATTCATTCATGTTCACTACAGGGGGGAACTTGTGTATAAACACGGGAATAAGAAGCGGCGCCACCTGCCACAAGCCAACGACAAATGACACGCGGGAAAAGTAAACAAATGGGGTATTATACTGACTTTTTTCCCTCTAAAGAGCACATGTAACAGGAAGACAGCCTTTTATAGTTATTTTAAGACATCAAAATACATCTGTGATGAAAATACGCAGACGTAATGCAACAAGAGCTCAATCATGAATACGATCGAGTGAGATGAATTCGACGTTTCCGTCGATTCCTTGCGAAACCGATAGGTGTTGCTGCAGCCAAAGCCTATCAGTTAGCTTTAGTCTTTTCAGGGCCTATAGGTGCTTGATGAATCCTTGATGAATCGCAAAACTAACTACCACGCGCCAAAATTCCTCCCTTTAACCGCTCTGGACGTCTGCGCTGTCGCCAGGGGCACGCAAGTCACTCCGGAGCTAGATGCGCACGGTTCGTATATAGACTAGATTCGGTACTCTCGAATCAAGACGGGTTCACGTGCCCTCTCATACCCAGACGTGAAGCGGTATGTCTCTCTGGGTTGTTGAAATGGATCAAGGTGCCTTTGCACTATGCAGAACAACCTGGCTTTGTAAGCTCTGTGAGTGTATAAACACGCCCGTGTCATGCTGCTGTATAATCCAGCCCGGTGCGTCTGTAACAGAAGCAGGACTCGGCGCCGCAACGAGACCATGCGTGTGACGGCGCTCGTAATTCGCATACTTGTGACCTTTAGGACTCGGTGAAACGAGGTTTTGCAATTTCTGCCTTTATGGACGATACCAGAGGTGCCAGGTAAAACTCTAGTATCATTCATCAGCATTAGCTGGGATTTGACGCTAGTTTATTTTCTGGCCTTAGTAGCATGTGTTAATTTCCCTGTGAACAGGACATGATGTCCCAGAGTCCTTTTTGTTTTTTTCATTCCATCGCTTTATTGGGCCCGAAAACATCCATGAAGTGTTCTGCGGTTAAACGTTGTTAGAAGAGCTTGAAAAAAGCCGAGGAACCCAATCTCTGGGCAGATGGCGGTACTACTCTCTCAAGAAACAACAGCAAAGCAGAAACGAAAACAAGTCAACTGATAGCAATTATCAAGTTACACAATAAAGTATATTGTACAAAACAGTGTGGCACAGCAGTTCACATAGAAAAATAGAACAATTTGACAATCAAAAGCGTATCCGTAAAATGTGCCTAAAATGTGCACCATAAAAGGTAAGAAAAGCATGATGTAAATTATCTAGAACACAATTCATCTGGTATTAAAAAAGCGTTTACGGAACCTAATTTTAATGCTAGTAAAGTACTCAGTATTTAGTAAAAATGATGAAAGGCCATTGAATGGGGATTTTCTACCATTGGATAATTATTCAGGATGCATGCCAAATTATACTGCAGTGTCTGAAGTTTATAATTATTTCGGAATCTTTGAATAACCCATGCTTCAGTACTGCGAGTACATGCGCGGTCCTGGTTTAATATTAAACATACAATATCTCTTAAAATTATTTAAAGTCGTGAGAGAGAAAATAAAATGAGCTTAGGATTAAAAAAATGATAACAGTGTTGAAGTTTAATCAAGCTTAGTTTCTGAATTCAGTTTGTGTTGAAAAGAAGTATTATATTTCTTTTCAACACAAACTGCGCTCACACAAAGTCTGTTTTCCAGCTGTGATAATTCTTATGGTGATATTCGCTTGCATTGTAGTCGCCCCTACTAGGCTGCAATCGTTTATGTGCGACAGGAAAACCTCTTTGTATTTGGTAACACAATTGTTTGTTTAGTTTGTGAGGTATAAGGTCCCAAAGCTACTCAGGCTATGAGAAACTGAATTATTACATTTCGAGATTAAGTCAACAGCCTCCGCACCCGAGATTGCTATCATCTGCGTATATATAGACTAGTTGGCATTGTCATGAATTTTAACGATATCATTTACATATATAATAAACAGTAGTGAACCTAACATGCTTCCCTGAGGGACGATGTGTTGATATTCAATTATTATGACCAAAAGTAACTTGAATTCTCCGAGGATAGTCAATGCTCATAAAATGGCTTTGAGAGTTATTTCTCTGCGAATAACGCAGATAGCTGCTTTGATTAATCCTGCCTTGTATTTCTCCCCACAGACAAAAAATTGCGTATAAATTCATTGATCATATATGCGCAAGCATTAATTCTCGCTGCAGCTCATCTTTTGCTTGCGATTTTGCGACTTGTTTTGTGCAGGAGATGCAACTCTGGTTCGTTTTGGCTTTAATGCAATGCTGCCTTTATCTTGCTCTTTACCAATCAAGCATCGCCCTATTAAACATCTCTAATTAACTAGCAACCATTTACTATCAAATATTTAAGTAGTAGCTGAGTAAGGAAGATAAGTGCGTAATGAGTCTTTAATAACCTAGTATTAATTGTTACGTAGTAACTATTTAGATAATAACTGACTACCTCCTAAAGAATTATGTGCTAGCTAATTAGCTCCAAAATAAAAATTATGAACTACTTTAGCATTAAGTAATCAAATGGTGAGTATAGTATTATGCACTAATCACTCTTATATTTATTATTATTACATTTCCTACGTAGATCTCTTGGCGGTTGTGTAGGTACCGGTGAGGACAAAAGTAAGCGGAGCACGCTATTTCCTTTAAAACGTTTTTACGCTTTGAATAATTGAAACTAGCAGTCGTGGTATGTATACACCGGCAGTAGATACCAGTGCGCTTTCACTTGGACAAGTTGCTTTTTGTTGTCGCCAGTGCAGAACACTTGATTTTTATTTGAACAGAAAAGCGTGCTCCTTTTACTTATGTCCGCGCCTGTGCGTATACATTCGAAGATCGCGTTATGCGTTGCGTTCCGGACAGACGGATTCGTTTTGAGAAATTTTCATCGCCCAAGGACGCATCAGCATTCAATTGTACTTGTTTCAAATGCTTCTATTATATCTGCGCTTATATATCTCTTGTGGCCTATGTACAGTTCTTTTTTTATTACCTTCAGACTCGTCTAACGCTGTTCTGCCCTTCATTTAGGCCGACGGCATTAGCGGCTTTTATTCTAGCTTCTGAACGTGAGCCTTTGCATCATCTTTCTTCATCAGCTCGCGCGCAGAAGGTGGCGAAAACTTCCCAGAATCAATTTTTAACGCAATTAAAGCTTGCCGCAGTTTGCATAATGTGAAAAAGCCCTCCGTAATAATTTTTATAACAAGTAAAATATAAAACTTCAGTCGCGAAACTAAGCCTGTACATGCACGCAGCCTTTGCTCTTTGGGGGCGACCGCTCTAATGCTGAGCTTTTCGCTTCAGTTACGTCAAAGACATCGATCGCCAAGCGGCAGAAGATAGAATAAAAGAAAAGAAACGTGAGGGAAATTGCATGTGCTACCCGAGTTTATAATCTTGTTATAAGGTTTGAAGACTGCAAGGTTTTTCTTTTTACTTTCGTTTACGAAGCCGAAAGACCCCTGATAAAGAAGTTAGGGTCGCCAAGGTTGGAGTGCTGTTTGTGAAGGTTAGAGATATACGTATGGATAGTCAATATGGTACGCGGGGTTCGAACGGTTCTTCGTTTCAGGGTTTAGAAAACGAGAGTAAAAAACAAAACAAAACCAAAACAAAACAAAAAAACTGGTGGTATAAGTTTTGCTCAAATTGGTTCGGGAAGTAGTTTTTTTTCTTTGCGGTTAATTATAAAATAAAAATGTTTGGTCACATGCATTCGCTGTACAGGGGTACATATTGTTGAACAATTAGTCCATTACTTCCTTGCATGATAACTACATCACCTTGGTGGTTTGCGGTAAACATCGGAGCTTTCGGACATATTGCACTTCATTTATCAAACAAGCTTTAATTTGTATACAACAGAAAATGTTTCTCAACTCATTAGGATCTGTTTATTTTGCTTCCATATCAATGTTATATATCGTCATTGTTATGCGCGTTGGAGGCAACTACACGCCAAACGCTGGTATGCATAGTGAGTGCGGAAAGTACGGGTGTTATCTGCCACCTGCCGCCTATATCGCCGGTCCGTTACAGAGCGCGGAGTCGCCCACGTCAGGCCATGTTCGCCTGTCTCGCATGGGATGAGCTAAGCGTTGGGCTGTAGAGGTCACTGCCAAGCGTTAGGCCCACAGCGGCGGCCGTGTTCTTTAGCTTGCGGCCTTGTGTCGATTCATCCCCACTCAGTACAAGGCGTGTTGAAATCCTCGCAGATTGGTAACTGATCACTGAGGTAAATCTGCAAAGGTCTAGAAGCCACGACAAGGAACTTCCGGCGCGACGCCTGCGTAACCACATTTGTCACTGGTCGCATGTGCATGGGCGCGGCCACAATGCGCAAACCACGAACATCCCACAGCAATAGCGTCACTTTTTGCGTGCAATAAGAGCGGATCAGCATGTCGACAACGGGGTGAGGTAAGTTGAAGCGTACGAATACACCTGGTTGCTCATCGGTTCTGAACGATGACAAACGGCCGTGGTGCAAGGAGGGTGTATGGAAGTACGGGGTGTCTCCGGTCCGGTGCCACGCGTCTGCTACAGCAGGGCACAGCCTGCTAACGCGGCCAAGCATAGCGGTTAATTCGATGGCTTTGGCTCGCAGAGAAAGACAGATCAAACCGAGCTCACTGGGTGCCCTGTGCGTCGGTCGTAGGCGAAGGGTGGCCTCTGGAACCCACCTGTGATCAAGGTTGTGTCTACTTCGGCTGGTCGCTCGTTACTGCGGTTATCGAAATGACCCTGAAATATAGCGGGTGTTCCAGGCAAATGTAACCAAGGTTTTAGAAATTATGGTGAGCTCTAGCACATTCAAGCCAATTAAGAGCAGTTCAGTGTCTCCTGTGCTAATCCGCAGTTTTTTTTGCTTTCGCAAAAGTTTCTTAATTAGAGCGGCCTAATTAGTTTTTATTTTAATTATTAGCTTGAGGGAACAAATGTCAATGAAAAAGTTGTAGCTCTTCTCGAAAAACGGCTAGCTACGCTGTTCCCATGCAACTATTATTTACGGAAAGTGATTTTTTTTTTTTTACCAGCCAAAAACGACGCCTGACACAAAAAAAAAAAAGCTTCCTCGTGACTGCAGCACCATTTCAAAGCCCCAAGACGCGTCGGAGATAAATAAATCCGCTTTTCTGTGTCATGGTCTCTACGATGAAGCTGGTTGTACGCACCTGGCGAATGATATAAAATAACGGCTGGTCAGGTGACAGCCTTTCTTGAAGGCCTATAATAGGGCGACAAACAATGAAGCTAGTCGTTTTTTGAAAACATCTACAACTTTTGCTTTGACACTTTTAATCTCAAGGCAATAATTAAAACGCTAACTAGACTTTGCTAACTAATTAACCTCGGTGATCAAAAAAATACCGCAGATTAGCATAGGCGACTCTAACAACCTCTGAATGGGTTTCACTAGGCTCGCGCTCGCAGTATTTTTTAAAACCTTGGTTATATTTAGCTGGGACGCCCTGTATATTTGTGGTCATATGATAATGGGAGAAATATATAGAGTGGTCTTTGTGAGTACGAGTTTTCGTCCTAAATTTAAATACTCAGCGTGGACTCTATATTGCCAAATAATTTTAAAACTTGATTTTAGCAAAACTCTCGTAACCGATTAGAGCAAAACAGTTCCGCACGTTCTTATCCGTTCCCTCCGCTTTGACGTAAACTGGGCCATACAGGTGTGCCCTCTGACTGGGTGTGCCCAAGTGACACGAGTGGGCCGGCCCGGTGGGGTGAAATCGCGACCTGCTTTTTACATTTTTACTTGCGCGTCGATGCATGTATTCAGTTTAGAAGGGAGAGGAGGAGCATTATTTTTGATCACCGATATCTTCCGAATTAAGGAAACTACCCATGACTCCTTGCTTCGGTTCGCGTTAATAGAGGGAGTGATGTTTTAAACTTTTTCAGAACTTTAAAAACTATGGCAGATTCATGAATGCACTGTGTGTACATGGACTGTACATAGTGTCGAACCCTATTCACAAGAAGAATCTCAACAGAAGAATAATTTTAAAAATTTACGAATGTTTTGCGAGCTAAGGTTATATTCCGAAATTTAAGAACTTGAGCATCGAAAGGCGATACCAGTTTTATATCCATGTTTTAATTCGGCATCGTGGTTAGAAATATGGGACGTCAAAAACACGTGCGTTTTTGAAAGCTCACTGAGTTGGCTTTTCCACACTGCATATTCATAGAATGGCGTCGCTCTACGTAGTACCATCGCCGAAATTACGATAACTGTTTCTACGTCAGAAAATATACGAATAGCGCTAGCGTCTTTATTTTCTGCAGTAGCAATGGGAATGGTACCGTTTTCTAAAGGAGCGAGGAATTGAGAAAACCAACCCAATAAGGTTAGAAACCTGTATTTTTACTTTCGGTATCTAGAACCGGATTGCTAGTTAAGAAAATGGCTTTTAAGTTTGCAATATCATACTTCTCACTAAAATCACAGAAGTAAAATATTACCAGTTGATTTTGGTTAACTGATCGTATAATCATTAAGCTCTATGACATGCATACAATGCCCGACTTGCTCTAAATTCCACCTGCACAGCCAATACCGAAACATCCATCATAGGTTTTAAAATAAAAACGGTAAACGTTGCAGGAAAAAAATCCTTTGTATTTGGGAACGAAAAAACTAGGTTTACCGCGAAGGGTTAGAAATTATGAAAGAAACATTCCGTCAGAATAGAGAATAAGAAGAAAGACTTAACTGAGGCCATTGCAAGGGCATATGCTAGCTTGAAAAGAAGAGCTTCAGCCGTCTCAAAACCTTTAGTGCGGCTCGCTTGCAACCAGACCAAAGCATTAACTCGGTTAGAAATGCGCTGCTTTCTGGCATACCTGAAAACCTCCACGGCCCTCGTTGGTGTCAAAAATTTATGGTTGAGAATTAAAGACACTGGAAAATTTCCTGCAAGGACAGCGCCTTATATTAGGACAAACAAAAATGCCGTAATGTTCACTTTTCTCGACGTTTCTCAAAGGGATATCAGAAAACAGAGAGAGAAAATAAAACGTACCCCCATGGCACGTAATGAAAGTTTACTGCCAAGTGCGTCATAACTCCCACTTTTATACATATTTATTTATCAAGCATTGGAATCTCCTCCCGAGTGTTGTTTCAATACCATGCAAGCAGCGTTTCAAAGATGATAAAAGTCAGGCCCTATTTCGTGGAAGCAACGGGCGATCCCATTGTTTCCTTGACAAACTGGCAGTAAAGTTTCAATCTATTCTGGAAGTGTCCAAAGACAACTAGACTGCCAAATAAGATTATAATATATGGCCTGACCTTATTATGACTTTATTGCGGCCCTACGCCTCGCGTTGTCAGTCTCTTTCAGTCGAAGTCCTCGTGCATTTCGAAACGTTGCACAGGGCTCAAGAGGAGAAATGGGGCTGCATAGAAAAACACCGTACGATCTTAGACAGCGATACCTTTTTACTGCTGCAGGCCAATATAAAAACATTATAAAAGCGGCAACTAGACTGAGATATACGTCGTTACTTAGCTAATACTCGCGCACTGTGCACGCTTACCTGCTTTCATATATGCAAGTTATTTTATCAGCAGAGCCTGGGAAGGGGCACTGACACGCTTTCACCTTCTTTTTGAATTCAGTACACTTGAATAAATTCAAAGAAATATTTTTTTCTAAGGACACGGTCTTGCGTTAAACGCCGACATGAACGCAAGACTGCCTTCTAAAATAGAAAGTAGGCGACCAGTCATTGCTGCAGCTACTACTGCTGCCAGGCGCTTTCGCAACCTGTCGTGCGGGCAACTGCCGCTCTCACCCATGAAGGGCTTTTTCCTTTTTTTCTTCTTTTTTTGCCTAAGAGAGGTCTTTTCTATATATGCCATCCCTTTGTTGGATGCAATAAAACCAACAAAGCGCTTCTGTTTCCACTCAGACTCCTGTTTAGCGCCGTAAAGAGCGCGCTGGTTTCTTGCAGTAACTTCGTTTCTTCGACGCGGTAGGGCACTATACCACCGGCCTCGTCAGCTCGGAATGTTGGATCCGTCCCCTGCTGCCTTGCCAGAGTTGATCTTGTTGACAGGGAACGGAGTAGAACGAGTGGCATGATTCTTCACGCAAACATGTTTTATGTGGAATCATTGTACCCTTATGGTTTCTCACGGGAAGCCTTCTTATCAAACCGCTGTGCCTCCGGCTCACAGCCGCTTTATCAGTTCTCGAACGAACGACTTTTGGTGGGTGGTGTGAGGAAGGATTGGGGGCGTGCGCGTTCTTAATTACTTCGGACTGAGTCGAATCTATCCTTCTTCCAGCTCCGCATAGAACTCAGCCTCATTCTGCCATCCTTGCCTTTCTTCAAAGTATTGGTCTTCCGCAGCTCTTTCTCCTCACCGTGAACTCGTCTTTACCAGAACCGAACCTTCAATCTACGCTTCGACAGGAAGCCAGTTGGTTACTTCACCTCTAACAAAAGAGAGCCTCATGACTTTGTTCTCGCCCCCGTTTATTCAACGTGACAGTTATTCCTTTTCTTCAAACCCTGAAGGACAGTCCTTCAATCCGCATCCCTGCGTACACAGATCATGATATAGCCGTGTGGCCTCGTCATCCAGATGCGTCTTTCCCGCATTCGACCCTTCAGCATGCGTTGTACGCCTTAGTATCCCCCCCCCCCCCCTCCCTATTTTTTCTATGGGTCTGACCACCTTGCCTATTAAATCATGTTACAGCCGCACTGGAAAAAATCTGATTTACGAAAGCTTCTCCTGTACACTTTGACGCAGATAATTTCCATATTTCTCATGTAGATATTGTTTCGTAATCTAGGTGTTTTTCCTTCTTTTTTTTTCGTACATCTCAGACTGGCCTACTGTGCCTGACAGCCACACGTAAATCAGCTCTCGCCATGCTCGATCGCATTCGCCGCATATAAATGCTCTTGTGGGGCGCTTATTCATATGACCCGCCACTGGCGCACTATATCCCACCTCCGGTCAAAGATATACCAGGCATAGTTTCGTCGCTCCACATGCAGACAGTGGAATTCCCTTGATGATATTAGTTGGGAGGCTATGAGCGGTATGACTTATCTACATATCGCCGTGCGCTTGCACCTCTGCTTCAGGATATGCGAAGCAAAGTTCGCAAACTGTCTCTCCAACTACATAGTGTAAAGACACTCCTTCCTTCGTAGTAGTCAGCTTACTGACAACCAATCCAATGTTTTCGCCAATATCAGCTGTGCATCGGCATCAAGGGTGCAAAATATATACCGATGCACCCTACACTGCCCAAAGGGTGTTTCCGCTGTATACAGAAACTCCCATCCTCATCCTAAAGTGGCACTGACGAGAGCCTTATTACAATTTTCATGCTAATAAAATACGACAATGCGGCATTCCGGGACTTTGTTGTCGCTTGTCCGGCAGGAAAATACGTATTTACAGCTGATAAATTTGTATTTGAATTTGAAGGATTATTTTTTTCCTGCCGCTGTGATCCAAACTCAGTTTTTCCCTCTGACGTCATAGGGGGAAAATGACGAAGACCATGACATAAACGCGGACTCCGTGATTGCTGGCACGCAGATGCTGCTATAGCGCGGCGAGCGCCCCGTTCTAGAAGCGGCCGAAATTAAATCCGCCATTGGTCAGAGCCGTCGCTTTGTCTGCAACAGCCTTGGATCCCTTTCCCAAGCTCCACGACGAAGTTCACGCGGCGAACGATGGCATGCACTTCAGTGAGTTTGGCCGAGCACGCGACACTAAAAAGTGTCGCTTCAGCCCTAAAAAGGGCTGAATTGTGACTCGACCAGTATAAATATCAAGAACAACCAAGCTCCGGTGTAGAAGAAGCTTCAGCATCAAGAGAAGCTACGGGTGTGGTCGCGGACATCGCCGAGCCACCGTTACGAATTTCGAGTAAATACTGCTTGCAACTTACGGGCGTTTTGAAATAGTAGCAAGCGGTGAACCACGCATTGTGACAGAAGAGAAAAAGAGAGCACAGTGTCAATTTGGCGCAATTTCTTCTCATTTTTATCCCTCTTGTATTTGTTAATTTGAACATTTCAACCAACCAACGTGTTCGGTTTATAAAGCTTCTCTGATTGTTTACAGATATAGTGGCATACTCGGAAGTTCTGAGCGCCTCTTCTCCGCAGTGCGCATGTGAACCTAAAGTTCGCGTTATGCCACATACTTATATCCCCGGGTGTAGCAAGAACTGCGTGCGTACTCAGAATCTGACAAAATGCTTGAATATCTCAACTATCACCACCTTCAAAGGTGGTATGCGTTGCCGTAGTCACACTTGGGCACGGTGCATATAGGGTTCAAGTCCCCCGTCTCTAACTATCGTGTCTCAAAAACATAGGGTTAAATTTCACGATTGTAAGCGATCTTTCGAAGGAAAATCATTGTAATCAATTGAATAATTGAGGAATTAAAGAAAGTAAAAATGAAAATAATTGAAAAAAGATGATTTGAGGGTGTCAGAATGCTCAGAATGAAAAGGCAATGCTTGACAATGCTGATTAAAGTAATTTAGAGTGTGCCATTTGGTCATTTAGTTAGTTGAAATAATTGAAACTATGAATAATGCATTCAAAGGTGTCAAACTGCTCAAATTAGAAAGCCAACTTTTGCTGGTGCTAACTAATGGTGTATACAAATTAAAAATTAAAAATAAAGAAAAATAAAAAATAAAGAGCGCAGAAACATCGTTCATGTGAGTGAAACGCTATCTCGTCATACCATTAACGATGAAGCTTAAGTGTTCCCCTAAGTTTCTGTTTTTTTTTTCTTTTGCTTATCGTTTATTTTTGTAAGAATAGTTCTGCTGCGTGCTAAAAAAATGATTTCTTTTTATCGCCTATTTTTTTCTGTGTTAACTACTGGATTTTGATCTTTTATTTCTCATCCTTAGAAAATTTATGTAGTGCTCTAAGTAAACGGAAATAATTTAAACAAACAACATAAATCATGCCAAACCTGCGGTACAAATTTCGACGGAAATACGTGTAGCAAATTCCTTTTTTATTATTGCCATCCTGGGCAAAAATTATGCGGGGCGCCCTGCTCCGACAGCGTTGCCCATCTCGTTTTGCGGCTGGGCCCTCCGGATGGCCATCACTAGGCAACACAGACTATTGGGCAGAAAGTACAGCGCGTGAATAAGAAGGTCGCCGCATCATATAAACTCGCCTGGGTGGTTTTACTGCCCATGAGTGCCACGTGGCGCAAGAATATATCCTCGCCAGTTGCGCATCATTTAGCGTCGGAATAGATGGCGCCGTATGCTCGTGCCCCGTGGCACCAGCCGAAAATCAATATGGACACTACATAAATAAACGTTGTGCCATATTAAGCAGGAGCAAAGTTTGTTGTGTATGAACCAACAACTATTCCGCTGTCACGCATACTGAAATAAGAGGACTATCATTGTGGTTAAAATCGCTGCCTCAGACGAACATAACACAAATAATGGCATGGAAAGAATAGAGTGAAGGAATCTCTTCCATGAAGGGCCCGTCAACAGTCGTATCCGATCTTCAGGATCTCCGGTGTCGAGGGACCTTTTTCCGCTTTACATGCGATATTTCAACAGTTTCCTCTGTCTGCCACCGCAGATAGTGCATTATACATGGAACTTTTATGACAACATATAATGTAATCGAGATGCAGTTGGCATCTCCAGTCAAGAACGGCTACAATTTTTGGTCGTATATGCCAAACGGAATATACTGCATGCTCGCTGATGGTGGCCTCACAGATACCCCAGCAATGCTGAGGAACAAACTGCGATGGTTTTCAGGCAAATCTCAGTGTAAGACACCTGCTCTCAAAACTGGGTATGTGTGATTACAAAACCGTAATTTATTTTTTTGCGAGCGAATAATCATTACATGCAGCATCAGTGGCTCAGAATTCATTGACACTTTATGAGCGTCCATGAGGTGTTGGGCTGGATGCACATGGGCACGAGCTACCCCATAGCAACGGACGCAGATCGCTAATGCGCTCATGGATTCAAAGATCGGCGCATTTCCTGGGATAAGCCTTTCATCCAGTTATCTCACGTATGACGTGTCTCTCCAGGCGTACAAAGTTCAAGTAAAAAAAAAAAAAAATCAAGTTCTGTCCTTCACAATCTGCCATGCCCGGCTGGTCTGCATCTTTAATCGTTAAAAACAAACAAACAAACAAAGGAATTATTTAACCCTTAACTAATTGTTTTGCTGCGATGTAAATATTGCCGTTACTTTCGGTACGTGACCCCCAAAATTATTCTTCCCTTTTTTTTTTATTCGCTATGTTTAACAACACTTCTTCGACTGGAGTTCTTTATATTCCATGCAGTCACAGAAAATATTTACGGATGCAAGTTCGCGTAAAAATAGAATACTGCTACGCCACCTCCCTCCCCAGTCATCTATTCATATCAGCACATAGAGTTTGCATGTTCCCTCATGGTTCTATATACGCTTTTCAGTAACGGGGTGGCGTGACAGTGCAAAAAAAATCTTTTCTATTCTCCCTTGC
Organism: Amblyomma maculatum; assembly: GCF_055883805.1. NCBI lineage: Eukaryota > Metazoa > Arthropoda > Arachnida > Ixodida > Ixodidae > Amblyomma > Amblyomma maculatum. Next base: position 25,050,075 of record NW_028146738.1, read on the forward strand.
ACACTAAAACTTTGACCGTTTCCGTGCGGAACATACGAGCTGTTTCACCCCCCTCGTATGCGTTGATGATTATAAAAAGTAATCTTGATGGTCCTACGAGTGGAAGTCACGATGAATGTTTACTCAGAAATAACTAGGCCTCAGAAATAGGGCAAATATGCAAGCATTCAGACTATCTTTCAAAATAAGCAGTCAAAGGCCTAAAATTAGGCTCACGAGTAGCACCTGTTACAGTCAGCAGCAAGTGGAAATAGCAGTAGCCTCCACTATATTTGTCCCGCCGTGGTGGTGCAGTGGTTAGAGAGCTCGACTACTGTGTCCAAGGACGCGGGATCGAATACCGGCCGCGGCGGTCGCTTTTCGATGGACGCCAAACGGAGTGGCGTTCGTGTGCTGTACGACGTCAGTGCACGCTAAAAAACCCCAGGTGGTAGAAATTTCCGGAGTCCTCCACTACGGCGTCTCTCATAGCCTGAGTCGCTTTGGGACGTTAAACCCATAAACCAACCAGCCTCCAATATATTTAGTAATGTATACCTCCTATAGCTGCAACGATTGATCACGCGAAATATATATAGAGCACCGGCCGCTCGCACTGCTGGGTGGACACTATACATGAAATGAGACTTCGTTACGTTCTAAAATAAGGAGCTTTTTCTTCTCAGCCAATTCACTGAAACACACACACACACACACAAAAAAATCTCTATACCGATATCAAGTCCGAAGCTGTCCTAAGGCATCTACTCGTTTGCCAACCACTGCCTCTATTTCTGAAGAGACCTCTCTCTCCAGCATCACACCGCAAGGCCAGCGCCAGCTGCTTCAGCGGGCCTGCAGGATAGAGGCGGCACACGGGGCTCTTGACAGAGGACTACACTCAGGAAAAAAAGCACAATAAAAGTTTTTTCTCCTCCTCCAATGCGACCTCCCAGAAACTACGCCTGGGTAGTGATCTAGTTGAAACACAAGGGTCCTTTGTTTAGCTTACACCGGTGTAAGAAAACACCATTGGAAGTATTGGAGTTTCGCTACACTGGTGTAGCTCGTGAAGGTTAAAAAAATGGCTCTAGAAAGCTGTATTAGCAGCCAAGCAGCCACATATATGCTTCGCCTGCTAGGTGCTGAATATAATCTGGTGTCGTGAGCGCTAAAATTATCTATGTACAAAACAGGCAGCTAACCGAGGGCATCAGATATGCAATTACAAGCTGCGCTGAAATTATATCGACAAAATTTGAAAATAAATATCCCCCCCCCCCCCCCCCCCCCCTGCGCGCACGGCAATCAATAGAAATGATTTGGTTCTTCTGCTAGACCTGTATGTCGACTCACAAAGTTAGATTGTCGTTTCTCTATGCGGCGTGAAAGGAAGACAGCCTTATGCAGGCATATCAGTAAAATAGAAAAGAATACGTAAAATTGCATTTTGATACCGAACATGAGATCAGAGAACACTCAATCCCCCTTCTCCCACTGCTTTACTTTTCATACCCGATGCAATGGCAATTCAGCGTGAGATCCCTTACAGATGCATAAAAGCATAGATTAAATGCCTTAAAGCGCGATGGTACATATGCGGGTTGTGTTCGGCCATATTCGCTTCCGTAGCATGCGGGTGTCAAGCATCCGGAATGGAGGGATCGCTCTGACGCGTATACGAACTTCGATGGTGAACTGGTTTTAGTGCGTCAGCGATAAAACGCTTGTTGCGCGGAAAATGTGACAAAAAGTGACGTCTGCATCACGCGACCGCAATGGATACCGTCGTCAGCGGTTCTGCAAATGGTGGGCATAGGTCCCGTGGCTTACGAATGTGCTCGCATACGAATATGCTGGGGATAGGTAGTGAAACCTATTAAACAAGTTATACATGCCCATGACTCCATTACGCAAAATGACCCCGGTGTACCCTCCTTACCCGACATAACGTTTCTTTCGCAATACCACATCCTTCATAGATTACGCTGAAACTCGTGTTACATTGCACGCATCCACTCAATCGCAACCATACGGGCGCAGGGTCAGAGGTCAAATCCGGAACCATCGCCTCACCAGGGTAGTCGCTCGAGCAACTGAGCTAGCAGTGCTGGGTGAATGCTAGTGAGCAATTGCGGCCGTTTTATAAATCGACTCTCTGATCGGGGATTTCCCTTAATCAATTCGTTGTCTCCCTACCATCTCAATTGCAAGCTTTCCAGATTACCTCGTCTTGGTCAGCGACTGCCCGGATGGTTCGTTATATGGATGCTAATCAGCGATAGCTCCTTTATTGCAAATATACTCCACCTTGGAGGATTTCCTTAAAACACGGGAACGTCATGTCACATTGCGCGGGGGTCCTTTCAATTACTTTCTCCCATCTTGGCAGTGTCGGCGTAGGCGTTGTCTGCGTAGTGAGCAAAAAGCACGAGCGCGCATGCCTCTGGCAGTTCGCGGGTGACGTCGACGGCAGCGCTTGGTCGAGCGTTTGATTGAAATCACGAGGCCATAAGCATGACCTACCAACTATCAGGCAGCTAAGCTGAGTGGGAGGGTGACCTGATGACCAAACTCTGCGGAGCTTTTTGGATCCAAAGTCAGGCACGCTACTCCTAGGCCACGCAGGCACGCTTGTACGACTTCGTTAAGCGGGGCTTTATACCCATGTTCGGTGGTCTTTCACATAACGTTATAGCTTACGGCTGAGTGCTAACGAGTGCATGAGAGATATGAGAGGCACAAATTGAACTGTTAGTTATTAGCAAGCAGCATGCACGCGAACGAGGATCCGGAAGGGGTTAAACCTGGGGCGCAATATTCTGCTTGGCCTCGCAGAATCTGCTATGGCTATTAGGAACACAGAGGTCTCTGACAGTGTGATGAATGCTGGCAATGAGTTCCAGAGGGATCTCTTAACGCTGTCGCGACCTGCACTTAAAGATGAAGCTTAACTGTACACGGGATATGGCTGCATGAGTGGCCACCCCATCGCAATCACTGTAAACGGTACTGCTGTGGACTCTCAAGATTTAGGTGGGCAGTGGCGGATACGAAAAAGTGGGAAGGTGGAAAGCGGCGGAGGTGGGTAAGCGGTGGACGTCGTGAGCGAAACATCAAGAGCAGGCCTCTGACATAGATGAATCGGCAGGTCACATGGATTGCAGGCATGGATGTGTTATAGATCGTTTCCCGATTATTAAGTTGCCAACTCGGCAGCTGTCAGATGGGAAGGTGTCATGGAAATAGAGTCCGGAACCCATGGATCCCGAGCCAGACGTGGGACCTCTAAACCATGCAGGTGCTCTGACCTTTTTTTTTTTTTTTTTTTTTGTTGTACGCAAGCTTCCCATAAGGCATATTATAAAAACTCATGTAAATGGTTTTCCGTGAAGAACCGGAGCAGGCTCCCGCCCTTAGCGTTGTCGGTGAGCCATATAGAAAAGTCCTCTTCCCTTGTTGTGGCTTTGACCTCTTGGTTAAAGCCGGCCTTTATGCCTGCGTTCGGTGGTCTTTCACTTATGGTGTCACCTGTATGAAATGTATGTCTGGGATGGTATGTGATGTAACTAGGGGCGCAAATGAAGAGACTATAGATAAAACGAGTAGCAAAGCCCATGAATGAAATTGTAAATCGTTAAGGGGAGCCGCTGACGGGAGCTATGAACGTGGTCGCATCAAGCTGTTAAAGGAAGAGTTTAGGAATTTTGGCGCAGAAGGGAAATTCGCCCACTTCGCCAACGCACTGTTCGAGGGGAGGCCGTCGATACACGGAGGCGCCAGTATAGGTGTCATGAGAGTGGATCCTTTATGAGATTTAAGAAGTGATAAAATTGAGTGCAGGGAAAGGTAGTTATGGAAGACAATTAGAGTAAGCTAAAACTGAACATATATAAAAATATATCTCTCAAATTATACACCACATCAAATTGAAGAACTGAAATACCTGACGGGTTTGACCAGAATGGTTTAACGGACATCCGTCTGATCGGGCATATTCATGACGGAAAATTTTCGGTCGCCAACCAGTCTTTGAAGAACACGAATGTTGTGTGCGGTGGCCTTGTTGTGAAGATGGTCTTGAGTTACGAACAAGGCTTCCGTGGTGAGGTCGAAACGTATTTGTTTTTAAACGATTGTTTGCTGCTAGAAGCATTTACGCCAACTGGAGGCTGTGCTATAATTTCGCATTAACGAGTATTGTAATCGTAGGCCATTTTTTTAACTGCCCTCTTTTCGTTTCAGGCGCTGGTGCTGCACAGTGGCGTTAAAGCTCAATCGTAAGGAGGATTTATTTGGACCGCTGATGATGGCTGCAGCTTACAGGGCGTAGCCCAGGTAAGCGCAGTTTTGCAAGCTAGAGCTTTGTTATGCTCGGTCATGCCATGTTGGTAAAGCGGTTGCCTTCATAAGCCTTGTTTACATGAAGACGACAGTAGCGCATCGCATCGCATCGCATTTCGTAGCGCCTCACAGTAATGCGATGCGACAGCGTTTACACGTAGCGCATCATCTCTAGCGCGGTGGTGGCGGAACGAGATTGAGAGGGGTAAGTCGACTTACCCCTCTAAATCCAGCCCTGCTTGGCGCATTAATGCGATGCGCTTTCCTAGCGCATTAACTCTGTTTACATGAATGCGATGCGCTAGCTGTCGCATCCATGTAAACACGGCTATATAGACGACCACATGAGTGAAGTTCCGACGTTGGGCTTGTTTGCCGCGCCTGTGCTCCCGGAATAAGAAAAATAACTATTCAGTGTTTTTCTTGCTCTCTGAATAAATAGCGGAGAAGGGGAGCAGAGTCAGAGTCTCTACTGAGAAGCATCCGCGCAGCTTGAGAGCGGGCGGGATACCGAGAATACGGGAGGGATCAAGGGGTCAACTTCTTGTATCGTTGACGACGCGCAGAACCCCTTTCTTCCCGGATAAGCTGATCCGCGAGAGCGGTGACGGGGCATTTTAACCCGTGTCACGTCGGTATTTTTCAGTATCTGCAGCCTAGCTACAGAAAGCACTCTCAATGAGAGGGTGGCAGCGGGCGTGAAGAATGGCCCCACATGTTCGTCCACGTACAGATGTACCTGCCTGTTTGCGAGCGACGATGTCTCAGTAGATGGGCCTCGGACGTTGCCTTTCCGCGAAACGGTGTTTATGGATTAACTCTGAGGCTGGGAAAAGATGCACCCGTGGGGAAGCGAGTGATTGCCAAGTTTCTGGGAGAAGGGCAGAATCCTCTATTTCGATAGTGGAAAGTGTATACGTCTGTAAAGTGTTATTTGAGATGTCTAGCCTTCTTTCCCTTATCCTTCATTGGCAGTATTCTACTTTCCCCAATCCATGATTGGTAATGTTGCCCTTTCCCTAATGATTTATTGGGTGACTGTAAATTTTCTCTATTGGTTGCTGTTCCCACCGAGGGCGGGGACATAGTGTTTAAAAGAAGATGTTTTGGTGGAACCAAAGGCTGGTTTCGTCAGGTAAAACTACGAGTCCGTCAATTGTAAATATGGTTTCTTCTTGCTTGTATCTTTCTGTTTTATTTATTAATTGTTAATAAATAGTTAACTTTTCCGGAAGTTCCCTCGACTAATGTGATTGAGCAACATCGAGCCTGCAAGACGTCAAGCATCCTACAACCATCATCATTAACATATTTCCCTCTATAAAATCCAGAGGGAAAATCAACTACATGTTTGTCTTGTTTAGCATCGTTTATTCGCCCGTGGTTTTATAGCTGCAAATACTATTGATCCAGTCGACGCTCCCGTTCTTCGCCGCTCTGCCACCAGCTTGGCACGTGTACTTTCCTTACTTCTGGCTCAGTCCTTAGTATGTTTGACGACGTGAGATGGACGATCAGATTTAGCCCTTCGTCCATACGATTGACCCGGCGACGACGACGGTTCCGGCTGACCCGCTTCATTCATAGCGAAAAACGAAAAAATTGCCGGTGATTACGTTACTCCCTAATGCGAAATTTGAGCGCAGATCAGTGGCGAACGGCGGCTGCTCTGCGTTTCGGCTCGGGAGGTACACGTATCGAGATCCATCGCCACCGATTCGGCGCTCAGATTGCCGCCGCACAGGGGTGGCATTGGAGGAGGAGCAAAGAGAGCAATTAAGTTATCGGGAGGTTGCGGGAGGCAATGTGGGGGCCCATGGGAACGCTGAGCGGTGAAGAGATAGCAGCGACTGACTAAGGCTGCTGACGCCGCTAGCGAGTTAGGTCAACGTGGCTCTGCGTTTCGGCTTGGAACGGACACCCTGTGATCCGCTGATGCCCAGCCGGCACTTCGGCTACCGGAGAACACCGTCGCCGCCAAGCAAGAAGAGGGAGGGGAGAGGGGGGGGGGGGGGGGTACACGCCGCGGCGAACGGTGGCGGCAGGGGCGCTCGAAGCAATCGGACAACACGCGCGGTCACCGCTACGGAGGAATAGGGAAGTCAGGAGGAAAGTACACGCAGCGGCGAAGGGTGGCGTCAGGAGCGCACGCTGCCCCGGCGGCGGAGCTGGTTTCGAGGGACGATGGTGACCACGACGTTGACGCGAAACGCAGGAACGGGCGCCAAAGAGCTGCGCTCTAAAACTGTTCAGCGAGCGGCGCAGTCCCCTTTTCAATCGAATGGCGAGTCGCGCAAGGTAGATGAGTGACGTCCTACGTCACGTGAACACAGCTGATGGGCGGTGGTCGACGCAGCGGCGGTGGCAGCGGCGCGCGGCTGCAGCTCAAGCGACCGGCGAGTCACTTGGTAGGTACGTCACGTGGCTAACATACCCGCGATCCTCCACTTGAAGGTGAAACGCCATGAGCCGATGACATTGCTGAACTAGACCAGTTAAGCTTCGCTTCAAAAGCCGCTCTGATTCTGAGCTGCCTCGGGAGGGCTTCTCCAGCTGAGTGATATAAAACAGAACTATATATAGTTCGCGTGTACGCTGTCCGAAGAAAGTATATGATGTTGCCAAAGGAGGAGCATGGAATAAAGGAGAAGGTAGAAGTGAAGGGAACGTGCAATGTTCCCTCTGTATGGGCGTACACCCAGAAATAGATATGACAACAAGGTAGGGGCGTTGCCCACCAATAACGGACTGCACGGGAAACCTGAAGCATAGGGCTTACTTTCTTAGGTGATTGGGTGAACTTTCAGAATGAATCCATTATCTAATTATATTAACAGGTGGGCTAGTATTGCTGAATGTAGCGTCAAAAACTGCTGACACTTCCAAAACAAGGGGGGTGGGAGCGTCGATGTGGCATGGCGGTCATTTAGATGTGTGCGGAGCTAATAAAACTGACGCAGCCTTATGAAGTCACAGCTACGAAAATACCGAAGCACCTCGGCCAATGAGGGAACAGGACGAGGCTTTCTTTAAGGGAGAAAACCTATTTATAGTATCTTGACTGTAGAATCATCAAGCAGCCGGTGCATTATTGTAATTTACTTATTTTAGTTGCACAACCTCCAGACCTTCTTTAGGTCCAAACGGGGTGGGCAGAAAGATATAATCAGCGGTCAATAAAAGGGCAGGCAAACCTCAGTAACACAAAACAAGAAATAAATTTTCCTAACCTTCTACATTCATAATATATGTATCGAAGTGCCTCATCAAGGCCCTTCGGTCAACAGCCGATATCACTTGCCAAAATAGGGCATTCCATTGGTTAATCGTTCTGAGAAAAAAATATAGAGGTTCAACTATTCTTGAATCAAGTTTCGCGAGTGTAAGCTATCAACCGCAGCCGCAGTCGCTGATACCGCTTCGATCATGGCGCTCTTCTGCTCTTGGCAAACTTCTCTGCAAAGGGCTAGTCTGGCTTCTCATTCGATGGTTCCGGCAGCCTGTCTGGCCCTGCTGCGGTGTCTGCCTTTATCGAGAATGACTACCTCTACTCTACGCCGCCTCTTTATGTGACACCGTCGAGTGGATTCGCTCGACACTATACGCTCGCGGTCTCAGCCGCACTCGCCTAAATGGCATATCATATATCTGATGGCGTATTTACTATTGTTTACTATCGTATTTACCTGCGTTAAATAAAGGAGCGGCGCAGATGAAACTTCATGAAGACGACGATGTTCGCTGCGTCAGCACGAGAGTCTGTTGCAGTCGTAACTTGAAGCAGATGACGATGATTCCTCCACAGCGCGAGAGTGTGTTACATTTCCGCGCGAGGTATGATCTGCTTTGGCGATAGGATATTATATTAAAGAAAAAAACGCGACAATAGCATAGTGTTCTTGTGACTGGGCGAGGGAAGCTGATATGTAGTTATGGCGGAGTTTCGAAACCAAGCCGCGATAACGTTCTTTCATAATTTTTTTTTCTTCACAGTTTCATTGCAACCGAGGTCACGTGGTATGCGCTGTTGCTATTGCAATGGATCCGCGCCATTGCCATGGCTACCGCCTTTATTTGCACGTTGCGGAATAAGACGACCTTGACAAACGTGAGCAGGGCAGATAACGCTGTAGAAAGAAAACATAAAAGCGTCAATATGTGCGACGCATTGTATTGAGGTATGATCGTGATGAGCGAGAGTTCGAAGTGTTTCTTAAGATCACTAACAAGGGGCAAGAGAAACGCTTAATTTTAGGTAAATATTCTGCTAGACCTTTTGCATTTTCTAGCTTCATGATTATGTACCATTTCTGTCAGTTTCTTCAGTTGGGTTGCTTCCGTATAATAGAAGCCTTGAAGTTACCTGAGGAACTCGGTTGACGACCCGCTTGGCCTCGAGATTGAGTGCTTCAAGTGTTCACTATTGTCGTTAAGTGAGGCGCTCTAATGGTATGAAAAATCGGCCGTGGTTAGAATATCGCAAGCACGAGCCAACGCCGCAACAGTAATGAGCTGTAAAACGGACAAGATTGTGGACAGGCAATTTTGCTAACAGCGGAAAGCCCAGGCATATCAGTTCACGAGTTATGGACGCATCTCCAAGAACATAGATTTCATGCAGTTCTCGAACGTATTGAGAACGTATATAATTTATAACTTTTATTATTATTATTATTATTATTATTATTATTATTATTATTATTATTATTATTATTATTATTATTATTATTATTATTATTATTATTATTATTATTATTATTATTATTATTATTATTTATAGTCGGTTGGTTCTGGGTGCTTTTGAATATCCGACGGCCAGTTTTATCGCAAAAGGAGAAAAATATTTTGATGAAGATGGCAGAAATCCGGTATAGTTCGAGGGCAGCTTTCTAGAAAAAGGCACTCTCACGGGCTAGTTGGTACATTTGAAGATTAGGAATAAAACTACCCAAGGACGAGGTGAAAGACACACACACGAACAGGCAATTTGGCAATTATAGAAGGTGAACTGACGTAGTCGATCGTCATCCCTTTGGCAACAATGAAGGCTTCAATAACCTCCCTTCAGTTATTGCGCTTGCATCGAGAGGAATGTGTTTTGAAGCGAAAAGCTTCACTACGAGGGTCAGAGCCGAGCTTCGCGTATGCCTTATGCCGTATGTCGTATGTCGTATGCCGTTTGCGGTATGCCGTATGCGGTATGCCGTATGCGGTATGCCGTATGCGGTATGCCGTATACGGCATGCCGCGAGCAAGTGTCGTCACAGGCAAGGCCAACTGCGCAGCCCCCTCGGCAAGCTCTGCCGGCGTTGCAGATGCCCATAGGAACCCATGAATTTTGAGGTCATCGTAACTATCACTAACCATCACTTACTAGTCAAGGGGTGTTTAACTAACACTAGTCAGACATTAACAAGTACTCAGAAAGCAGAACGTGCAAATCATGGTTAACTATCACTAACCAATAGTAATGGTTAGACGTTTCGAGACATCCATAGCCGTCACATGATGACGCCATCGGCCATAAGGTCATGACCGGATGTGACGTCATCATGACGTCCCATCCGGTCGTGTATAATAACCGTAAGTGATACTTACGTCACATCTGGTCATGAAGTCATGACTGGTGGTGACGTCACCAGGAGATTCACGCATATACGAAGTTGACCCCGCCGGGCGTTCTATCTCTGTGTTCGTGCGGCGCCTTTCATTTAGCTCTTCCTCGAACGCCGCACCACAGAGCATATATAAAAATAAACTAAAAAATAGTTAAGTCACTCAATTAGGGTGACGTCAGTCCCTAAGGACAGTGTGCTTGGGCCGCTGTTATTTTTGGTATATTGTAACGATATTGTTGATGTGGTTAATGAACCTGTGCAGATCCGTATGTATGCAGATGACTGCATTATTTTTAGTGAGACCCGATCAGCTGACGATCAGACAATACTAAACACGACCCTTAACAATATTCTCACATGGCGTTGTAGATGGGGTATGAAACTAAACTCTGAAAAGACTGTCTTGCTACGTGTTACAAGAAAACTTCATCCAATAAAATGCTCTTTCTTTTTGGGTTCAGGTCCAATTGCTGAAGTTAGCGAATACAAATATCTTGGTGTGACATTAACAAGCAACTTAAGCTGGAACACGCACATCTCTAACACTTTCTCGTCAGAATAGCGAAACCTTTGCTTGTTGCGCCATAAACTAAAGGATGCACCCCTCCAAGTTAAAAGATTGGCATACAAAACCTTTATAAGCACTAAATTAGAGTATGCCTGTATTTTATGGGACCTATATACTATCACTAACATAAGCGCACTAGAGCGAATCCAAAGAAAAGCTGTCCAATTAATGTTTTCGCAGTACAGTCGAACTGTCTCTGTATCTCCACTAATGCGATCGAATTCAATACCTACCCTTCAGTCCCGGCGAAAATTTCTTCGATTAAAATTTTTATTTTTATTATTTGATTATAAACTTGGAATAAATCCTTCACCGTACCTAATACTATTGAACACCAGACAAACCAGACACTCCCCCCCCTCTTTCTCTGACCCCGTACTTTGATAAGTTTAGCTTATTTCAACACTCTTTCTTTCGCCAGACGATTAATGATTGGAACAGCTTGCTAGCCTCCTGCCTACTGTCTCTTGACCTGATAAATGACCATGTTTAGCATTATTTCAGGCTCTGCTGTTATCATTTTTCGTTTCGTGCTGTTTGTGCTCTGTTTTATTCGCATTTTGATATTACTGATCACTGTAATAATTTGTTTTTAATCCACTCCTGCTTGGGCCTCACGGCCTGCAGTGTGTAATAAATAAATAAATAAATACATGTGATGTCGCCCATCTGCCGTCAGCTATGAGGACCAAGCGGGAACGAGTGCGCTCCAACGCCGCTGGTCAGCGCTTCTTGCCTTCCACGAGTGACAGATGCTGTTGCCTTTCCTTTCCTATAAACGAATTATAGAACGCCGGTGAACTTGATGCGCTCGACATGGAGGCCAAGTAGAGTTTATCTGCTGGCGAACGGTGCAGAAGACTGGATAAATAACTCCTTCTAGTCACTGCTTTTCGCTACATATATTAAGGCATAACAGAGCTCAGCCATCTTTCATTTTTGCCCAGATTAGGGATAGCGGCAGCTTCTGCACTGCAGTGGTAGATTGCTACCTGTAGCGGAAGGGCCCGATGATGCTTTTTTTTTTTTTTGGGCGATTATGCTACACGCTCTAAGACCGGCTTTTTGACCACTAAATTATATCATCTGAATATGTTAAAACTTCAATATTATACATAAACATTCACAGTGAAAACAGCGCGGGAAAACGAGACGAACGAAGAAAGACACAACACAAGCGCTTGTGTTGTGTCTTTCTTTATTCGCCTCGTTTTCCCGCGCTGTTTTTATTATGAAGCAGTACCAACTCGCCCAAATCGCAGCCTTAATTAACTGAAGTTCTAGTACAGTGGGTTCTCGATCCTCTCTGTAGCCATCTCAGTGTAATCAATCCTGCCATCATCGCGTCCACCATCGCCGTGTGTGTGCAAAGCCAGAGTTTTATCTTGCCACGCGCCATGTACGGTTTTTGCCCACCTGACGTTCAAATGGTGTATGGATGTCCGGAGCCGACAGGAGCGCATACCAGAGGCGTTTGCAAGATCATGAAGTCGGAAGCATGGCGACAGGCACGGGTGTTCAAAGGTCATCTATGGGTCACCTCCAGCAGGACGGGTAAGCAGCGGGATTTCTCAGACTAGTGCACCACATCGAAGCGCGTCACTGAGGTGCTGTGGAATACAGGTCGTCCTACTTTGCCAAGAAGGAAGATATACGCTGCCGAGCCAGGAAAGGTTGTCATCTTGGGTGACTGCGAGGTACCGGACGAACACCTACGGACACTTAAGAAAAGCCCGAAGTGTGCCCAGGAGCCATATGTTAAACGGGCTGAAAAACTTTCCTTTTCTAGGAAAATATCCGGACTCGCTCACAATGAGAGTCAGTACCAGTGCATCTCGAAGTGTGTCGATGTTTTCGAAAGGACTAGGGAAAAACTAGGGAACAACCGGAGCATGAAGAGACTCGTCGACTTCGCGGCACCCGGCGCCCTTCAGCGCTTGTGTTGTGTCTTTCTTCGTTCATCTCGTTTTCCCACGCTGTTTTCACTATGAATTAGTAGTAACTCGCCAAAATCGCAGCCTTAATAGATAAAAAGATGCCGTAAATCAGTTCTACGAACTGAACAATGAACAGGCTGAGACATAAGACAGCCTTCGGGAAACCTGATTGCGAGGGAAGCAGCCAGCAGCCAGCCTCTCTATACTCGTATTGCCGCCTGGTGTCATCAGGTGACCTCTGACCATCTAGGGTTTTTGCTTACTGTAACCAGAGTGGGCCAGGCATTTTATTGGCCTAAACGTGCTGCCACTATACATCATAACGCGAATTCCAGCGCCGTAAGACCCCTGCTGTAAAGCCTGCTTGTGGCAAATTGCACCGCCGCGCACTCCCTTTGATCAAGTAGGCATAGACCTTCCGGGTCCATTTCCGCTGTCATCGACCGGAAATAAGTAGATCATAGTAGCGACAGACTATTTGGCGCGCTATGCAGAAACGAAGGCTGTGCCACTTGCACCGTCGTCTGAAATTGCGCAATTCTTTATGCACCAGAATGTTCTACGACAGGTGCGCCGTCCTACGTAATCACATATCGAGGCGCGGCGTTCACTGAGCAGCTCATGTACAACGTGTTTCAGATCATATGAAAGAGCACTGGACAAGGTTAGAGGGGGGAAGCCTCAGTTCGCATGTCGAGCCAACGTTTCGACAAGTAGACTTGTCTTCACCTGGGCCAATTGTCGAAACGTTGGCTCGACCTGCGAACTGTGGCTTCCCCCCTCAAACCTTGTTCAGTGCTCTTTCATACTATGTAAGCCATCTTCTTCCTCTCGTTCTATCCGTGCTTCAGATGATTCACACGAGTCATCGCAAAATTACTGCCGACGATCCACAGTCGAATGACTCACGGAACGCCTCAGCAATACCATTGCGGAGATGCTGGCAATGTACGTCGACGTAAAACGTAAGACTTGGGATGTGGTCTTCCCATACGTGACGTTTGCTTATAACACGGCCGAGCAGGAAACTACTCGCTTTACGCCGTTTTGCCTAGTCTGTCGGCATGATGTGCAAACAATTTTGGATACCATTCTCCCTTATTCAGGCAACGACGTGGAGTTTACGCCGCACGCCGAGGAATTCGCTCAGTACGCGGAAGGAGCCCATTGGGAGGTGTTGAGTGGTGAAATGCTGGATTTGTTGGTGCGCCGACGGCGGAGCGATGTACCGGTGCGGACAAAAGTGCACGGAGCACGCTATTTTCTTCTAAAATATTTCACGCTTTGCATAAATGAAACTGGCACTAATGGTATATGCGAATCGGTAGTAGATGCCAGTGCCATTTCACTTGAATCAATATTGTTTTCGTATCTCCGGTGAAGAAGGCGTGAGTTTAATTTGAACGGAAAAGCGTGCTCTGTTTACTTATGTTCGCAACTGTACACGCTGAACCGGCGTTGCGTGAGTGCACTTGCGAGTGACGAGAACGACGAAGCACGTGACGGGAACTAGGAACGGAGAGCTGACCGTCGGAAAACCGAGGCGTCGAGGAAAACAAAGAAACGGCATTCAAACGTAGAGGTTAGCAGAGGACGGATGTCTGGTCCTTGCTGCTAAGAAGCCTCTCTTGAATCACCAATGCAAATCTGGCCTGATTAAGTCTTCAGCGTGACGGGACGCCATCGACGGGTCCGGCGCTGGTCTCGGAATTGGTTACGCTGCCGCTTTCAAGTTTCTGGGGCGGCCGATGCAAGTACTACCTTTCGACTTAGCTACCGATTCCGTCACTGAGCTTAAAGAGAGGCGAGTATAGTGCCACCGTTTTCACGTCGGTGTCCGATTTCCGTTTATTCGAGTCAACCCCAAAGTCATTAACGGAGGAAGCAGAGTAGAACGAGGCATCGCAGAAATTCATTGATAAGAGTGATTTTAAGTAGTCCCAGTGCGATGTCAGCATTCAAAGAGGAGCGGCTACCATGCAGTGAAAAACACCTTTGGGCCAGACGTATTGCAATCACGAACCTACCCAGATGGGGCTTTCCGACAGCGAAGAAAGCACGGAGCCAGTTACACGCATTGAACGGCGGGCAGACACTTCTGTTCTGTGTACAAACGAGGTTGTTTTAGGACCTCCATCAGAAGAAGACTTTGAACGATGTCGTGACGCTGGGGCTACGTCGACCCGGCCTTCACTTGGTAGCGTGCAGAGACTCGGGGTTGAAGAAGGACTGAATCTTCGAAGTTGGTAAAATATATACAAGCAGGTTTAATGGCACTTTGAGAAAACTTATTTACAAGATTATTTACACGAAAAAGAAGGGTACATCAGCAATATGGCAAGCGTTAAGAGTTCATAGCGAGAAGCGACTGGATGAGCCGTTTACCCAGGGCCCAGAGCGACATTTCGTGCTCTGCAGCGTCCTTAAAACCCCCTATGTCCAGCCCCTCTCTGAGGATGCTGACCAACCAAATCCAGGGCACGCCCCTCAGATATCGGCATCCAATCGAACACATCACTGCACTGATGGTCTGAAGCACTGACTGGCCCGGCATTGTTTCGTTGAGCCTGGTCACTTGTTGGCGGGAAAAACTTGGGAACGGCGAGGAGGTACATTTCTATTCTTCAGCCAAGAAACGATAGGCAGCTGGTTCCGGCAAGTGGATTTACTTCTCAGAAACCCAAGTGCACGTGGGCGCCGCATACGCTCCCAGCATTGTCCGTTTTCGACAATTGCAAATCTTTCCTGCATTCCCGGGAAATCATTTAATGGCCGTATGCGTCATGCTCCTTTCTTGTCCTGCACGTCAGCGGACATGTAACTCTGTCGTCTCCTTTGGATAGGAGGCATTCATCACTGGAGGATAGCACTTCTCGACTGGAAGGGTGAACAAAAGAAAGAAAGCACTTCCTGCTATTTCCCGCAGGGGGACGTTTCTTTGTGTTTTTCCAGACGTTCTCTTGACAGGGTCAATTTGGCATTTGCAGGGTGTCCACAAAGCAAAACAGGCTTACAAAAAGGATTTATGGAAACAGGCTCACTTAGAGCCATGGGACCATCACCACATCTCCACAGCACTTATCCATGCCCACAGGCGAACAATAGAGCGCGCAAATGCGGATGCATGGTCGTAACAAAGAGCGCAATATCTTGATCTTGTACCGGATGGCATACCCATGGAGCGAGAATTCGAAAGAATCCACAAGCAAACAACAGAAAAAGATGGAAGCGCATACAGTAACCCTGAACAAAATACGAGAGACAGTGAACAGAATAGAAACTCAGTCTCCGTCGAAGAGCTTCGCAGTGAGGCTTCTGTAAAGCATGTGCGAAAGGAAGATCCCGCAGCAGTGATTCTAGTTGAGATGCCGCGGCCTCTGTAGATCCCGCGAAAGATTCCGAGGGGAAAACCGAACATACGATGTTATTACACAAGCACGAGCACTGAGTCTTGCAATGCTGAAAGTACTTCTGCAGTGCGCAAAGCTAGTGAAGACAGTCAACGAATCTTCGAATAGCCTGAAAAATTGGTGGCCACTCTTTCACAAGCATAGAGAGAAAGAAAGGCCAGTACGCAGAAAAAGAACACTGTGGAAGCACATGTGTTAGATGGTTGTGTTGTGTCAGACTTTGAGATGTGTCAGACTTTGAGATGAACGAGATCAATAGGGACCAGACAGCTGTACGGGTGGCGTCGCCTCTCGGCGCATCGCTCAAACGCCGGAATGCGCCGGCCCCGGCCGGCGCATTGCCAGCGCATTGGAGCGTACTGTTTGTCGTTGGTTTGTGTGGAAATTGGAAATCCTAAGGTTTAGATGACGTTGTGCGTGAATATACTATCCTCAAGAGAACAGAAAGTTGGGCTAGTTGTGTGAATATGTCCAGTGAAATGAAGTCTGGCCAAACAAGGCTGGCGAAACGTGGTGCGTACGTTGTTGGCTCCACTGGCAGCTGCGCAAACTCGTCGGACGTTTTTAAGTCGATTCATTTCTACGGGTTTCCACAGAAGCATGAGTGGCGGCTGACCTAAGCATGGTTCTTTGAAAGGCAAAGGCACGAATCTACGTATTTGGTTACTGCGTGGTTACTGTGTGGTCACGGAAAGTGCCCAATTTTTAAAATTCCGCTTGCTACCGGATGCTCTGTGCCTTCTGTTCCCCAGTAGTGACGGCACGAGAGTCTCGGAGTCAAAGCCGCACTCCTTCATCTGTAGTCACTTTATTGACAATCGGAAATCGAAGTAACCCAACAAAGTAAGTTACAACGCTAGCATTTCCCCGCCTGTGTACAAGAAAACCCCAGCACGGAAAAAGAAAAGGCAGCTCCACCATCGTCGTTCGGGCTGCGTTACGATCTTCAGTGATGGGCAGAGATAATGTTTGTGCAGATACTTTCGCTGACATAGTCAAAGATAATTTACTTTTTTCTCTTAACAGAAAGAGCAGATAGGAGACATGAACAATTCCTATTACCATGATCTTGTCATTTTTCCTCTTTTCGTTTGTCAACCAATGAAAATGCGCTGAGAGCTCTGCGTTGATACTCTTAAAATTTGCTAACATTTGTTTGTGGCATGTCCATTTTGCCTAATAAAATCACTCATTTCACAGCTCAATCAATACCGCATGGTCACAAAATCTGCTATCGGCTTCATATAAAAGTCGAACAAGAAAAAAAAATACAATTTAATGCGTGGAAACGAGCATAAACGTATCATTTTTTTTTTATTTCGAAGGCCGTGTAGCAGCTTTTTTTTTTTTTCGCATTCACGTTGAACCTAACACGGCTTTACGTATTTTCTCAGCAGCGTCCATTTCCTGGCCCGCCTAAATACATATGTTTCTCATCGGCGTTTTAGTGAACGTGAGATTTCCTGATTGTGGCGTAGTATGACAAGACCGTTTTACCTCTCAGAAATTGCTTCTATGGCCAATGTAAACAGATTTAGCAGCAGTCCGGCAAGCTGCAGTGACAAAGTTGTAAAAGGAATGGCTTTCAGTTATCCGGATTCCTTTACGTGCAAATAGAAAACTACATACATGGTCGTGTCCCCTCACACTCATCAGGTATCAAGGTCAGCTAGGTATCGGCCCCGCAAGTTCGTGGTACGCTCAGAAAGTAGACCACCTTAGCGAACGAGCCATCAGAGGGATTCATTTAACAATAGAACACTCTCTTAGTTGTCAGTGGCTTATCTTACAACACATCACACTGTGTTTTTTTTTTATTGTATATAACAGTTTGACAGTATTGGACTATCGCCTTCACGTGTTCAAGGCAGGTGCGGTCAATCGCATTGAACTTCCTGCGCTGAGAGAACGCTAGCAGGAAATTTAACTTTTTTTTTTTCACAACCTCCGCAGCATGTCGGGAGAAAGGCATGTATAGTATAATATTTTCTAAGTATGTAGCAGGTCCGACGTGTTCAACAAGAGCATTGTCGTATATGTAAAAATGATGCTGAGGTGGTATTACTCATTTGGCTTATATTATGATTACGTTTGATAGTCTCAAGGCCAGGTTCAGTGAGCTATTGTAGCGTAATTGTGCAGGAAGTCCTGGAAGTATATGTGTTTGCTATTCCAACCATAAATAGGATCCTACTTTTGCCTTGCTTGTTTATTTTTCTCCTTTTACAGCTTTCGTTGCAAGGTTCAAACTGGAATGTCATTTGCTATTATTCTACTCTGAATCGTTTGAGCCTAGCTATTACCAAAAAAGACAGGTGCAGCATATTTTTCATTTTACATGAACGTTGACCATTACAACTACCACTACTACGGCGCCACGGCTACACGGCTCGGCGGTATTTGATCTTCAGGCAGGTTTCGACTAGACCTAATATAAGATGGACGCGCAGTGCAGGCGCAATTCACGTCTTCGAAGTCGCCTTAACAAGTGCCTAACGAAGGTGTTCCTAGCGCATGGTGAAATCACGTGCGCGGAATTTTCGAGTATATAACAGAAATACCATGCGCCGGGCGGTTTCAAAAAAAAAAAAAAAAGAACACGCACGCCCTGCCGAGAACGGCCCTTTTCTTTTTCAAGATTTCCCGGTTAAAAAATACTCCTTGCGATTACTCAACGCAGCTCAAAGCTCTCAAAGTCACACCGCAAAACGACGGGTAGGAATAGGCTCAAAATTTGCTCGCAGAACGGAAACGACTGCGCCGCTCAGCTGCCTCGGCATTCCGCTGTTTCGGCACTCCGCCACGGGCGGCGCTGTTCCACCGAGGCGACGGTGGCGCCATACAACGGGCGCCCGGTCCCTATAACAATTATGCTGCAGTGTAGTGGGATGAAACCTAAATAAGACCTTCATGCCAGGGAGAAGGGCTCCAACCAGCAGATGGCGTCCAAGTCCTGCGCCCTATCCGTGTTGCTCTAGCTGTTCCACATATAGTATACGCGCCCTACACGACGGGAGCCAATATGACTGAGAGCGAACAGGAGCTTTACGAAGTGAGCCTCAATCTAGACGTACAACACGAACTGATGAAACCATCAGTGCTTTAGGCATCGAGACTTACTTTTCTAGAAAACATGGAACAGCTAAAGGTCCCCTAGAAACCGTGCAAGTGTTGTCGCAGCTGGTACAAGAAGGGGTGGTGCGCTGGTCTTCGTCCAACAGAGGGAATCTGTGGACATCGTGCAGCATTGACGAGGACCCATGGTTACGATGACGCTCAAGCAGAGCAGCGATTAATCTAATATCTCAGTAGAATCACCAAGGGAACCATGACGCGAAACTGAAGAAGACGCTGGAAGAGCACAATGAAATTCCATCTTACGAATCTTACGACAGCATCTTGGACCCCATTCAACAGTCGCATCATCGCATCAGTGCATTGTGGTCATTAGAGGCCACTGAGGTGACACCGTTCAAGCTTCTAGATAGCTCTAACCTCAGGGTGCGGAACATGTTGCAGATTCAGGCAAAACTCTGCAATCGTAACGAGAAGGAAGAAGAGGTTTTGGGCTGGAGGCGCACGCTAAGGAGACAGAGCGCCATGTTGGCATATTGAGAATCGAGAGAAAAGTCGGGGATTCAACGTATTCAGAGGCGTCTGCTCTGCTTCTTCTATACTTGGCGTCATGAGGTGGCATCTGAAGAAGATATATATATATATATATATATATATATATATATATATATATATATATATATATATATATATATATATATATATATATATATATATATATATATATATATATATATATATATATATAAATTATTTATTTATTTCAAAAATGACATACAAATACGAGCCTGCCCAAGCCAACAGTGGGCTTGTGGGGCAGCGCTCGGCAGAATGCAGCAAGCCAGGGGCGGCACAGTAAGTCAATTGCACAAGACTCAAACTAAAAACTAAAGAAAGGCAGTAAGAAATGACGGGGAAGAGAAAAAAATAAATAAATAAAAAACGAAGAAAGAAAGAAAAACAAAATTACACATACAGATCAAAGATATAACATTTTACTTCTTTCCGCGTGCTGGAAGATAAAACATTATCTGGCAGGTCGTTCAACACATCAGGTACATAGAAGGCACGGACACGTTTGCCGTATCTTGTCCGTACTCTTGGTAAGGTAAAGCGGTCGCGTGGACGTAATGTTCTGGCTGGGACATACGGGAGGCAGAACTCATTGTTCCATATATAGGAAAGGATTACTGTTTCTTTGAATAACAGCCTGAACGAGGGCACGTGCGAGCATGAAAAAAGACCGGGATTGTTAGTAATGTGCACACCATACATCACCGCCCGAATTATGGATTTTAGTAAAGAATAAAGAAGTTTTGAAAAGGAAGAAGAGGACTCACGCGATGTCGGATACGGAACGGGTCTGATCGTTAGCTTGCCTTTACTGTACCTTTACTGTGACGTTCGTTCTGAAAAGAAAGCGTTAATGGCTCGGCGTTGCCATGTAAAACTAGGGAAATAATTGCCCTGTGTAACTGCATTATGAACAACCGCTCACTTGGTCATGATTCTGGGGGCATGACCAGCGTGTATGTACTCCATCTTCAGGAACAAGTACGCACTGGGTCAAGCAAGTGCGGCCTGTTTGACTTTCTGCATTGAGCGCTGTGCGTGGTATTTACGTTGCTAAGCCGTACTTGAGAAACGCTGCCACATGACAGGCCTCTCCGCCAGCGCCGGGTGCGCTCTCAAATTGGTTTACCTAAAGCTGAACTTGATTAAGGTTTTATTGGCCCAGACAGGCCACCTCTTCACCAACGATACCTACAATTTTTGCAGCATTACACACGGTAGGAAAAAGACAAATTGCAGGTTGAGGCTCTCAGGACAGGACCACACCCGCTCCGCCGATGTAGCGCGGGTAAGAAAAAGAAAAGACGGATAATAAGGTGAGGCTTAGACGAAAACCCTTGCCGCACCGTAGCTGTAATGCCGGTAAAACGCAAATACTGCGGTGGTGCACAAAATACATAATAAATAAAGAACCCGGACTATGCCGTACATTATAATGGCTAACGTTACCTCGGGCAATCCAAAAATGAAAGTAAAATAGAATTGCTGCTCCCACATTGCTAGGGTAAAAGAGAAATACTCTGGCCGGGCTGAAAAGGACTTAAAAATAAAGTGCCGAGGCTCTTACCGCTGAGTATAACTGGCCTTCGGGTAGAGGACAGATGGGAAGTCGATAAATGGATGCCTCTCCATCAGTGTATCGTAGTCGCGAGTAAACCATATTTGGCATTTTGAGCCTTCCCTACACAGATCAAAAATTAACAAACTCCTCCTTGAACACTATCATTTTTGTAGTACTAGTCCAACGTAGTGAAAAATGGCTGGTTTGCTGGCTGGACCAAGAATGAAACTGTTAGATAGCCCGGCCAGATGAACCCTTTTAGAATGCGGGCTCCCCTCAGCGGTTGAGCTAACTAATATAGTTACAGCGAACGATGACTTCAGAATGCGAAGTGGGCTGAACGAGAAAAAAAAGAAAAAAAAGCGACGATTCGCAGTCTTCTATGTCGGCAGAACTTTATGCGCTGCCTTCCGGCTTTGTCGACGAGGCTTGTACTTCCAAATACTTTCTTGGGCGAGTTGGTAGGCATTCATTATTAATTTAAACAGCGCGAACAAGAAGACAAAGGACAAGATAAAAGGAAGCCACAGTAAAAGCGCTGTACTGTGGCTTCCTTTTATATTGTCCTTTGTCTTCTTGTTCGCGCTGTTTAAATGAATAATGATTGTACTTCAAAATTGACTTACAAGAAACCAACGAGCCAACTGTAGCTGGCTTTCCAACTGGCATGGTAAGAATTCAAGCTCGTTGCAATGTGAGAATCGCATCTTGAACTCTTTCGAAAGGGTTACGGACGTCAGGTGAAAGCGTTGCAGATGGAGAGGCCCAGGACAGTTTTTTAGAGAATTCTGCGGAGAGCATGTACGTTATTTAGTTGTGTACGTTGTAAATTATGATAAGGCGAGCCGTATTGAATGCGGCGAAGGACAAGAGCATTGAGCAAGGGAAATATATAAAGCGAATAGAAAATTTTGCTCCTAAAGTTTGTCTTCCGCTCACAATCAATAAGTATGACTGCTACAAAAAGCCTATGTGGAGCGTTCATGAAAATTAACAGCAAAGTCGGAAAGCCTGCGGAGAGAACACCTGCGGGTATTTCGCTCGTTATCGTAATGTAAAAGATTGGGAGAAATTGGGTTCAATAAATTTTCCCCGGTTAAATGTGCAAAATTTATGGGCATAGGTGTTTTATGCTTAAGCATATTGTCACGTGGTGGTGACAAGGCCGTTGACACCAAAAGAAGACGCAGGCTTGATGGTACTGAAATTAAATGTTTATTGGGCTTACTTGCGCCCTCAAAAGAACTAAACAACTCGGCGGCGGCGATAGCAACAAACGTGCTCGTCGCTCGTCGAACAAAGAATTCCCTTCGCACTCGTCAACGCTCGATTTAAAGGCTGCTCAGCACAATCTAGATAACGTCGCAAACTGCTACTAGCACAATATGGAACATTGTAGAAACATTCGCGAGTGATCGGAATCTTCGAGACAGATCTCGGCGCATCTTTCGCGACAAAGAAAGTGATAACGCGTCGTATCGCGACAACGAGCATGAATAAACACGGGGTACAGAATTGATACGCGCACCAGAATCACATTGATAAGGCCGCATGCCGGCGGCTGTTAAAGAACAACAAATACAGGTCTGAAGGTTTCGCGGCAATATGACAATGTTATTGCAATTGCTGTGTCTAGGGCAGGATCGAAGCCGCCAGTTTTACGATAGCAGACCATATAATAATCCTCCAGGCAGGTGTGCCTGCTTTGTATCAGAATAAACCTCTCTCTACGCGGTAATGACAATTTCTAAGCTAAAATATCGCGAAGACGTAAAAAAAAAAAAAGAAAAGCAAGATGCACTTAGAGAGCCCAACACGGCGACCCCACGCTGCAAGCCACTCATCGAGAGTTCTGCTGTTAACTTCTTTGGAGCCGATCACTCGCCGTTGGCTCAAGAACTGCTCTTCAAGATGTACAGTCATGGACAATATTTTGCGAGACGCCGGAGCCCCGTTTCAAAGCTGCCTCTGGGCCACTAGGCGGCGTGGTGCGCGCGTCGAGGTTGCGCGGGCCGATGACTAGGCGCATGCCCGTCCTATATGCGTCCGCTGGCCTTTCTCCTCGCTCGTTTTGTTTGAAGCGCTGCTTATTCCGCACTTGGGCGCGGCTGGCGCTGTTTACTGCTCGCGCCGCTCGAGCTATGCGGCCGTCGTGCTCGGCGTGCAGCCAGTCGAAAGCGATAACAGCGCTCGTGCACGGGGCCCGCCACCTTTATACCGAATCATTTAGATCTGTTTCTTTTTTTCTTTCAATAATAACATAACTTCTGGCATGCGATAAAGGTCTCGTTTCTGCAAACTGCCCACTGCGATGAAAACATCTCGATAAAGACACTCGGTCCTTATGCTTCAACTGCGAGCGTTAGCGTGCATCGCAACTCATTCATAGTTATTGTGCCGACCAAAAGCGTAAAAGAGAGAAATAATCCTTAAGCAACAAGTTTATTGTCATGAAACAAAAAATAAAAATAAAACAATGCAGACATCACTGGCAAACGAAAAATTCCTAATACTTGGTGAAACCGCCATCAGCAGCGGTGACGCTTGCCAACCGGCGTGGCATCGATTCGTAAAGGGAACGAACCACATCTGTGTCCGCACGAAGCCTTTCCCATTCACCTCTGATCGCTTCCCAGAGTGTGTCTGCGTTGGCATTCCCAATGTGAGACCTCATCAGGTGAGCTTTCAATAGGCCCCACACATTTTCAATGGGACTCATGTCGGCTCCCTTCGGAGGCCATGGCAGCTGCCGCACGCCACGAGCGTCGAGAATAGCGCTCACTTTTCGAGACGTGTGTACAGGACTCCTATCTTGTTGAAAAAGGTAGAATCCATCTGGGAATGGTCCGTCAAGGACATATGGCGTTAACACACTCTCAATGATGTCGACGTAGGCGTCCGAGGTGAAGGATCCATCGACTCTCACCAGAGGCCCCAGTCCATTTCTTGACATGGCGCCCCATACAGCCACGGAACAGCGACCACTGGAGAACACATTTTGCACGTATGGCGGGTCGTATCTATATAGGAGAAGAAAATCAGTACAAAGTTATAATTTGGGTCTTATGCATCAGGTTGAGCGCGAGTGAAAACTAACTTTTCCGTGTAAAAAGGTTTGATTAGCAACTGTGAATCGTTTCTAAATAGTTAGTACTTGAACCACGCTACTAAATGACAAGAGTTGTTTCGGAAGAGCAATTACTTTAGAGTAAATTGCGGCATCGGCACTAAGAAGCGTTTGCTAATGGACTCTCTTCGGAAGGGCGCTTCTATCAACATCGTGCACCTCCGAGATATTGCATGCTGAGGAGGAGTATTCGGCATTGTTTACGACGTATATTTCATTTGGGAACACGAAGACAGCAGTTTGCCGCTATATCCTACTTTATTCGTATTCTTCATATAAAATATTCAGGATTTACTTAGACGCAAAAAAAAGGGTATCCATACCTGCAATTCACTGGCCTCCAAACTCGGCACTTCTGGTCCCAGCGGGTGGAAAAAGAAGACTCGTCCGAGAATATAACTTCGGACCAGTCGTCCACAGTCCACCCTTTCAGAGAGTTGGCGAACTCGAGCCGTTCCTTGCGCTGTTTAGTTGTCAGATGCGGCTTCTGGGCAGCCATGCACGATCGGAGACCAATTTCTTTGAGCCGCCGCCTGATAGTTTTAGCAGATATATTCAGTGCAAGTTCCTTGCGGATTTCTTCTGCAGTCATGAAGGGGTCGGCCACCGATGCCGCTATGATCAGGAGGTCATCTTCTTCTGTTGAAGCTCTCGGTCGACCTGGGCGCTTGGAATCTGCCAGGCTGCCTCCATCGCGGAAAACGCGAATGGTTCGGGCTACTGCAGATTTGGAACGACCGGTACGGCGAGCAATTTCTCGCTGGGGAACACCTTCCACGAAGAGACATGCAATCAGTCTCCTGTCGTCGATCGGCACTCTTGGAGGCATTTTGCAACTGGCAGGATTTGCGATGAAATTATATAGGTTTTCCTGGATATCGCTAACCAATCATAAATCAAGTAACGTCGATGGCTGAGCAGAAAATATAGGCGTTATGTGGGAAGAGTGCTTGCGCTATCTTGCCTTTCTACGATCAGACGATGCAAGCATGTGCTCATCAGCCTTATCACGTCAGAGTGACTTTTAAACAACTATAGTTCGAAAATTACGGTATTACATCACATAAAATGACATTTTACGGCCTTACGTCCCCGACGTGATAAGGCTGATGAGCACATGCTTGCATCGTCTGATCGTAGAAAGGCGAGATAGCGCAAGCACTCTTCCCACATAACGCCTATATTTTCTGCTCAGCCATCGACGTTACTTGATTTATGATTGGTTAGCGATATCCAGGAAAACCTATATAATTTCATCGCAAATCCTGCCAGTTGCAAAATGCCTCCAAGAGTGCCGATCGACGACAGGAGACTGATTGCATGTCTCTTCGTGGAAGGTGTTCCCCAGCGAGAAATTGCTCGCCGTACCGGTCGTTCCAAATCTGCAGTAGCCCGAACCATTCGCGTTTTCCGCAATGGAGGCAGCCTGGCAGATTCCTAGCGCCCAGGTCGACCGAGAGCTTCAACAGAAGAAGATGACCTCCTGATCATAGCGGCATCGGTGGCCGACCCCTTCATGACTGCAGAAGAAATCCGCAAGGAACTTGCACTGAATATATCTGCTAAAACTATCAGGCGGCGGCTCAAAGAAATTGGTCTCCGATCGTGCATGGCTGCCCAGAAGCCGCATCTGACAACTAAACAGCGCAAGGAACGGCTCGAGTTCGCCAACTCTCTGAAAGGGTGGACTGTGGACGACTGGTCCGAAGTTATATTCTCGGACGAGTCTTCTTTTTCCACCCGCTGGGACCAGAAGTGCCGAGTTTGGAGGCCAGTGAATTGCAGGTATGGATACCCTTTTTTTTGCGTCTAAGTAAATCCTGAATATTTTATATGAAGAATACGAATAAAGTAGGATATAGCGGCAAACTGCTGTCTTCGTGTTCCCAAATGAAATATACGTCGTAAACAATGCCGAATACTCCTCCTCAGCATGCAATATCTCGGAGGTGCACGATGTTGATAGAAGCGCCCTTCCGAAGAGAGTCCATTAGCAAACGCTTCTTAGTGCCGATGCCGCAATTTACTCTAAAGTAATTGCTCTTCCGAAACAACTCTTGTCATTTAGTAGCGTGGTTCAAGTACTAACTATTTAGAAACGATTCACAGTTGCTAATCAAACCTTTTTACACGGAAAAGTTGGTTTTCACTCGCGCTCAACCTGATGCATAAGACCCAAATTATAACTTTGTACTGATTTTCTTCTCCTATATAGATACGACCCGCCATACGTGCAAAATGTGTTCTCCAGTGGTCGCTGTTCCGTGGCTGTATGGGGCGCCATGTCAAGAAATGGACTGGGGCCTCTGGTGAGAGTCGATGGATCCTTCACCTCGGACGCCTACGTCGACATCATTGAGAGTGTGTTAACGCCATATGTCCTTGACGGACCATTCCCAGATGGATTCTACCTTTTTCAACAAGATAGGAGTCCTGTACACACGTCTCGAAAAGTGAGCGCTATTCTCGACGCTCGTGGCGTGCGGCAGCTGCCATGGCCTCCGAAGGGAGCCGACATGAGTCCCATTGAAAATGTGTGGGGCCTATTGAAAGCTCACCTGATGAGGTCTCACATTGGGAATGCCAACGCAGACACACTCTGGGAAGCGATCAGAGGTGAATGGGAAAGGCTTCGTGCGGACACAGATGTGGTTCGTTCCCTTTACGAATCGATGCCACGCCGGTTGGCAAGCGTCATCGCTGCTGATGGCGGTTTCACCAAGTATTAGGAATTTTTCGTTTGCCAGTGATGTCTGCATTGTTTTATTTTTATTTTCTGTTTTATGACAATAAACTTGTTGCTTAAGGATTATTTCTCTCTTTTACGCTTTTGGTCGGCACAATAACTATGAATGAGTTGCGATGCACGCTAACGCTCGCAGTTGAAGCATAAGGACCGAGTGTCTTTATCGAGATGTTTTCATCGCAGTGGGCAGTTTGCAGAAACGAGACCTTTATCGCATGCCAGAAGTTATGTTATTATTGAAAGAAAAAAAGAAACAGATCTAAATGATTCGGTATAAAGGTGGCGGGCCCCGTGCACGAGCGCTGTTATCGCTTTCGACTGGCTGCACGCCGAGCACGACGGCCGCATAGCTCGAGCGGCGCGAGCAGTAAACAGCGCCAGCCGCGCCCAAGTGCGGAATAAGCAGCGCTTCAAACAAAACGAGCGAGGAGAAAGGCCAGCGGACGCATATAGGACGGGCATGCGCCTAGCCATCGGCCCGCGCAACCTCGACGCGCGCACCACGCCGCCTAGTGGCCCAGAGGCAGCTTTGAAACGGGGCTCCGGCGTCTCGCAAAATTTTGTCCATGACTGTACAGCCTTGGTCAAAAAACTTAAGGCCGCTGCGAAGCCCGGGAGCGGTTGCTCTCCGCTATCGCGGCGCTGCCACCGCCGGCGCGCTTCGGCGCTCGCTGGCGCCTAGGATAAAGAGGGTGAGGGAAGCATCTCTCTCGCTCTCAAGCATCCTTTGATAACAGCGCTCAGGAAAAACTAGTGCGGCGTTCGTTCTGCCCGCTGCGAGCTCTTCTTGCGGCCGCCGTGATACGGCGGTTGTTGGGAGTAAATGCGATGGCCTGGGCGAGATGCTTCCTGAGCAGCCGTGAAATTTGATACAACGCAATATAGCAGGAAAGGGCGGAGAGGAGGGGTAATTTTTCTTTTATTTTTGTATTCTGCTCGTCTACTTTGATTCATTTTTTTGTGAAGGAAGCAGGAGGAAAAATATTACAGATAACTGAATCAAGAAGAAATGGGCACGTTCAGCACACGCTTCGAAATAGTGGGGTGATTGGAGGCCGATTAAGGCAACGGAGTGCGTTCCAGGAGAAGGGAAGCGTAGCAAAGGGGTGACAGAAAGTCACGCGGGCAAACGAGATAAGTATGCAAAAGGGAACTGGCCACAATTTTCCGGTTAAAGTCATTGTTAAGCAGCTGGGTATGGGAGAGGCCTTTGCCTTGCAGTGAAAGTAGATAGGCGGATGATGGTTTGTCCTACAGGGATACTTTAACATAGAGCTCACCGAAGGGCTACAGGGTGTCTTATATTTATATTGGCAGACCATTTTGCAGGTTCGCTCTCATACTCTGTATTAGGAATACAATTTCTTTAATTGCGATTAAACCAAAATTACTTGGGTTGCAAGACTACCAAAACAGTGTTGCGACACCGTAGTAGGTTCTTGAAACGACTTATTTTGCAACTCTTATGTCTTTAAGAAAATTTTGAGAAGATGGTGGCAGAGATGAGAAGTGGGTGCTTTTATTTTTCTCACAAACAATACAAAAGTAGAAAAGATCACTGTTATTTTGTACGGCGGAATAAAAGAAAGTTCTTGAGAGAAAATAGAATCTATCGTGTGTAAGCTTTCGAAACGAAAGGTGACACTAATGACGTGTGAAGGCGCCTTGTGCCTCAGCTATGTCCTGAATGCGTCCTGGAAGTGAGGCGTACAAACGCGACGTGAGGCTCCTGTCACTCCTGAGTTCCTCCCACACTTCGTGGATGACAGCCCAAAGGGCCTCCTTTGTTTCGGCCTGAAGAGTACGCCGCGAGATGCGGCGCTTCATCAGGCCCCAGACATTCTCGATGATATTAATATCCGCTCCTTTGGGTGGCCATTCCAATGTCTGGACGCCAAGATCATCCAATGTAGAGCGGACCAGCCTAAAAAAAAAGGGGTGGTCGGGCCAATGAAATAAAATGCAGGAACAAAGATTTTACTAATAAAACTTTTTTACATACTAAATAAATACAACGCGGAAAGTGAACTTTAGTGGCCAAAGAAAACGCGTACTTTTGACATCACATAATTTGAGCTACAAGGCCAGTTCTGGAAACCGGAAAACAGCGCTTCCATTTAATAATGACGATCATCAAGTTTTAATTTTGACGTTGGCTCCTATAGAAAACAATAAACAGTTGATTAGTTAAATAATTTAAGTTTTATTGATCATAACTTGTCCACCCTGTTTAATAATGTAGCTGCCGAAATCGCAATAACCTCTCTCTAAGTTCATTTGAAACATAATTCTGTAAACCAAAAAATAAAACTTGTTTCATATGTATCCTTTCTTTCTTTTTGTTTTTTCACTTCGCTCGCGACGTCAAGGGGCCAAGCAGCTGAGGCTAGCCAGAAATGGTTGTACTTACTTTGACGTGTGAATAGGGCTCCTGTCGTGCTGAAAGACAAAGAGACCGTCGTGAAACGGTCCCTCAAGAACATAGGGCAATAACACCTGCTAAATTATGTCTAAATATTCATATGAAGTCAGGATGCCGTCGATGCGATGGAGTGGTCCAAGTCCATCATGAGCAATAGCTCCCCACACGCTGATTCCACATCGTCCACTGGCAGCAACTTGCTGGGTATATCTTGGCTCATATCTGGAACAAATCAATTGGTAAAACGAGTTTAGAACAGTGGGATTCAATCTGAAACAACTGGTTGAAAGTCCAAAATGATTATTCTTCCTTTCAAGATCCATTTAACTAGCACGTTCTCTAGGGCCGCACAGGCTCACTCTTCCGGTATCTGTTAAACACCATTTGTTTCAATTCGAACATTTTCTCGAACACTCACATCATTTAAAATGCATTCTCAAAACCTTATACGCACAAGAATCCCTAAACGGAATTTATTCGACGTCTGGAGTAAAAGTATTTTACTTCACGCTCATACCAATTTTACTCGACCGATACATTTGAGCAGTCATTATGAAATTTGTTAACATATAAAGGTGTTTTTACCTTGTCCCGACAATTCTCCATACACGTTGTTGCTGATCCCAGCGGGTGACGAACGTCGACTCGTCGCTGAAAATGACGGATTTCCACTCGTCTGAACCCTAAACCTGATGCTCACGAGCAAACTGTAGACGGGCTGCTGTTTCTCTCTCAGTGAGTCGAGGTCTTTGACACGCAACACGACTACGAAGCCCCGCTGCGTGTAGCCTGCGGCGAATGGTTGGGATAGAAGCTGCCAATCCTAGCTCTCGTCGAAGCTGTTGGAGGGTGAGCGTCGGATCGCAGTTGACTGCCGCCACGATTAGCAGATCTTCTTCAGCTGTCGTAGCAGGAGGCCTTCCTCCTCGTGGCGCGTCTTCAACGCGTCCCTCATCTCGATAAGCACAGACAATGCGGTCAACAGAGCATCTGCTACAACCCACGGTCCTGGCGATATTCCGTCGGCTCATTCCTCCAATAGCAAGGCCTATTATTCTAAGCCTTTTCTCGTGGTTGATTCGCACCATTCCTCTCTTGACGGCAGCGAACCGATGCGTGGACGGGTTGCCTCTGACTTGTCGAAGAGAACTTATCGCGTACTCAGCGGGCGCGCAAAAACTAAATAATTTGGCAGGAGAAAAAGACGGCGTTATGTTTTTGACTTCTTTTATACGAATCTGCGCATGCGTGTCCGATGATTTTATTCCCAGATGCCGAACCACAACTACGCACGACAGACAACTACGAGTTCGCCGCTTGACTGTGATGAGCAAATCATTTTACAGCACAACTTTGTGTTGCCCGTTGGTGGGCTGAGTGGCACCGTCGCCGTTGCCATTGTCGCCGGTTTCACCAACCGGCAAAACGAGCCGGGTCAGCGAATGAAAAAGAGCGAACATGGCAGATTAAAGCCAACAACAAAAGTCAGAACGATAAGAGAGCGAAGAGCGCGAGGAGGAACGTGTAGGAAAGGGATGGAAGAAGTCAATTCTACGGTGCTATGGGCCTTGCATGGCGCGCTATCACCTGCTCATAGTTTACTGAGGAGTGCAGCGAGCGCAGCGCGAACGATACGATGGCGAAGCAGAAGCCACCCGGCCGGCAATCATGTCATTTGCGGCGTATGCTGTGTGAGCGGGGGTGGTCTGTGGCGACCACTGTCAAACGCGCCGCATTCAAATTCGGCTATTCCGAGTATCGTAATCATCAGATATTATTTTTTGAGACCAAGTTAAAAGGACAGCGCAATGTATAGTCTTGTGTATGCTCGAAGACGAGCACTTTGCGAGGATCGTAGCTAAAATCTGACTTCAGCAGTTGAATGCTATACTATATAATGTTAGATGCAAAGTTGGTGTTGTGTACAGAATTCCACTCTCTTGTGAAGCCTGTTATATAGGAAAAACAGGGCGTTGTATCAACCAGAGACTGATGGAACACCGGAATAACTTGGATAGTGGAAAGGAGACAACCTTTCTAGTCTCGCATTGCCATTCCTGTAAAGCAATGAAGAAAAGAAAAGAAGTGCGCGCCCCTATTCAACCAAGTTAGGATTTTGTATCGCCACAAAGAAAAGTTGACTAGGGAACTAGTCGAAGCATATTTTACTACGAAGGACATTAAGTGTGTCAGCGAGACTTCAGTGTCTCTTTCAAGTGAAGAGGTTTCTTTTTTGAATAATTTTTTTATGTAGCAGGTGAACCCAAGGTCTGTTTCAGGTGACTGCTTCTTTTTCTTCTTGTGTGTTTTTCTCTGGGCCTTAGAGTAAAGGCTTAGGCTTAGTTGTGAGTTCAGCGCTTGTCCTGTGCTTTCTTGTCTTGTGTCTGACTGTTGGCGCTGTTTGTATTAACTATTAACCATTATGAGAGCTCGTATTTGTCATCATTAATGTCACATGTGTCAAATTAATCAAGAAAGCATAAGCTTCGCCCCGCCGGGGTGGTGCAGTGGTAAGACGCCCGTCTACTGTGCCAGAGTACCCGGGTTCGATCCCGACCTCGGCGGCTGCGTTCCGGTGGAGGCGAAACGGAGGGGCGTCCGTGTGCTGTGCGATGTCAGCGCACTTTAAAGAACCCCAGGTGGTCGAAATTTCCGGAGTCCTCCACTACGGCGTCTCTCATAGCCTGAGTTGCTTTGGGACGTTAAAACCCACAAACAAACGAACAAACAAAAGCATAAGCTTCACAGTGTCACCTGCATCTCTCGACGAAATCCCGGGGGAGGTGGAAGGGGGGCATGTTTTTAAGGCATTAATTTTGATTTGGTGCTTGATTTCCCCGAGACATTGTAGCTTACCCTCATGTTTGATTGACAATTAGCAAAGACATCTACTTTACTTGAAAAGATGCTAGGTGATCCAATTTAAAAAAAAAAAAAGCTGCCTTTCGAAGCCATTTCTCGTAGCGACGATCGACGCCTGAGTGCACCATATACGAAATACCTCTTCCAGTGGACCCGTAAAAACGACAGCACCGCTACGTATTTGAAATATAGTAATGGTGGTTACAAGTCCTTTCCGAAGAGAGCCATTGTTGTCAAAATTACTGCTCCTACTCCTTTGTAAATGAATTATGGGATTATGAATACACTATGAGAGTATACTGTGAGATTATAAATACAACCTGGTTCAACGCTATGGAGCACTGAGAAGCGTATTCAAAATGCAGATCTAAAAGCATAATTTGAGCACTCTCGCCCTGGAATGTGTAGGGTAATTGCACGAAAATTGCACGGATTAGGATAATTTTTACATAATAGACCCTTTGCAAAACATCGAAAGTCACCTTTCCTGAGTAGCGAAATCCCCTTTACTCTTGCGGCGCGGCCTATCAATCGGGCAGAAGTTTGGTTGGGTTTGGTTTATGGGTTTTTAACGTCCCAAAGCGACTCAGGTTATGAGAGGCGCCGTAGTGGAGGGCTGTGGAAATTTCGACCACCTGGGTTTCTTAAACGTGCACTGACATCGCACAGCACACAGGCGCCTTGCTTTTCGCCTCCATCGAAAAGCGGCAAAAAGACGTCTCCAGCGCTGCTCCAAAATTCTGCCCCCAAAATAGGTTCGGCCGTCATGTTAAAGGGTCCTCGCTGTGCAGAGAAGCTTACTTCCAGAGGTTTGCAAATGGTCTTTAATGCGCTGCATAGAAACCTGGAATCTCGCTCAGGCCACCGCATTTACTCGCACGAAGCGCCGTATCACGGCGGCCGCAAGAAGAGCTCGCAGCGGGCAGAACGAACGCCGCACTAGTTTTTCCTGAGCGCTGTTATCAAAGGATGCTTGAGAGCGAGAGAGATGCTTCCCTCGCCCTCTTTATCCTAGGCGCCAGCGAGCGGCGAAGCGCGCCGGCGGTGGCAGCGCCGCGATAGCGGAGAGCAACCGCTCCCGGGCTGTTCGCAGCGGCCTTAAGTTTTTTGACCAAGGCTGTACCTGTAGCTGGATCCCGGTGTTATCACAGTACTGCCTTTCATTTGAATCTGAGTGTGAATTCATGGTGTCGAATGTATTCGAATCACATGATTCATGTGATAATGTTAGTTAGGAGGCAAAGATGATAAAATATTGCATAATGAGTTGATGCGGACCAAGCCTATACACTGAAAGAGCTTTTTTTTGAAAGAGCCTATACCCTGAAAACGTTTTTCAGCTGAGTTTCTAACTTCGACCTGCACACCAGTTCATGGAAACTTTTCCACTGAACCATTTTAATCCGCTCATGATACCGCCAAAGTATACTCATAACGCTAAATTAAGTCGTCATTCAGAAGCGGCTTTGATTGGAAAAGACTGTTCTAGCATTATAAATTAACTGAGCTCCCTTCCTTTCGTTCATTCTACTCCTGAACAAATAAAGCAACTTTAATGCATTTTTTTTATTCTTGCACAGACGGATGCATATATTCGTGATTTACTGTGTAACTTGGAAGGTGTAGCGATCCTTGTTTTCTAGCAAGTTGCCATTTCAAGCTCCTTTTGTGTGCGTGAGAACCAAAAAAATAAAAAAAGCTTGAGGAGGGGTTTATTAGGGGTTATTCGGAGGACTGGAGACGGCGACCGGTGACACACGACGATCGTAGAGTAAGGCACAATCTCGTCCGAACAAGACAGTCCGAGCTTCGAGTGCGCGCGCCAGCTGATCGGCCAGGAACTCAGCCGTCTTCGTCGTCGTTTGCGTGGGCGCTGAATCATCTTCTTCCTTACAATTGCCCCGGCGGAAAGAGGGAGCCATCCTGGCGACTTAAGGCGAGGAGACGACAAGAGGATCGTAGTATGGATTAAGTCGACTGACATGAGCAACATCTCGCCCGAGGCGACGGGGGTCCGAAGAAGGCGTTGCCGGCTCCACAACGTAGTTAACTGGAGATGTACGCTCTAATACACGATAAGGGCCATGATACTTTGCAGAGAATTTGGAATCAGCCGGAACAAAGAGCCAAACGAGGGTGTTGGTAGGAACGTCAGAAGCGGGCTTGCCGTGATCGCTCTCATGTCGGCCAAGATCTTGAATGTCCGACGTGAATGAACGAGCCAGCTGGCGGCACTGTTCAGCATGACGGGCAACAGCAGAAAGAGAAGTGTACTCTGAATTGTTAGGGTGGTAAAGAAGTATGGTGTCCAGTAGACAGGAAGACTCACGACCGTATAGGAGAAAGAATGAGGAAAATCCAGTCGTTGCCTGAGACGCTGTGTTATAGGCATAGGTGACATACGGAAGCACCTGATCCCAATTAGACGCGTCAGAAGAAAGGTACATGACGAGCATGTCACCAAGCGTACGGTTAAACCTTTCTGTGAGGCCGTTGGTTTGAGGATGGTAAGCTGTGGTGGTTCGATGTATTATTTGCAAGCTTCTAACAGCTCGTGGACCACTTGTGATAGGAAGACGCGGCCGCGGTCACTGAGAAGTTCACGAGGAGCCCCGTGACGTAGAACGAAGTGACGTAGAATAAAGGAGGCGACGTCACGAGTACTAGCCGTAGGCAGGGCTGCAGTCTCCGCGTAGCGAGTGAGGTGATCCACGGCGACTATTATCCAGCGATTGCCTGATGTCGAAGATGGAAGGGGGCCACAGAGGTCGATGCCGACACGATCGAATGGTTGCGCTGGACAAGGCAATGGCTGTAATGGGCCGGCGGAGGGGCGCGGAGACGACTTCCGCTGCTGACAAGCAGTACAGGAGCGAATATAGCGGCGGACAAAGTTGTACACCCCCCCCCCCCCCCCCCCCAAGAGTACCGCTGGCGGAGACGCTCGTATGTCTTCAACAAGCCAGCATGTGCACTTGGCGGGTTGGCATGGTGATGGGCAGAAATTTCAGTGCGAAGATGGCGAGGAATGACCAAGAGCCATTTGCGACCATCCGGGCGATAGCTTTTGCGATACAGCAGGCCACCCCGGATCATGAAATGGGAAGCTTGGCGACGATGGGCTCGCGGGAATGAAGATGTTGAGGACGCGGTGAGGACGTCTAGGAGTGAAGATATCCAGGGATCCCGGCGTTGTTCAAAAGGAAGATCGTCGGAAGTAAGGGCTGCAACAGAGGGTTCGGATATCGAGTCCGAGGGTGCAGGAGAAGGCAGCGGCGAGCGCGACAAGGCGTCAGCGTCGGAGTGTTTGCGTCCCGATCGATATATCACCTCAAAGTCAAAGTCTTGAAGGCGAAGAGCCCAGCGGTCGAGGCGTCCAGAAGGGTCTTTCAGGGAAGCCAACCAGCAGAGGGCATAGTGGTCGGTGATAACGTTGAAGCGGCGGCCATATAAGTAGGGGCAAAACTTTGTTAAGGCCCACACAATTGCAAGACACTCCTTTTCCGTGACGGTGTAGTTAGATTCAGCTTTCGTTAGCGCTCGGCTAGCATAAGCAACTACATATTCAGAAAAGCCGAGTTTGCGTTGAGCGAGGACAGCACCGAGACTGATGCCGCTGGCGTCAGTGTGCACCTCTGTAGGAGCGGATGGGTCGTAATGGCGGAGAATTGGCGGTGAAGTGAGTAGACGCCGGAGCCTAGTGAAAGCATCGTCCCAAATTGGAGTCCAGGTAGACAAGTCGGCAGGACCATTCAGCAATTTTGTAAGCGGTGCAATGATGGTAGCGAAATTCCGGACAAAACGGCGAAAATATGAGCCTAGGCCGACGAAGCTGCGCAGCTCTTTAACATAAGTCGGTCTCGGGAATTCAGTG
This sequence comes from Amblyomma maculatum, assembly GCF_055883805.1. Classification (NCBI taxonomy): domain Eukaryota; kingdom Metazoa; phylum Arthropoda; class Arachnida; order Ixodida; family Ixodidae; genus Amblyomma; species Amblyomma maculatum. Next base: position 25,086,171 of record NW_028146738.1, read on the forward strand.
ACCGCACGTAATTTGTCCGGATCGGGCAGGACGCCATCTTTAAACACGACATGACCCAGTATTGTCAGCTTGCGGGCGCCAAAACAACACTTCTTCAGGTTAAGTTGAAGACCGGCGCTAGTGAGACAGCTCAGGATTTGGTGCAAGCGCACGAGGTGCGTCGGAAAATCGGGAGAGAAAAGGACAATATCATCCAAATAACAAAGGCAAATGTTCCACTCGAGGCCGCGTAAGATGTTGTCCATCATTCGCTCAAACGTAGCAGGAGCATTGCAAAGACCAAACGGCATCACAATGAACTCATATAGTCCATCTGGGGTAACAATTAGGCTGTCTTGGGATGGTCAGGCTCAGCCATAGGGACTTGCTAATAGCCAGAGCGCAGGTCCAGGGACGAAAAGAACTCGGCTCCTTGTAAACAATCGATGGCGTCGTCAATACGGGGTATTGGGTATACGTCTTTACGTGTAATTTTGTTAAGACGGCAGTAGACAACGCAAAATCTTATGGAGCCATCCTTCTTTTTCACAAGTACTACGGGAGACGACCACGGACTAGATGAAGGCTGGATTACGCCACGTTGTAGCATGTCGTCAACCTGCTCGGCAATAACACGGCGCTCCGTAGGCGAAACACGGTAAGGGCGCTGGCGAAGAGGGGCATGACTGCCGGTGTCGATGTGGTGAACAACCTCGGTCGCACGGCCCAAGGAAGTGGTCTGCACGTCAAACAAAGAACGGAACTGGTTGAGGAGAGCAAACAGTTGCTCACGGTGAGTCGGGTTGAGGTCACTGGCTACAGATGATTGAAAAAGGTCCCAACTCGGTACATCGGAAGACGCAGTAATCGGCGTTAGGGAGGCTACGTGGGCACTCTGTGGTAGATACCCGTCAACATGAAACGGCGAGATGAGGACAGCAACTTCGATGGCCAAGGCATTCGTCACGAAGTAGCGGGACCACAGCGGCTAAGGCATTCGCAACAACAATGTCAGTGGCGCCGCGGTTAATATTGATGATAGCAAAGGGAAGAAGGAGGTTACGGCGAGAAGTGAATATGGGAGAAGGCGCAAAAAGAACAGTCGCGTCTAAGGAAAATGGTACACACACGGGAACAATTAGAGCACAGTTGTGCGGAATGTCGGTGTCGTCGGCGACAAGTTTGGCGCAAGAAAAAGACGGCGTATCGTCAAGAACCGCATCACAGAGCGCAGAGAATGCGACGTGGGCGCGGACGCAGTCAATAACAGCATTGTGGCGGGACAGGAAGTCCCAGCCAAGAATTAAGTCATGCGAGCATGACGCAAGCACTAAAAACTCGACGATGTATAAGACGTCCGCGATAACGACACGTGCTGTGCAAGCAGCAGACGGATGAACGGAATCGGCGCTGGCGGTGCGAAGAGAGTCCAGAAGGCGGGGTGGTGACTTTATGAAGCGATCGGCAAAAACTTTCGCTAATGACGGAGAGAGTGGCCCCAGTATCGACGAGTGCAAGGGTACGAACACCATCAACAAAAACTTCAAGAACATTCGGCGGAGATAGACGAGGGCTCGTGGTAGGCGAAATGTGCGCATTTCGTGCCCCAGGAACTGCGGCGGCTAGTTTTCCGAGTCTTGTGTCACGCTTCGACGCCGCATTGGAGACACGGACCGACGGCGAGGGGAGGGCGAGCGGTGCAGTGGAATGTGCTTGCGGCCCGACGAGTTGTGCGGCTGCCCTGGAGATGTCACTGGAGGTGGGCGCAAGGTGTCGTACTGATAATTGCAGTCAGCCATAGTGCCTGCAGGGGCAGAGCGCAGAGTACGACGGCACAGGCGGGCGACGTGTCCTGGAATACCGCAGGCATAGCAAATAGGCCGGTTGTCATTCGTGCGCCAAGGATTGTAGGGAGGCGTCGTTGATCGGAACCGTGGGGCGACCGACGGTAGCGCCATAGTCGGCACGCAAGCAAAGGACTGTGGCGGCGGGGGGCGGGCGGTAACTTGTGCATACGTGGGAGGCATCTGTACTTGCACAGGTAGGGGCGGCACGACAACAGGGGGGCTATAACTCAATGGTGCAGCGAGAGGTGTGGGCTGCAGTGGAACAGGGTCGGCATGAGATGTGACGGGCGCTGGCTGGCCAAAACTGGGAAGGGCATCGGCAACCTCCTGCGTGATGGTGTGTCGGATAGAAGGGGTAAGCAGCTGGGCTGTAGATGACGGGCGTGGGCCAGACAAAAGCCCAAGCTGTCGAGAGACCTCATCTCGAACGAAGTCTTTTATGTGAGTTAAAAGGTCGCTGCTCACATCCAGGCCAGAGATGGCCGCAGCAGATGCGTGAGGGCGATGAGTGCAGAGGCGTTGCTTGAGCAGCTCGTCGAAACTTTGGCAAAGACTATATACTGAGGCCACTGTGGTGGGGCTCTTTGCCCACAGCATGTGAAATGCATCGACATCAATGCCCATCATTATGTGTTTTATCTTTTTAGCCTCATCCATAAATGGGTCGACACGCTTGCACAAATCCACGACGTCTTCAATGTAACTAGTGAAGGTTTCCCCTTCATGCTGAACTCGTACGCGCAGTGCTTCTTCAGCGCGTAGTTTCCGCACTGTGGGACGACCGAAAACGTCCATGAACTTCGCGTTGAAGTTGGCCCAAGTTGGCATGTCGGCCTCATGATTTCGGTACCATAGGTTAGCAACGTCACTAAGGTAGAAGATGACGTTGTTGATCTTCATGCGGTCATCTCAGTTGTTATGACGACTCACTCTCTCGTACGAGGCCAGCCAATCTTCAACGTCCTGGTCGCCCTGCCCGCTGAAAACTGCGGGGTCTCGCTGCCGATTGGCACCGGAGCATGCGATGGACTGCGAAGGGGCTGCCACTGGCTGTTGGCTTACCTCGTTTGTCGCCATAGGTATCGTACGGCTGCGGAGCTCCACGGTGATCGTGTAAGAGTCTTACCCCGGCACTTTCCACCAAATGAAGAGGGGTTTATTAGGGGTTATTCGGAGGACTGGAGACGGCGACCGGTGACACACGACGATCGTAGAGTAAGGCACAATCTCGTCCGAACAAGACTGTCTGAGCTTTGAGTGCGCGCGCCAGCTGTTGTTGTTGTTGTTGTTGTTGTCCAAATAACTTATGGCACATACCCACAGAGGGGGATCGGCCAAGAATTGGGTAGCAAAGAATATTTTTTTTTTAATATACTTGCATAAAAAGAAAAAAAAAATATATATATATATATATATATATATATATATATATATATATATATATATATATATATATATATATATATATATATATATATATATATATATTAATAATAATTTGAGGGGTAGAGGAAACGAAACAAAATGGAAAATAAGTGAAATATAATATGAAAAGTGGTAACACTCACGGGAGATTGACACTATATTTGTAGGACAAGTGATGTTTTAATATTTAGCAAGGAAAACGATTTGAGTGCAGTAAAAAATTTTGCATGGCGGTAAAAATAGACCTGTGACTGTGCCCAAGGATGGTGGCGCCAAATGATAACAATGTCGGGCTGCTTAAACTAAGGCCAAGCTGTTGCAATGGCCTTTCCATCAACTGTTTTCTCAGCGTAGTAAAGCGGCGGCAAAACAATAAAAAGTGATGTAATGTTTCTTGTTCACCGCAAAATGCGCAGACGGGAGACATTGCCAAACCAGACCTGTGAAGATAGAAATTTAAAGGTGGGATGCGGCATCGCAGCCTTGTTAGTGAAATCTCAAGTTGCCGTGAATGACATAATTTTCTATTCCAAGAATAATTTAGATGCAGGTAGTCCTGAGATCTTAAAAGATGTCCGTTTTTCATATTTAATAGAACGTTTCTTCGAAACCTCGCTGCGGTGATGTACGCGGTCGCCGGAAGGATAGATAATACGGGGCCATTAAGGGACTCTTTTGCTAAATTGTCAGCATATTCATTTAAATCCACATTGCTGTGGCCTGGTACCCATACCATATGTACAATTTTCAAATGTTTTGGGATCAGGGAGACAAAGGTTTTTACTATTGCAGAATCCACCGACGAAGAGAGAGATGAACACAATGATAGAGAGTCGGAAATTACTGCCACTTTAGAAAAAGAGGAGTCTAATTTACGTAGAGCGAGTACCACCGCCAGAAACTCCGCCTCAAAAATTGGGGTGAAGTCCGGAAGCCGGACAGAAAAAGACCAGTCTAAATGTGGACAATATATACCCACTCCCGCCTTTTCATTACTTTGAGATGCGTCAGTAGCTACAACTAAACTAGCAGAAAGACTTCTTAAATGATCTTCTAATAATCCGTTTAGAATAACGGATGATAAGTTTTTAGCATTATTCGGGAATATGTCGTCAAAGACAATTTTAATAGATGAACCGATGGTTTGTATGGGTAGAATACTAGGAAGGGAAACATTTAAGGGGTCCAGCAAATTTTTTACCATAACAACCTGCGGGGTGTGAAATTTAGACCAATGGACACCGAAAAAGGAGGTCGGTTGACAGCAAAAAATAGACATAGATCGGTGAAACTCTGATTCATATATCCTTAAGTACGTCTGAACGGTTAGAATTTGTAATCTATATATCAAGGGTGGAATCCGGGCTTCAAGGTAGAGCACATTGTTGGCAACAAATTTTGGAAGTCCCATACACAAACGAAGCGCTTCTCGCTCCAAAAGAACAAGCGGTCGAATTTTATAAGCTGCTGATCCAGAAAATAAGACTGAACCGAACTCTAAAATTGGACGCACATACATAACATAAATCATTAAAAGGACATCTCTCCGCATTCCAGACCTGGGACGACTAATTCGGCGCAACATGCCCACGGCCCGAGCCCCTTTCGTAGCAATATGGTTAATGTGGGGCTGCCATGAAAGATTATCATCATAAGTGACCCCTAAATACTTTAATGATTTAACCTGTGGTATTATTTGTTGCTGATACATTACAGACAGACTTACAGAATCTTTTATATTAAATACGAGGACTGCGCTTTTGTTGACATTTAATGTGAGATGCAAGCCACACAACCAATTCTCAATAGAGTTTAGGTACGTTTGCAAGTGGAGATAAAGGGATTGAATATCCGATGCAGTTGCAAAAAACGCAATATCATCAGCATATACGTAAGTGCGAACGTCATGATTAACAGGTATTGAGCTGAGTAGTATATTGAAAAGGACTGGTGAAAGGACTGCTCCTTGCGGCACTCCCCTGGCTTGCTTATATCTGCCAGAATGGACGCCATTTAATGCACAGTAAAACTCTCGGTTTTGGAGGAATTCGGATATCCAGGCTACTAAATAATGTGGAAACTGAAGAGATTTTAATTTTTGCAATAGAATGCTATGCTCAACGCTATCATAGGCCTTGGCTATATCTAGCGTTATCAAGGCAGCGTGCATTTTTTGGCGCCGCGCTAGAAGAACTCGACTCTCGAGATCAGCATGCGCATTCCAGATGGAACACTTTTGACGGAAACCAATTTGGCAAGGACTGAGGATATTTTCTTTATTCATGAATTCCGAAACACGTATAAGTATGACTCTTTCAATTAATTTTACAATGTTTGATGTTAATGCAATTGGTCTTATATTATCAATAGACAAGGCACCGCCTTTATTCTTAAGTAAAGGAATTATTTTGGCAAGTTTCCATTCTGGGTGTATCCAAGCATGTTTAATGGAATAATTTACTAGCTCTAATAACGTCTGAGGTGACTCGTCAAAAAGAATTTTTAACATTTTTGAAGTTACTTTATCAGGACCGGGAGCAGCGGCTGGTAATCTCATAACTATTGGAGTAAGCTCAGAAACGGAAATTTGAGGATCATAATTAACAGGTTCCATTGGCATTACAGATATCGAGCCCGAAGGTAGTGCAGACGAGAAACGTTTCTCCAGTCCTTTGGCAATTTTTTCAATTGTGTCTATTGCTTCATGGGGAGTCAAAATAAAGGAATGTAGATTTTGTGCTTGCGGAATCTTTTTCCGCGAGCGTAAAAAACCAAAAAGTGCAGTTCGATTGCCTGATTTAGAGAGGAAATCAAAATGCTTTGCATCATACTCGTCCTTCGCTTTTGCAACTGTACGTTTAAATGTAGCTGCAATGAACTTGTAATCCTGCCAGTTTTTCGGGCACTGGTTGTGGAGAAGCTTTTTCCATGCCGCCTTTCTACGTCTGTAATCTCGGGAACAATCAGCATTCCACCAAACAGCTGAAGTATTCACCTTTGAGCTCCGTACCAAGATCTCAGACTTCTTACGGCAATCCTCAATCACCGAGCATAAGCGTTTTGATTTTTGTTCTTTATCCGTGTTAGTCAATGATTCAAGATTAGAGCGTAACGTTGACTGAAAGTTATTATAGTTGATAAATGACCTCAACTGAGAAGTCGCTGGAGTTACAGGGTGATTAACCTCAAACGCAATCGGTATGTGGTCACTAGCGGTGCCACAATCAAGTGTTGACCAGTTATTAACGAAGAGACTGGGAGAGGTAAAAGTTAAATCTAACACAGATTGACTGTGTTTTCTTATAAAAGTGGCCGAACCCGAATTTCTACAGGAAAAGTTATTATTTGTTACCCAATCCCAAAGACGCTTGCCACAACTATCTGTCTTGTAGCCCCATGACACATGATGCGAATTAAAATCACCAGCCAGAAGAACTGAGTTTCGACAATTAACTAATAGCAGATCTAGAGGTTTTGTATCTTGTACGCCGCTAGGGAAATAAGCATTCACTAATGAAAACGGACAGTGCCCTGGAATTTCAAAGTCTAGGGCCAATAACTCACAATCTATAGAAGATAACTGGAAAGAAATCCTAGCCCTGTGACAGAATTTTGTACAGACAAATATAATTAAACCTCCTCCTTTTGATTGGCGATCTTGTCTGAATGAATTATAATTTTGTAAATAGAAATGCTTTTCAGCTGTTAGCCAAGTTTCTTGCAAAATAATTATATGTGGATTATATTGAGAAGAAATGTAAACTAAATCTGTTGAAGCTGTTAGAATTGAACGACAGTTCCACTGGATAACTCTTAGTGCCCCTATGATTGTGGAATCTTGGCAGCCGCAACTGCCTGCCCCAAAATATTATCCTTTGGCTTTAATGTATGCTGATGTTTCTTTGATTTTGGTTGGGACCGCGGAGAAGAATGATTGAACATGGGAGACCCACACCGTTTTAAAATTCTTACATCTGATTCTACCATCTCTGCGTCATTAATGTTTTCATCGTCATCTGGAGGAGCAGCCCTGTTAGGCGAAACAACAGCAGTGCTTTCAATCGGTTGAGAGCTTTCAGAGGGCATATTTGCTATGAAAGGGGCTGTTCCTGATTGCAGGGCTTGCGTTAGCTGAACTGCCAGAACGTTAGAAAAACACTCTGTGACAGTAGAAACTATTCGGTCGACCATTTTGGTCATTGATGATTCCACTGCAGTCATTATCGCCTTTGAGATTGATGCATCCAGAGGCACACCTGATCGGGCTGATACACCTGCATAACCGTGTAATCGTTCTTTAACCTCTGTTAAAGCGTCACGACGCGAACAGCGTTTTCTATCTATTACCTCTAGAATTTGCAGCTCCTGTTTTCGAGATGGACACTCCAAGGAGTTTGCAGCGTGGGCTCCACCGCAAAGGCAGCATTTATCGTTTTGTTGTGAACAAGATGACGAATGATGACCATCGCCACATTTGGAACACCGCACGGAGGACTTACAACCACGAGCACTGTGACCATATCGCCAGCAATTAGTGCACTGCAGTGGCTTAGATTTAAGAGGATCCACACGGAAGATCAATGGCCATGCTTTTATCTCTGACGGGCATGAAGTTCCCGCAAATGTGGCAATCACCGACTCTGTTGGTACCCGCGTATTATTAACCTCCCGGCTGCAACGATACACCGCTACCACACCAGCCGCCGAAAGAAGGTCGAGGGTCTCAGCTGGAGTTAAAGAAGAGTCTACTCCTCGGACTAATCCCTTTGTGCATGCAAGATGAGTAGGGATAAAGCTGCTCACCTGAAGCGATCCAAATGAATTGCATTTAAGCAGATCCTTCACGCAATTGAGATCTGGAGATCGGCACAGTATCCCGCCGCGCCCAAACTGCCTCACTTCTGTGATTGAGTCATACAGGGTAGAGGCTGCCTGGAGAGCAGCTCGAACAGTCCCAGGGTTATTCATTTTAATAAATCCGCCATCCTTGGGCACTAGCGCCACAGGAATGTTTGGAACGCCAGATCGTTGGAACGCTTCCAGAGGTAGATCTTGAGGAGTAATGAAAGCCGACCAGGGGGAGCGCCCCTGGCCTGGAGACTGCGTAGACATCACTTTACAGTTACAATCTCTCTGCGAGCGTTATCAACACGGTGAAAAGCGCAAATGCGCAGGGGAAAACAGAAAAAGAGGACTAGCCGCCCAATACTTAGCCGAATCACGCCTTCTGCTCGTAGCGGTGCCCTAACGTGCTAACAAGCTCGATGTGGTGTTGGATCAGAGTTCAGACTCAAGGTTAGCACACTTCTTCTTCTAGGGGGCCAGCTGATCGGCCAGGAACTCAGCCGTCTTCGTCGTCGTTTGCGTGGGCGCTGAATCATCTTCTTCCTTACAAGCTTACATTTTGCAAAATGTAAACTTCACGGGATTTTGAAGTGCGAAAAAAAAAAACAAAGACAAAAAGGACACAGGTCTGAACTAGACGATGCAACCTTGAAACTGTTTGTTGCAGCAAGAAAGCTTAAAAGAAAGAAAACTTAAATTATGTTGCACGCTGTCGAAAACGTTGACAAGCCAGCAGGATGCAATAGAAAAAGAAATTGCGATGCTTTCAGCACAAATTGCCCATCTGCGACAAAAGAAAGCACATATAGCCCGACGACGAAAGGAGAGCTCAGAAAAACAGACAGAAACGCTTGCAGGCAGTACGACAGCAAGGTTAGTGGATGCTCCGAATTGTAAACCTGCCGATAACATGCCTATTTGGAAGGCGGTACTGGACACACTTACGCAACTGACACACCTCATTCAGAGCAGCTTACATCATGGATAAAAGTAGCCGAAACAAGTGGCAACAGATTACACAATGGAACTGCAGAGGGCTCTCTAATAAAGTTGAGGAAATAAATACAAAATTATTGTACGGCAAGCTGCATTCATGGGCGTTCTTGATACAGGAGCACAATAGGTTATATTCAATAACATGATATATAGGGTACCAGTGTCCTTCTATCCCTGATAAACGAGCAAGAGCAGAGGCCGAAACACCAGGAAAAGCTGCCGTCTATATTAGGGCCAACATTCCCCAAACGCCACTTGACTTGAGCAAGTGGTGCAGCACTCAGCAGGAAGTAGTTGCTGTACTCACGCGTCCGAACAAAACGCCCCTTATATTAGTGTCCGTGTACGCTCGGCCAATAAACACAGTACTTAATCTTGGATGGGTTAAGCATATTCGCCATTAATACCCTGGAATTGCGATATTAATCGGTGGAGATTTTAACGCTCCGCACACCGTATGGGGATATGATTATGATTCTAAAAGGGGTGATCAAGTTCATACTGCCTTCACAGAAATGACATTTACACTGCTAAATCATCCAGGAGTCGCAACACTACCTGCAACACAAACACGCTCACCAGACTTGACGTGGTCCTGGTGCACCACAATGGCAGGCGGAATTAGATGCGTGGTGTAGTGACCATGTCCCCATTAGTATTGGTCCTAATTTGGGACATATGAAGAAAATTCGAAAGAAAGCTTCTGTTACACATTGGGATGGTGTACGGCAGGATACTCGAACGCATTCAGTTAGCCCGAATACTCTCGTTACCACCCTTCAAACGGTACTCAAGGATCACACCATTATAACTACAGTGAACGAAGATCAGCCAACTCCCGACCTGCACCTACTAAAACTTTGGGCACGCCGAAAACAGGCCGAGATACAGGCTGGTCGCCATCCTGAAGACGTGCAAAGAAAAATTGAGGTAAACAGAGTGACGGCACAGGCACGCCGATATGAAAAACAGCTGGCTCATAGGAGATGGGATGAGTGGTGCAGCCGTTTGGGCTCAGGAACGACTAACAAGGCCCTCTGGAGGACTTTCCATGGCATGGAAAAGAGGCGTTAGGTTAAAGATCACGCAGAAAGTATTAGACTCGCATTACAGCTTACACCAGAGGAATTTGCAGATCAGGCTGCTGCCCTTTTCTTCCCGAACCGCGCACATTATCCGGCGCCTTCACCGACAGTGGATGCGGTTGATAAAACAGGAATAACATTACCATTTACCAAATTGGAGTTATTGGCTGCTATAGAAGAAGCGAATGGTAAAACTGCTTCTGGACATGACGATATTCCTTATGAAGTATTCAAGAATTTAGAAGGAACTGCAGTTGACGGCTTGTTGGATGTGGTAAATGAGGTATGGCAAGGAGGAGACATTCCACTAGGCTGGAAACACTCGGTGGTGGTAACAATACCAAAGGCTGGGAAACCTCCCACAAGTCTAGAATCTTTGCGGCCTATCTCGCTAACACCCACAATTTGCAAGATCTATGAAAAGATGATAGCCACATGCCTGTCATGGTGGTTGGAAAGTAATAAAAAATACCATGCTCGACAAATTGGGTTCCGAACAAACCTTGGGACAGAAAATGGACTGGCTGTGCTCGCTGAAGAGGTCATACACGTGTCGCCTTATAGCCACCTAGTGCGCACTGTAGTGGCTACCGACATGGCGAAGGCATACGACAACGTGTTACATGCCAAGATTCTTAGAACATGGAATGTATGGGCATTCCCTTGCCGGTCATAAAAGCAGTACATAATCTGCTTAAGGACAGGACGTTTTCTATCCGGATAAACGGAAAACAAATTGGCAATTACACCTCGAACAGAGGCGTACCACAAGGGTCAGTGTTAGCACCTTTATTATTTAATATCGCACTGATCCCATTGGCGTGGAAATGAGTTAAAATACCAGAAGTGCGGTTCACGATATACGCAGATGATGTCACGATTTGGTCTGTTCATAAACAACTTGAGAGACAGAATCGGTATCTGCAAGAGGCTTTAAATACCATCGATGAGTACGTGCAAAATGCAGGTCTGGAATTATCACCTCAAAAGTCCAGTTACATTCATGTTGCCAACAAGAATGGAAGAAAACAATTGGCAACGCAAAGAGTCACCCGAAAGATTGGAAATCAGGCATTGGAAGAGGTGGACGAATTGAGAGTTCTTGGCCTAGAAATTCACAAATCCGGCAAAGGAACACAATGGCTTCATAAGGTGAAAAAAAACTAGCTGCGACATCCTTAAACTTGATAAACGCATTTCGTCTAGGGGAGGAGGAGCTCGACCGGACATGGCAAGACGTCGTGTACAATCAGTGTTACAGCCGAGGATACTATACCAGGCCCAATTCCAAAGACTCACGAGGCGGCAATGGGCGAAATTGGAAACAATAAATAGAAAGGCAATGCGCACTATCACGGCCTTACCAAAACTTACCCCTATCCCTATTCTCCAAGAGTTTGCACAGATAAATACGTTGACAGAATTAATTGAACAACGAGAGGCAACAAGGGATATGAAGCGAAAGTATGTTATGCCCATAGCATCTTTGTAATACGAGGTGGCAGTTCGAACACCACCAATGGCTGACCCCCCTCCGTGGGAATTCACGACTATTACGACAAACAAGACCACTCGGCTTCGTCGCAAAGAAAAGCTGACATCTCGACCTCTGGTTGATGCACTTCCAGGTACCTGTATTGCATATACGGACGCATCAATTATAGAAAATGGCGGTAGAACAGCAGCTACTAGTCCAACACACAGCGAACTAAAGGTACATAAAGAATATGTTTCAGAATACCCGGACCCGCTTGTGATGGAACTCTATGCAATCCGCGATGCTATGGAGGCCATAAATAAAATAGATTCGATACCAGAAGCCCACATCTATACAGACTCTTTAGCCGCCATAAAACAACTGAAGAAAGTGACGAAGACGTTATGTGTTACCCAGGAAATCCACGCACTCAATAAAAAAACAAAGATAAGCATCCAGATACATTGGACACAAGAAAATGTTGAGAACGCTGAGCGGAGAAAGGTTGACCACCTCACGCACGAAGTTCCAAACACTAATGCGCCCCCCACCAGGCTCCCTTTCGATGCCCGCTCCGCTGTTCCCATCTTAGCATCCTCTTTAAGGAAACGTACACGTGCCCTCATTCCCCCGTGTACATTCCCACTCCCTCGTAATTTAACGAGATTGGAGGAGGTTTCCCTTAGAAGGATAAGAGCTGGGGCGGCCCTTACCCCGTCGGTAAAATGCCGATGGGAATAGCAAGCTGACATCGGACCAACGACATGCCCGAAGTGTTCCACACCAGCTGCAGAAGTGGATGTTCGCCACCTGCTATGGACTTGTGCAGGGACAAGGGCATCAAGGACACAGGTTCTGCGCGAAGTGGGACTAACCACAACAAGGGAAGAGGACTTTTCTAAATGGCTCACCGACAACGCTAAGAGCGGGAGCCTGCTCCGGTTCCTCACGGAAAACTATTTACATGAGTTTATATAATATGCCTTATGGCAAGCTTGCGTACAAAAAAAAAAAAAAAAAAAAAACGAAGGAGTTTTGTCTTTCTTCGGCGTGACGCATGGCCTGTCAAGAAACTTTACTTCCGACTGTGTAACTGCAACGGAAGCGTGGCTCTCGGTTCTATCAGCTCTCTTTTTGATATAATATCCCCAGAATATTTTCCGCACTCGCTGATGTTTGTGATTAAAATTACTCTGGTATATTCAAAACTGCAAAAGCAAGAGCAGTCGGGAGAGTGGTCCCAAAAACGAACGCGATCTGCGAGGTGGGAACGTTGGGTTTTTGAAGTTTAATGTCTCAAAGTGACTCAGGCTATTAGAGGCTCCGTAGTGGAAGACTCCGGAAATTTCTACCACCTGGGGTTCTTTAACGTGCACTCACATCGAACATCATACGGGCGCCTTGTTTTCTGCCTCCATCGAAAAGTGGCCGCCGAGGCCCAGATTCTATCCCGCGTCCTTGGGCTCAACAGTCGAGCGCCATAACCGCGGAACCGCCACGGCGGGTTAGATGGTAACGTTTAGTCATTTACTAACGCATTATTAAGCCCATGATCCTGGTTTTTCTCATGAAACTTATGTACAAGTTATGCAACATTACAACTTTTTTTTTCAGATAGATTGGTTCGTATATTTTGTGTTATTTGGACACATGGGAACGCCAGATGCAATACAACTCGGCAAATAAACTCAGATACTACTTTCCTAATGTTAATGGAGGTAGGACATTACGGGGCTGCAACAAACCTTGCGTCTACAAAGTGGGCCACGACAACTTCAGCAAATTTCGACTAGTATCTCCTGCACTGATGGGGTTTTATTGCGAAAGCAATACTACTCCAGGTCTAACCGTTCGTTGCTGTTCGCCTTGTCCGTGTCCGTATCCGGGTCCGTGGTCCCTCATAAAAACATTAGCCTGCTATGACGTTTGAATTCACGTTACCTCTATGCCACGGGCAGGAGCTGCCACCTCGGGTCGCTCCTTTCATACGGGAGGGTGATATGAGAATCAGCCTGCCAGAACCGTTTGTATTGTCAGTACCCACACGACACGCAGGCACGTAGGGGAATATTGTAGCAGGCAAAAGAAGCTTCCGCCGTTGCTTTCGCAATTCAACTAGGGTTAGCCAGAGCTAAACCACAACTAGTTTTTTTTTTAATTTTATAGTTTTCCTAAGGCAGCCGATTAGCCAAATTGTTCTTTTGCAACAATGCCATCGTTTAGGTGCTTATTTATATATATACTTTTATGAGAGGTTTTATCTTTCGGAAGAAATGCCTTTCGATGCATACCCAACGCTCTGGGAGATGCAGTTCTGTGGCCATCATGCAGTAGTAAAAATATAAACGCTCCTAAGCCCCTTGTCCCGTCTTGCCAAATTTTCCCTGGCGACAGGCAGAAAGAACCTTGGTTCACATACCGCCTGAATTAACATCACTTGTACGTACTTCGTTGTCAGTGGCTGTCCATTTCCCTGTTATCAAGATTCTAAAGCAATTTAAAAAACAGCGCCGTAAATCGGAGCTATTTGCCGAGAATTGCTGAGGAACAGATCTTGCACACATTTTAGGTGCCTGTCACAAGTCGCCACGCAACGGGATTTGCTTCTTAGTGGAGCCTTTCCGGCACCCACGAAGATGGAAAAGGCTCGAAAAGTAAGAGGGACGGTTATCCTTGTCTACAAAATATTTAGCGCTTAAGCAATTTCATAAGCAATTCATTACGCGCCTACGACATAAACACAGTTCTCTAGCTGGTTAGCCCATTTTGTAATGAAAACATGGATATTCAAAATTTTCATTTAGCGATTCGAATACCCTGCTACACGATTGGCTGAATGAAATTATATGGGCCTATTCATAGTTATCCTAAACAAACTGAATAATTTTTCAGATTTTCTGATATTAGTTAACAATTGCACAAAGCTCGAGTGAGTCACACCGTAATTTTCTACGACGATCGTCTCGAAATCAGAGTCCATTGCGGCACCGAACGCCACACTGCCGCTATTCTTACTTATGGGATTGATGCTTCAGCTCCGAGATGCAGTTCATGCTTCTGTGCGGACATTGCTTACACATGGTCTCCAATATTTTCCTATGCGACAATGCTATAGAAAGGTTTGGCGAATTAAATTGATACCGGATTCCGGAGCCCATACGTGGCTTTGACTTTGGACTTGATTTTTTTTAGTTCATTCACGCCCACCACGTGAAGGAACTTTGAAGGTGAGAGTGGAGTTAACCGCACCGTCTGTCACAGGTCTATGGCAAATGGCACACGGCAAAAGAAATGGGTCCTTATACTGACTGGCTTCACTCCAGAGAGCATATGTAACAAGAAGTCAGCCTTTTACAGCTGTTTTAGAACAGCAATCAACAAACCTGTAATAAAAATTATGTAGAAAGAACGTAACAACAGCTTGCCCCTGACGACGGCCGAATGAGTGGAAGTCACAGTTCATGGCATCATTGCTTTCATTATGATACCAGGCAAAATCCGATATATGCTGTTGCAGCCGACAATACAGAAGTTAGCATTACTCTCTTCGTGGCCACAGGTGTTCGAAATAAATTGCGGGATGAATCGCAAGAACCATTCCCCAGTTTCAGCTGAGCGTATTAGCACCTCCGCACCGCTCACTGTGCCCGCTGACTGCACCGAATCTTACCGGAGGGTTAGTGGCAAAAATCAGTTTTAGCTGAGCAGAGGAGCAGGCGAACTGCACGAAGAGGCCCCTGGTTATAAAAAGTGAAACTAGGTATTAAAAAAAAAAAAGTACTGCTTTATTTTGTTGCCCCACTGCAATACAATATTTTTGCGCGCAAACACTTTATAACATGGCAAGCAAAACGGATACGCTGTTTTTGGGCAGGCGTTTGTTATTTGTGAAGCCGGGTGGTGTAGCAACATGTAGAATCACCTAGAATCACCACGTGCGACGCGCTCGCAGGGCCGCTCCGCTATATGCGCGAAGAAGCGGTACGGAGGTACCGGTCCGCTTGCGCACTCCCGTCTGAGCGTTTGGCGCATGCGCAGTAGCTGTATCACTTGCCGGCTGAGCGGAACGGAGGCGCAAATACGCTCCGCTAAAACTAGATAGCTTTAGCTTAGCGTTTTTGCGGCCAGCGGGGCGGAGTGGGCGAGCGGATACACCATCGGAGATACGCGCGAGGTGAGTTTTAGCCGAGCGGATCGCCCGTCTTCTCGAGCGGAGTAGAGTCGCTTGCGCTGCTGCTCTACTATCGGTCCCAGTTCGAGTTAGAATGAAAAGAATATCAATTAAACCTGCTAATAATGCGCCGAAATTGTTTAGTAAAGATAGTTTCTGTGTTTTAGTTATATATTTGGTAATAAGTGCCGTGTTTTAGATGCACAAAAGAGCAGTCTGTTAAACGTAATATGTTCGCCAGTGCTAGTGAAGTAAAGCCGAAACAAAACAAGTCAGCTGTTTTTGCGCGAATTCGCGAATTTGCGGCTGCTACTGCTGTTTGCATCATGCCGAAGAGCACACTACAGGACCCGCTGCTGCTGTCGCAACTGACCTGGACCGAAATTGAAGATGTGCTGTGCCTGGAAATATTTGGCGAGACACGATATGAGCCGCTTTCAGTGCGCGGACTTTTGAACATTGATGCTATGGACGATGGCGTCTTTAGGGCGTATTTTCATTTCGAGCAGGAGCATATACGTAGACTTCAGCGGGCCTTGTGCATACCCGATAAGGTCGTAACTGCGCAAAGGGTTGCGGTTCGCGGAAATGAAGCCCTCTGCATTACTCTTCGACGGACGGCTGGCATATCCGAACTGGCTGTGTGATCCTGAAGATCTCTTCGTGCGGCACAGTTCAACGATATCATCACTGACGAACGAAGTGCTGCGCCACATTGACGAGCGGTGTTTCACTTGCTCGACAATGTAAACAACCATTCTTGGCTCAACCTCGACACGCTGGAGAAATTCTCGCAGGTAAGTTGCAATTACAGCAGAATCAATGTCAAGGTTGTAGAAAAAAATATTCTTTAACCTAAAATTTTCAGGCTGTTCACGCAAAGGGGCCCCGCCCCGATGACACACTGCCGGGGTTTCATCTACGATACAGCAAGGGCAATATGCCGGCCATTAAGGAATCAGTAACTTTACTTTAGTAGCCACAAGCAGTTTCATGCCTTGAAGTACCAATCCATAATGCACCCGAATTGAATCGTTTGCCAGTTGGGTGGATCATGCCCGGGCAGCAAGCATGACGATAGTGAGTAATAACGAACAGCTAAAATCAAGGAAGAGTGTTTAGTGCAATAATGCGATGTTGCACATTGTTTTCTCCTTCCATAATAGCTGCTTCGAAACGGTTGCTGATCACTTATAATTTAGTTCTACTTTCAGGTAACTTCGAGATTAGCAACGTATATTCGAAGCTAGAAAGGCTCGTTCAAGGGCGTAACTTCTGCATTTATGATTATTCTGCGTACCCACTGCGACATTTTTTGCTCAAGCCATATGGTGGTGTGTCCCTCACATCGGAACAGTGCACGTTCAACAACGCTATGAGCAATGAGCAGTGTAATGCAATCCATGGAGTGGGGATTCGGAAAAATTGCAGGGCTGTTTGCCTTTGTTGACTTTAGGAAAAACCAAAAGCTGTACCGCCAAAACGTGCTGCATATCTATAAAGCTTTAGCGCTTTTGGCAAACTGTCATACATGTTTGTATGGTGACCAGGTATCCCATTACTTTGGTCTTGATCCACCAGATCTTGAAACTTACATTGGCGCTCGGTAGTTTTACCATTCATACATCTTTCTGAAATGTGTTTTATTCAAGGACAAGATGTATAACATTTAACCAGGACTGTTTTCTCGGTATTCATGTCATGCACGGTTTGCGCCGAATAAATACAAACATTCTTGAGTCTGTTCGTTGAACGTCCTCTGTACGTTCTCTGGCAGCTTCTCATGTTCTCTGCTATAACGTCTCACTTCAAGCTCATGCTTTCTTTCCTCAAAGTCCAACCTGCGCTCCTTCAGAGTGAGACGCCGTGCGTCATGTTCAACTTTTTGTTTTTCAATTTCTTGAGCTTTTCTGCGTAGCTCATAGTCGTTTCTTTCTCGCATGAGGATCAGCTGAAGCCCGATGCTCTGTAACCCTCGGGGGCCTGCAAAAAAGACAAACAGCTTTATATCAACCTTAAATTCAGTTGAGCCTCTCCACTGGAGCAAAATAGTCACAAAGACATGTTTCTACCAGACGCAGTCAGTTGACATGTGACATTCGCGGGTAAACGGGACTTTGAATACAGGACAGATATCACAATATGTACACGTTGTATAAAAATAAAAAGGGATTGTTGCGAGGACAGTAAACAGTTTATGACTCCTGTGTTTCTGCTTGTGTGTCATTTTTGTTATGTCTAACAGAGTTCCTCTTGATATGTAGCCTGTGTACTAATTGGCAGAATATTAATGAAGACATCATTTCTTTCGGTGGGTTTTTGGGGTCCAATACACGCCAGATTGCAAAGTACAGGCGGAAAAAGAGGTTTCTTGACCGTGGGAGGGACAATAACGATTGCTTTTTTTTTTTTTTTTTATCCACCAAGTATGTCAAGACAACAATGGGGCAGGAAAAAAATAAACGCGCGTTTGGTGATGGAATGTGACTTTAAAAAGGTACAGTAACTATGTCCAATCTGAGCGGCACAAAGAGCTTTGTGGCGATGGCACACTGAATGAAAAAATTACGTATGGTGTTTGATTATGATTACATACTATATCTCACGATACCATCATAAGACATGCTAGTCGTAGCTGCCCTGGAAATACATAGTTAGCCTTGGTAGTCAGTTTAGTGGCCTATTTAGCCAATATAATTGATTATATCCTTATAATTATGTAATAATAAGTCCCAACCAGAAGCCCGGCCTGGGCGCGTTCTCACAGTAAAGTATTAGACAAATCACTCATATGACCAAACAGACCTGTATCATGGCAATCAAGGACTCCCGTCAAAGAGCTCCAGTTGCAGTAACGCTTAGAGAATTTTAACGCAAAATAAAGTGATGAGGCGTGTTCAGTGGGTCAAATTTTTGAACAGTGATCTAGCGGATGCTCACAGATAACCTAGAATCGAATCGGTAAAATTTCCTTCAAGCCAGTGGAATAGCTTTTTTTATTGAACACCATTTAACTGATCGAGTACGCAGCTGAACTCAGCGCCTTTCAATAGAGACTAAAAAGAAAAAGGGAATCGACCTCGGCTGCACAGCAAGGCGCCTTCAAACAATCTGTGGGTATACGAGCCGCGTACACAGTTCTTGCGTTGAAGGCGCTAAATAGTGTTGAAAAACGATCTTGGGACAGACACGACGTAGCGCGCAAACAAAGATCTCGCCCCATTCAGTGGTTGCTGTGAGGTTTCGAATGTCTCTCCTGAGCGATAACCGAAACCCGTACAGATGCGCAGCGCTTTATGTTAGGCGGTGGGCTTGCCGATGAAACAGCTCAGACGACAGCTGCTTTGTTCTAAAGTACGCGAAGGCACTTACCATACCACAGTATACGGCAGCTCGTATTCGCGTTTCACGCTTTATAACACGTGCGGCTTTTCATTCCTGCTGCTATATCATCGAGAAATGTACCTTTTCTTTTATCATTCATCGAGGCCGGCCGCACGGCACTGCCGGTGATCGACTAGGTTTAGAAAGACTGAATAATCTTTCTCGCATTTAGCGTCAATTACATTTATAAGCACGTTTTATTTGTGCAAAATAAAACTCGCCTTTTAAGGTTCTAAGCGCCCTGCTGTCGCCAGTATCCGGTTAGTAAATACGCAACTACCGGGGAGGCAGACATCGATGGATGTTTGGCCTCGCTTTCCACGCCATTTTCAATTAGAGAGACCTTCTATCGAGAGCAACAAAATGGCTTTACGTTGCAACCTTTTGTTGCTGCGGCCAACACAGGAGCACGTTCTACGCCATTCGTACAAGAAGGATTACTCGGCTGATGGTGAAGCCATGTTTTTGGTTGTCCCGGAAAATTCCCTTAATCATGTGCTGCACGCCATGCACGACGACATCGCATCGGGTCCCCTTGGGTTCTCCCGTACATTGCACAGACTTCGCTAGCGCTTTTACTGGCCGAAAATGTATAAGACCACAAAACAATACGTCTCCAGCTGTGACTAATGTCAGCGCCTCAAGTCTCACACCACCCCTCCTGCAGACCTTCTGCAACCGAGAAAGCCACCATCGGCGCGTTCCGAAAAAAAAAAAAAATGGTTTAGCTCTGGTTAACCCTAGTTGAATTGCGCAAGCAACGACGAAAGTTTCTTTTGCCTGCTACGTACATTATTCCCCTATCACGCCCTATCAGTGTAATGTGCTGCATTATTGCGGACACTTAAGCTCATCCTTTAAGGGTATGAGGCGAGAGCGCGAGCTACCAGCCCACATATAAAGTCACGCTTCAACCAAGCCGTACGGACGCACATGCGTGTTGTAGGGGTACCGAGAATGCAAACGATTCTGACAGGCTGATTCTGATATCATCCTCCTATACGAAGGGAGCGACCCGAGTTGGCTGCTTCTGCCCGTGGCATAGGGGGAGCGGGAATTCAAATGTCCTGGCCGGATGATTTTTTATGAGGAGACTATAGCTACGCCTCTTCACGGCGTAGCTGCGGCCACCCGACGTCTCGCTTTGTCTGTCGTAGTACTGCTTTCGCAATAAAAGTTGACTACATTGTTCCATTTCCCATGTCCTCAGAAGCACGCCGCTGGGTTATAGTCTGTGTAGATTATTTGAAAAAGTATGGGGAGACTGCAGCGCTCGTATCCGCCAAGGTAAGTTATGTGTCGTTGTTTATGCTGCAGTTGATTGTTCTCCGTCAGGGTTACTCCTCACGTTATCATCAGTGGCCGCGGACGGCAGTTCACTGGCGACATCGTGGAGAGATTACTTCGGCTGTGTGGCTCCAAATACCGCCACTCCACACCTTACCACGGACCAGCGGTCTTACGGAGCGCACAAACCGCACACTCACCAACATGATGTCCATGTATGTCGCATCGGACTACCGGGCGGGGTACTGGGGGTGGAGGTGGTGAAGGGTGGCTGATCTTGGCCTTGATGGGGCTGGGACAGGTAGGTCCCCGCCGCTAGCGGCGGGGGCTAGCCTGCCACCGAATGTTTATCTGTTGTAGGCCGTCATTGCACCCGCCACCGCTTCTGTGGTGGACGATGACTGTTGCGGCGCGCGTCTTTCTATCCCTCTTCTTTTTCTTTCTTCTCTATTTTCTCTTCTGTCCGCACGAGGCAGCAGAGGTGGCTCAGCTACAGAGCCAGTAGCAGGCCCGTGTATTTTCTTTTCCTTCTTCCTACAGCCACAACAACACAACAACGACCACCGAAACTGGGATACTGTGTTGCCATTCGTCACATACGCGTACAACACCGCGCTACGCACCAACTGAAGTGAAAGAACTGGAAGCGAATGTGTGGTTAGAAGAGGGGGCAGACGAAGGGAGGAGGCCATTGTCTGGCTGCCGGTTCTACCTCGAGTCCATTCCCCATCATCTGCTCTCATATGTGAATAAACGCATCATATCAGCAACAATATGCATTTTTTTTTCTATTAGAGGGCTCCCTTAGAAAATGCAGTTATTTTTATCGTCGAAAATGTTTTTTGTAACAAGTACGCTGATCTACAATGTACTGAAGAGGAGCCTTTGCTAGACTATTAGCAGTAAGTATAAGCGCAATGCTTATATTTATAGTCTTGCGCAAGTGCCTTTGCTTATATGCTTTCCTCACTCTTCATAGCAGTGCTGCAATCGCTTCGCTAAGAGGCTGATATTACTGGACACCTAGTGTAATGAACGATAGCCTCCTATATTTTACGTCCCGGTCATTCACTCCGGCGCGGCCTTTCAAGAACAACCTGAAATTCGGGTTGCAGTCACCGCTTCACGAGCCGCGCCAAAAAGTATAGTGTTCGTCGAGATGAAGCAATTTCCCGCACATAGGTGCTTGCCTAGACTCCCATTTCATTCCCTGCGCTTCTACCTGCTAGGCCATCTGCGCTTGCGATTCTTGGGATGCGATGCGGGTACCTCATTGCGGAGAAGCTCCTCATTCATTTATTAAGGCGATAGCCTTTGATTGCTTATACTGTCGGGGTTGCTTATACTACTAGCAGCTTACCGGTATCGCTCAAGAGGAAAGTATACAACAGTTGATCTTGCCTGTACTCACCTATGGGGCTGAAACGTGGAGGCTGACCAAGAGAGTTCTACTTAAGTTGAGGACAACCCAGAGGGCTATGGAACAAAAAATGGTAGGGGTAACATTAAGAGATAGGAAGCGTGCAGAGTGGGTCAGAGAAATAACTCTTCTAGTGGAAATTAAGAAGAAATGAACATGGGCAGGACATGTAGTGCAAAGAGAACATAACCGATTGTCGCTGAGGGTAACAAACTGGATTCCAAGGAAAGGAAAGCGTAGCAGGGGGCGGCAGAAAGTTAGGTGGGCGGATGAGATTAAGAAGTTCGCAGAGGTCAAGTGGATGCAGCTAGCACAGAACTGGGTTAAGTGGAGAAATATGAGAGGCCTTCGCCCTGCAGTGGGTATAATCAGGCTGATGATGATGATGACTGTCGGCGTTCGTTCGGTAACACTAGAAATTTCAATCAAATGACGTCATTAGAAAATTAAAGATCTTGTCTCCACCGGGAATCGAACATCCATACCTTGGACCCCTTACATCTTCAGCCGAGCGCTTTAACCAACTGCGCCAGACCCACGATCGTGATACGCGGATCATAATTCTCCTTGTCTACCATGAAGATGATAGTGGCGATTACAATGATGCTGCAATTAGTGATAATCACGATGATAACATTAGCAATAATAATGGCGGTGCATTTAAGATTATAATGATAATGAGAGCAAACGTAAGAACCAATGTACACCAGCAACGCTTAGGCTTTCGCATTTCTCCAGTGTAGATTCCTCTGTGCTCTCGAAATATTTCAGCGCGCCGAGCGGCTAGTTTTGTCACTCGAAGCGAAGCGGCACTCAAACCTGGCTACTCATCCACTCTCTCGGACAATCTAACGATCGGTGGAGGAGGCGATCCGAATGTGGCGCGAGGCGCGCAATCAGTTAGCATGACGCGGTCGCAAGGAGAGATAGCAGTACCGCAGAGAATTTTTTGTACGATGGCGCTTGGCACAAGTTCTTGATTATAATGCATGTCTTATTCGAGAATTATGAACGACATTTTTAGCCTGAAGGCAAATTCGTTTATAGCCCTGCGCTTCGAGTTCCATCTTCAGCGTCACCGGAAAACGACACCTTCTCCTTGCAGGGCACGTAACCGCGACTGCAGCAGCGTAGAAAGTGCTTATTCCCAGTGAGCGCATCATTATGTTAGTCTTGATGTAGTGAAATGCGCGAAATATTCAAGGCAACCGATCAAGGTACTAATCTGCAGTTGCAATTAAAGATAATACGCGAGTCGGTCCTGCCCATCACTATAACTCTCCTCGGCTGTGTTGCCGATTATACAACCAAGGGTCGTTCTTGGCGACATATTTACCAAACAGCCATTTTTCAGACAAGGTAACCTACTACTGTACTCTCCAGCTGTGCTGCCTGTTTGGACAGAGGGCGCGTGTGTCTGTGTTGGGAAATTAACTAGTTTGGATAGAGCAGGTTCTAAAACTTCTACTTGCTTAGGACACATGCATATTTCGATGTTACAGTGTTTTATTGCTCACATTGCTCGCGTGATTTCGGTGCGCGTGCAATTTCTCCGCAGGAACGCCAGTAGAATCACAAGACATCGAGGCACCCTACGTGTAAGCGGGTGGGCACGCCATCTATCTGAGGCATCACCAGACGGCTTCAACGCTCCCCACAAGCGCCGCTTGGCGGTAATCACACTTCAGTATTCTAGCTACTTTACTATCGCTCCAGCAGATGCAGAAAAGCTAAAAAGCGTGACTACAGCGCCAGTAGTTCACGCGACCGCCGTTCCTCAGAGGAGCTGCGAAACCGAAGCTGCCCAAGAATGTTATTATGAACAGCATGGACCATAACGCTGGAAACATTCACGAAGGCTTGCTTCATTTCACGCCATCTGCGGCATTTCTTAGCCCCTGCTGCCTCTGAAGCCCTTTCATAGGCAGCTGGGACTAAGAAATGCTTACGAAATACATAGTTCATTACTTCATCGAGAAATACCTTCTCAAGGACCAAGCCCGCGACCTTCAGAACTCTTTGAGCGCCTTGGGATTTGGACACTGCCCATTGCTCGTGGGCGGAGTTCCTATACGACTTTCTGATCTCTTTTTACTCTTTACAGGCTGCTCCCTGACTTACTGTTCCTCAGAGGCACTGGGTTTTACTTTTCTTTTTTTTTGCCGTAACCAACGAAGCCTCTGGGCTAACAGCGCGCGTCACCTGCAAAGCCCCTCTCCCAAAACGATGCGACCACACGAGGACGAGATTGATTTCCCAACACAGCGCGTTTTGTGCGAAAACGCTCGAGTCTTCTTTCTTTCCTCCAAATAAAGCTGAATGCTTTTATTTGTATCAGTGCTCTTCACTTTTCTGTGCTTTGTTTTATGAGCAAGTATTATGGCCCGACGAGCGTCCAACTGCTGAGCAGAATCGACGCCCTTCCGTGGTGGCGCTGGCATCGCCTCCGAGAGAAGAGGCTGGGAAGCGGAAGCCGGCTCGACTCCTGGGTCTTTGTTGATTCTCTCGAGGACGGCTTTGCTGTCGGGTAGGAGACAAACTATGCGTATAATTGATTGCAGCGTTTGCACTGCGGGTAGTTCTGGAAGCTTCTTCTCTGAAATAACTGGCGGCGCGCCGCAGCGAATGGCTATGGCCGCCTGCTGCACCCGCGAAATGCAGGAGCGAGTAGGGGGTTCCAGAAGGCAGCCGATCCTTATACTGCAGAAACTTTGCCTCTGGCCGCCCCCTTCTTTTCTCCGTGACCGGCGGTCGTTTATCAGTTTGGCAGCACTCCGCTTAATGACTGTCCGCGGGCACACAGTGCGTGCCGCAACAAGCTCTTCCGCAGCATAAGAAGTGACTCCGGAGCGTCGAAGAAAACGACGTAAAACTTCGTCAACCCAAAAGCAAAAGGAGACGAAAGAGCTGTAAAGGAATCCACTCTTTTTCGCGACCGCCTATCGTGAGCGCGGCTCGGTGACGAAGAAGCCGGATAAAAGTGCCATATTCAAATTTAGACGTCAATGCCTGCTGCATTCCTTACGTCAGCCATTCTTTCGTTTTAGGTACATTCTTCTAAAATGAAAATTGGAGCGGGGGAGGATATTGGCCTACGTTCGGCTCTTAGGAGACTCTTCTGAACTATGTCATCGAGTCCTTCATCGGCTAATACGGAGTTTTAAAATAGCCTGAGCCCCTAAAGCCTGCATGCTACTGAAAAAATTCTTACTTTTTCTTTCTTATTGTTGTTTTAAGCTGTTAGGCGAAGTTCACGAGGGCGCATGGTACTTGAGTGTACGAATACCGAAATGTAATGGTATACACCGTGCCGGTTTTTATGTAATATCAAGTAAAATAAATATAGTGCTGAGTTTAGGTCTCCTCAAGAGCGGAAATGGCGAAAGTCACTTGACAGGACTGCCCCGCTACGGTGGTGCAATGAATAAGATGCCCGACTACTGTGCCAGAGTACCCGGGTTCGAACTCGACCACCGGCGGCTGCGTTTCGATGGAGGCAAGACGGATAGGCGTCCGGGTGCAGTGCGATGCCAGTGCAAGTTAAAGATCCCCAGAGGGTCGGAAGTACGCCGTAGCCCTCCACTACGGCTACTCCTTTTCTCTTTCCACTTTCATTCCTACCTTCCTCCCTTCCCTTACGGCGCGGTCAGGTATCCACAGACACAGATAGTGCGCCTTTCCTTTTCTGACAACCAATTATTATTATTATTATTATTATTATTATTATTATTATTATTATTATTATTATTATTATTATTATTATTATTATTATTATTATTATTATTATTATTATTATTATTATTATTATTATTATTATCTTTCAGTACGCCGACGATGCGGTTTTACTTACGAAGCATATTTCCTACAAAATTGCTGTTGCTTTACTACAAGAAAATATCTGTATCGCAATGAACTCGTTTTCCATGAATGGTCTTTTGGTTAACCAACAAAAAACAAAATTGGTCTGTTTTAGTAACCCATTGAAGATAACTGTACTGAGTGAATTAGTTTTTTTGCACTCGCACAATGATAAAGACTGCCATTGTACTCCAGTCGAAAATGTTGATTGTATAAAATATCTAGGGATTTACTTTGACAGCGATCTCTCATGGCATAGCCACATGGCTTACGTTTGTGGCAGATTACGTAGAACGGCATGGTTACTGTTTACAGTTAAATCATTCCTTCCTTTATCGGTAAAAAAGACAATCATGCATGCGCTTGCATACAGTGTTATAAGATATGGCAGTCTTCACGCACTCTTCGCAAAGGTGGCATAATCGGGTAGACGCTCTCCGAAAAGTACCGCCTGTGAACATTCTTTTCCCCCTCAAGTAAACTTGTTTAATTTTCTTGGTCTTCCGTCCTTTGAAAGTTTATATATGCAAACTGTTATTCTTCGGCACTTTTGGAATCCTGCTTTCAAGACGAGAGCAGTTTCTGCCAGAACACTACGCAATTGTCAACGCTACACGGTCGCCAGATACGCGACCAGATACGGCAAAGCAAGACGATGTGTGTATGTCCCTACAATATTCAATATGCTTCTTGATCAGGTGTTGTCCGCTACTTCTAAAGCCACCGTAAAACAAATGCTCAAATCTGTGAAGTTTTAATTCTATATGGCACAGGAAACTTGCAAGTTTCAATTTTGTTACTTTTATTTTTTTCTTCTCTTTTATATAATGTATCTTCCTTAGTATTTGTATTTCAGTGTGTGTTTGTACTTACCCTGATATTTTATTGCCTTTACTTTTCGCCGCCGATTTTGCCGGGCCTAGTCCTGCAAGCCTCCCCTTGGCTTTGACAGGCCCGAGTCTGTATGTATCCCAATGTGTTGTGGCAATAAATTATTATTATTATTATTATTATTATTATTATTATTATTATTATTATTATTATTATTATTATTATTATTATTATTATTATTATTATTTATTATTATTATTATTATTATTATTATTATTATTATTATTATTATTATTATTATTATTATTATTATTATTATTATTATTATTATTGACAGGACTCCTTTCACTGACTCTATCGCCATTTGTCATCCTTGCTATCACCATCACTATGGCTCTATCGCCATTACCAAATAAATGCACCGTCATGGTCATCGCTACTATCATTCTCACGCTAGACAAGGAGAATTACGGTATATTTCTCGCAAGCCCGGCATGGTGTACTATATTCATACCAAGAAGTAAAGACGCTAATCGCTTTAAGGCAGATTAAGGGTATCGTCCAATTTTCCTCTGCAATGTAGATTACAAAATTTTCGCTGAAGTTCTTTGTGGCCGTATGCAGCTGGTAGTGACAAACATAATAGGAATGCACCAGGTCTGTGGCATTAGAGGCCGCAGTATACAAACCCATATCCATATTGCACATTAGGTATTGGAGACGGCATCAGATGAAACTGACCAGGAGCTCTAATTCATCTTGACCGTGCAAAAGCGTTTGGCGTTTCATAAAGTCCGTACTCGGTCGCTTATTCTTCTTAATTTATTTTAATGACTTGCCCGCTCATGTTTCATCAAAAATTTGTCTGTTTGCAGACGACTGTGCATTATATCGTAAAATAACTTATCACTCAGATATCACGGCCATTCAGGAGGACCTTAATAACGGTAATGAGTGATGTCACACATAGCGCATGGAAATAAGCATAAAAAAATGTAAGCGTATGCGAATATATCATGACTTGTTCAACATACTTACTTAATAACAATCCATTAGAAAGCGTAACTTTTTAGTGATACTTGGGGGTTCATATTGTTAGTAATCTATCCTGGAAAACATATTGACCGCATAACCTCTAAGAGCTAGTCGAACACTGGGATATATTCGTCGAAATTTCACACTGGCTCCATCCTCACTAAAATTATTATACAACAACTTACATTCGTCCACAACTTGAATATGCATAATCAGTTTGGAACCCCGGGCATGTGAACCTCCTACAATATCTAGAAGCAATTTAAAATTGCTCAGCCCGATTCATCCTAAATAATTACCAAGGGACTTCTGGTGTTACTAATATGAAATCATTCCTACACCTCTCGCCGTTATTCTTCTGTAGAAATATATCTTGCCTATGGCTTTGTCAAAAGTATATTACAGTCGAACCCGGATAATTCGAACTTTAGTTATATCGAACTCGCGGAATATCTCTTTGAAAATCCCATGTAAAGTATAGAAAAGATGCGTCGTATATCGAACTCAATTTCACCGGTCGTTCAATATATCGAACTCCGCACCACGCATTGGTCGGTGTACCTTCCCCAAAGACGAATGCATCACCCTCGCCCGTTTGGCGCGTGACGTTTTCAAGCCATGCGCGCAAGGAATGAGAGGGCACAGTTCGGCGACGGCTGGTCTGGGGCAGTGCCGCGCCCTGTCACCAAAGGCGCCCGCATCTGCGGTGATCGCTGCCGCGCGCTGTACAAGTGGAGGAACGAAAGGGAACCATTGCAGCCGTGGTGTTCAGGAGAGGGGGAAAAACGCGATAGAGCGAAGCACAAGGGTGTGTCCATTATTCTTGCAAGCTTTATATCTCCCCTTACTCACTCTTTCCCGGTCTTCATTCGCAGCAGCACGCACTACGCATGCGCGGACAGCATGCCAGTGTGTGTTGTGAACGCGCCCTAAGCTTCAGCAGCTGCGTACGCCAAGAAGCGACAGCTTTTTCTTTTTCTATTGTTTTTAAGGGAGTCGTTTATTTTAGCCGTCGTGCTGAACACGCTGCGTGCAGCGGTGGCGTAGCGGTAGAACATCCGCCCCGCATGCAAGAGGACCGGGGCTCGAATCCCGGTGCCGCGCAATTCTCCACGGGATAAAAAAGAAAGAAAAAAAGATTCCGCGTATCGATGGAATTGCATAAACATACAGATTTTGGGTGCGACCTGATGCCGGTGAACACCACCGGCAACGCACTCTCTCACCAGAACAGGAGTTGGCCACCCAGGTGCAGTAATTCGGCGCAAGAATTCCTGGCTCCGCTGGACAGGCCGCCATTGGAAACTGACCCTGGCAATGTTTAACGCTAGAACCGTAGCTAGTGAGGCTAGTTTAGCAGAGCTGTTAGAGGAACTAGAGAGTGTGAAATGGGATGTTATAGGGCTTAGTGGGGCTAGCAGGCCAAATCAGGCGCATGCGCGATGTGCACGTTTTCCCTTTTGCTGAAATCGCTGCACATTATCTTTTTACAGTTCTCTTATTATGTTGAAATATTGCTTGCCCGACTATTTTTTCCTAGTTTTGTATAAAGATTACTGTGACTAGTTGTATACTTCCCTCACATACCGCCATAACATCATCTGTTAATCTGATTTTGTTCTACCCTGATTTGCTTCCACATCCCCCCCCCCTCCCCCCAATGTAATGCCCTATTGGGCATTCAGGGTATTTCAATTTAAAAAATAAAATAAAAAATAAACACAGCACTGAAGGATGGGCATGTACTGTGTTATCGAGGTTTACCGGGGAGGCGAGAACTAGGAGTAGGTTTCCTTGCCAATAGTATATAGCGGGTAATATAGATAACTCTATAGTATTAATAACAAGTGGCAGGCATCGTGATTAGGCTTAATAAGCGGTATAAACTGAAGGTTGTACAGGCCTACGCACCTACATGTAGCTATGATGACCAGGCAGTTGAAAGCTTCTACGAAGATGTAGAATGGGCAATGCGAAAAGTAAAAACGCAGTATACTGTACTAATGGGCGACTTCAACGCCAAGGTAGGGAAAAGGCAGGCAGGAGACCAGGCAGTAGGTGACTATGGTATTGGTTTTAGGAATAGCAGGGGGGAGTTACTAGTTGAGTTTGCAGAGCGCAATAACTTAGGAATCATGAATACCTTCTTCAGCAGACGGAAGAACCGGAAATGGATATGAAAAAGTCCTAACGGGGAGACTAAAAATGAAATTGACTTCATACTGTGTTCTAACCCCGCCAATGTGCAAGATGTAGAGGTAGTCGAGAAAGTGCGATGCAGTGACCACAGCATGGTGAGGTCCCGAATTTGTCTAAATCTGAAGAAGGAACGCAACAGATTGGTAGGAAAGAAATCCATCAACGAATTAGCGGTGAGGGGGAGGGCAGAAGAGTTCAGGACCTCGATACAGAATAAATATTCAGCTCTGACCGAGGATGGCGACATTGTCCTAGAAGCAATGAACCATAATTTCAGAGATATCATTACTGAGTGCGCTGTAGAAGTAAGCGGTAGGATAGTTAGAGAGGATACCGGTAAGCGGTCTAAGGAGACGAAAGATTTGATTAAGAAACGCCAGAGTACAAAAGCTTCTAATCCAACAGACCTGATATAATTGGCTGAGATATCAATGCTAATTAATAAGCGCAAAGTGGCCAATACAAGGAAGTATAACATGGAGAAAATTGAGCATGCTGCGAAGAACGGGGGAAGCTTTAAAGCGGTGAAGAAGAAATTGGGCATAGGCAAAAACCAGATATATGCGATAAGGGACAAGGCGGGCAACGTCATCACGAATATGGACAAGATAGTCAAAGTATAGCCGATGAGTTCTATAGAGATCTCTACAGTAGTCACAGTAGTCAAGACCGTAACGAGATTGGCGGTAGGGAAAAGCAGTCAGACGTTCCACCAGTGACGAAGGACGAGGTCAAGAAAGCATTAGAAACTATGAAAAGGGGGAAATCAGCTGGAGAGGATCAGATAACTACAGATGAAGGACGGGGGGGGGGGGGGTTATGATGCTAGAAAAACTGGCAACCCTCTATACGCAGTGCCTAGTGTCATCGACGGTACTGCAACCATGGAAGAACGCAAACATTATCCTCATTCATAAGAAAGGGGACGCTAAGGACCTTAAAAATTACAGACCAATCAGCTTACTGTCTGTTACGTATAAGATATTTACTAAGGTAATCGCTAATAGAATCAGGACAATCTTAGACTGCAATCAAGCAAAGGAACAAGCAGGTTTTCGGAAACGATAATCTACTATCGATGATATTCATACCATCAACCAGGTGTTAGAAAAATGCTCGGAATATACCCAGCCCTTATACATAGCATTCATTGATTACGAAAAAGCATTTGACTCAGTAGAAACCTTGGCGGTGATGGAGGCCTTGCGAAATCAGGGGGTAGACGAGCCGTACATGAAAGTGCTGGAAGATATATAAAGTGGCTGCACAGCAACCATAGATCTGCATAAAGAAAGTAACAAAATTCTCATAAAGAAAGGTGTTAGGCAAGGAGACACAATCTCCCCAGTAATATTCACAGCTTGCTTAGAGAAAGTATTCAGAGACTTGGAATGGGAGCAGTTAGGGATAAGGGTAGATGTAGAATACTTCAGTAATCTGCGGATTGCTGATGACATTGCCTTGCGAAGTAACTCGGGGGATGAACTGCAAATATTGATTGATGGCCTAGACAGGAAACGTAGAAAGGTTTGAAAATCAATATGCAGAAGACTAAGGTAATGTTCAACAGCCTCGGGAAGGAAGAGCAGTTTACGTTAGGTAGCGAAGCACTGGAAGTAGTAGGCGAATATGTCTACTTAGGACAGGTAGTAACCGCAGATCCGGACCATGGAAAGGAAAAACAAGAAGAATAAGATTGAGATGGAGCGCATTTGGGAAGCACTCGCAGATTATGACTAGCAGCTTACCGGTATCGCTCAAGAGGAAAGTATACAACAGTTGCATCTTGCCTGTACTCAGCTATGGGACTGAAACTTGGAGGCTAACCAAGAGAGGTCTACTTAAGTTGAGGACAACCCAGAGGGCTATGGAACGAAAAATGGTAGGGGTAACATTAGGAGATAGCAAGCGGGCAGAGTGGGTCAGAGAAATAACTTAAGTTACTGACATTCTAGTGGAAATCAAGAAGAAGAAATGGGCATGGGCAGGACATATAGTGCGAAGAGAGGATAACCGATGGTCGCTTAGGGTAACAAAGTGGATTCCAAGGGAAGGAAAGCGTAGCAGGGGGCGGCAGAAAGTTAGGTGGGCGGATGAGGTTAAGAAGTTCGCAGGGGTCAAGTGGATGCAGCTAGCACAGAACCGGGTTAATTGGAGGAATATGGGAGAGGCCTTCGTCCTGCAGTGGGTATAGTCAGGCTGATGATGAGGATGAAAGTCCGTCATGATTTCTTGTTCGTGATCATGCAGCATGAAAAAAATCGGACGGCGCCTAAGCTTCGCCTTTAAGAGTTAAGGCGATAGCGCTATCGGGCCCCGTTTGCTGTCCTTAAACATCAACGCTTTCACAATTCACAGTGTAAGAAAAAATCACAGCAGGTACAGGTTTTAAAGGCGTACTTTAATTCTAGCCTCTCTTTTTTTGGCATCCTGAGACCCAGTACGAAATCAGAAATTGCCAAGCGCGGGATGGTAAGAGCATGAGTGTTTGCCGCCACAAATTGCTGGCTTGCACGCTTTGTCTTGATCGCTGGAATCACTTCGGAAATTCTTGCACTTTGTAGATTTGTACCGAACGTTTTCTCAAGTACGTTATGTTTACGTGAATTATTTATTCGCTTCAGCAACTTTGTTTCTCTAAGGCAGTGCGAGCACTATTAACACGAAGGCGCTAAAGGGCCTGTTCTGCAGAAAGTCTGGCATTGCCGGTGTTATGAGCGCGAAATGGCGGGCATGGTTATGGCTGGTGGTAGATGGCAGGTTACAAAGCCGAGCCCTGATACTTACGGCGGGTTGTGTGAATTAACGAGACCAGATGGCATCATAAAGTAAGGAGCAGCATCTATATCGGTTTGCTCATTTGAGGTGGGTGGGTGGAATAGGGATGAACATTGTAGAGCTCTTATCTGCCCAGTCATCTGCGCTATACTCTTAGGCTACGCAAGAAAAATTCAAAACTGGTTAAAGCGGGGCTTTATATGCTCCGTTCGTTGCTTTTTTGGACCAGACATCTGGCGCCACCTGCCGCAACATTTTGCGTGAAGATGACGCTCCGAGACTCGGGTTCACTAGAAAATAGTGAGCGTGCTCGAAAAACCAGCCAATGTTTGGCTTGGCGAGCATACTAATGTCAAAAATCTTACGAGAGCAGTGTCATGAATCCGCCAAGCTCAGAATTATATTTCATAGCCTGTGTGGAAAACCGCGGTACTCGGGTATGACATAATTCAGGGCTGTGTGTAAATACATTACATGTGACTAAGGTTTCCTAACTATACCTGTAATTTCTTTTGTATAAACACATATATAAAGTAAACTGCGACGTGTAATGCGCATAGAACTAGCAAACGTGGTTGTACATGGTTTATCTACTTCCGGCTGCGAAAGTGGTTCTTAATAACATAAGTTTAGGGACTTTTAAGCAGTCAATAAAAAAAAACCTGACTGTTATAATAGTTTCACCGGATGGTGCGATGAACTTGCAAGACCGCGTTGGCAATGTCCTTATCCGCTTTAAATAGACGCATTTTAGACCTTCGCTTATTTAAAATTATTTCCCTACGTAGAACGTTTTGGTGTCCTAAATTACTTCTGCGCATATTCCACAAGTCTTTATCCCCGTTCACAAGAATACTTAAAGCAGTACAAATACCACTTCAAAATTCCAATCTTCTTTTGGCACACTTCGGGGTTTTCGCTGCAATGTGGCCTGTAAGGCAAATATATATATATATATATATATATATATATATATATATATATATATATATATATATATATATAAAGGGCACAGTGTATGTTGACTCCTTGATTGAAGAAGGGGAGACGGTAAACGATAGTCACCTTAGAGCAAACATGAAGGATGCGAATAGTATTTAAAAGCAAGACAAGCATGGGGGTCTTCATTTTAGTAAGCAAGAAGATAAAATTTAACGGAAAGAAGTAAAGGCAACACAAAACCGACTACAATCGCATGCCAGCCGCAAGGCCTAGCGACTGTACTGCAGCGGAGTTCTATAATTTAAAAAGAATTAATAAATAGGAGTAACTACTCATTAGTATCTAGCTGAGCGCATTCATAATGATGTAAAAAGGAAGTGAATGCTTCCGAAAGGGGGTATAATACCGCTGCCGGCTGGAGAATTCCAAAACACTCTGCTCTTGCGATGATGTGAGGGTTTGTCCACACATAATGTCAACAACAAAAAAAAAAAAAAAAAAGGGAGGGGGAAGGGGGAAGGGGGAGAAGGGGTGCATTGCCATCGCTACTTTCATTCTCACGCTAGACAAGGAGAATTATGGTATATTACGGTACGGTATGCATTCTCAGCTACGAGACTGACGTGACGACCTAAATGTGAAGCCTTCATCTGCTCTCAAATCAATTTTACCAGCGTGAAGTAGACTGTGCCATCTGCACTTACATGTTGCAAGGAACGTTGTGCAACTCGGTAGACTGTATAAATCGCAAAGGAGGCTATCGCGCAAAACGTAATCGCTGCAGTGCGAATATATTCGCAATACCGGCCGATCAAAAATGATGTAGTGCGAGAGAAGCGTGCAGACGAACCGGCAGTCCAATGAAGCCGATTAGCCCGGACATGCACTACATTTCGTGTGCCTTAGGGATGAATGAACTAATATGTTGGTTTATGGCCAGCAAACCGTCATTTGAAGCATTCGTCAGCAACGTCCGTTAGCTTGAGACCGCGAAGCAACAGATGGTATTGTTATGCGAGGGGCTCCTCTGTGTGGAGACGTCCACTATTTGCTCATCTCGACCAGAAATTGGAGCTAGTTTTTAAGGATAGTTGGCGCCCTCAAACCAGTGCACAGAGGATATGTCTATGTAAGCCGGTCGCTTGTGACAGGTTGTTGTGACCGTGCATGGTCCGCGCTTGCGCGCACTATTGTGCGCCTGTGGGCATGGTATTGATATGTGATGTTTGTGCAAGGGCTCTAAGTGAGCGTGTTTACATGAATCTTTTTGTGTGAGCATGCTTTGCTTTGTCGTGACCCTGCAACTGCCAAGTTGGCCCTGTGAAGGGAACGTCAAGAAAAATACAAAGAAACGTCGCCCTGTGAGAAATAGCCGGAAGTGCTTTTGTTCAACTGTTCACCCTTCCCGTCGAGAGGCGCTATTGTCAAGTGAGGAATGCCTATTGTCCAAAGGAGACGATCGGAGTGACACGTCCGCTGACATACAGGAGAAGAAAGGAGCATGAGGATTACGGCCATTAGAGGATTTCCCGTGAATGCAGGAAAGAGTTGCAATTGCCAGGAAAGGGACAATGCTGGGAGCAGTATTCGTAGCGCGCACGTACACTTGGGTTTCTGAGAAGGAAATCCACTTGCCGGAACCAACATAGCGAATCTTTGCAGAAGAATCGAAATTTACCTCCTCGCCGTTCCCAAGCTCTACCCGACAACAAGTGACCACGCCCGACGAAACAATACTGGACCAGTAAGTGCATCAGACCATCAGTGCAGTGATGTGTTCGATTGGTTGTCGATATCTGAGGGGTGTGTCCTGGAACTGATTGGTCAGCATCTTCAGAGAGGGGCTGGACATAGGGGATTTAGGGACGTTGCAGAGCACGAAATGACGCTCTGAGCCCTGGGTAAACGGCTCATCCAGACGCTTCTCGCTATGAACTCTTAACGCTTGCCATTTTGCTGATATACCCTTTTTTTCATGTAAATAAGTTTTCTCAAAGTGCCATTAAACCTGCTTGTATATATTTTACCAACTTCGAAGATTCAATCCTTCATCAACCCGGAGTCTCTACACGCTACCAAGTGAAGGCCGGGTCGACTTAGTCCCAGCGTCACGACACAGGTAGACGGCTCGTGTCGTAACTTATCACTGTACCTAAGAAGAACGATGTAGATAGTTGGCACACAAGTTAAAGGATTGGTATTTAAGCGAGCAGAAACTACATGCACGTGAATAAAGAACCGCAATGGGAGTTACGGACGGGAACCAATAACGCTATCGCTTCACACGGATAAAGGCGGAGCTAAAGTGTCCGAAAGAAGGAAAAACTGCTCAGTACTACAAGGACGCAAGGAAAGCAACGAACATAACACCACCTGCGCAGTTCGTTCCTTTTATTTCATC
The DNA here is from genome assembly GCF_055883805.1 of Amblyomma maculatum. NCBI lineage: Eukaryota > Metazoa > Arthropoda > Arachnida > Ixodida > Ixodidae > Amblyomma > Amblyomma maculatum. The sequence goes on from NW_028146738.1 coordinate 25,122,131, forward strand.
CTTGTCGTCCTGCGCAGCTTCTTCCTTCGAACATGAAACAACTAGGGCGGGAGAACATTTTACTAAGTGCCCTCCATAATTTTAATTTCTGGTTTACTGCAGCAATCTTTAGAAGTTTATTTAAACTTTATCTTCGGAATACGATAGCTCGACACCTCGCACGAAATGCATAAAAACAGGCCCTTAAATAGCAAGTAAAACACACTAAACGCGACCGAAAAAACCTTTGAAAAATACACAAAGTATTGACAGCTTCAACACAGTAGGTAAAATTAATTGCAGCTCTGATGAGAGGGCGTCCTTCCAAAGCAAGTTACAGCATATATACACAGCCTATTTTATACCAATGAACTGTTTAAATATACTCTGGTTAACCAAATATAACCAAATTTTCTCCTAAACCACCTAACCTTACCTCTGGAGTTTAAATACCAACAGGCTTAATCACGCCTATTAGTGAGTGGTTGATGGCTTCGCACTATTTGCTGTATAAGCGAAATGACGGCATCAAGCTTGCTCGCATATCTATTTGGCCTCAGTCGCTGAGCCCACGTCCTAGAAAAAAAAAATATATTATATATATATATATATAAAAATATATATATAAATTATATATATATATATATATATATATATATATATATATATATATATATATATATATATATATATATATATATATATATATATAAGTATATTTAATAACGTTGCAGTAGCGTTCCTGCCTCGGCACCCAAGAGCACTGGAAAGTTTATGCCTATCATATACCCTCTCACCTCAGATGGGCAAGTCGAGTTGGCAGCTCCTCATAACTTTCTGATATCGTGTGGTGTCGTTACGTCGCACAGACAACCGGAGGATCCGTGCCCTTGCATGTCAGCTACCACCTATCAGCGCCATGCTCATGATTGTTCGCTCACAATGCTGACAGCGATGATGCCTAATCTTCTGGTGAAAGGGGCCTTTAACATTATCGTATTAAAAGTAGTTGTGCACACCTGAAACTTTCCAAAAGCATAAAATGGCTTCCAATTGTTCGAGGCAATCCTATCGGCCTAATAAACCGTCTATCAACCCAGCTCTGCCGCTCTGTCGTTCTGAATTTGCTTTTCTTTGCGATATCTTGCCCTGTAGCATAAAATAGTTATTTACAAATACTGATGCAGGCTGATTTCCGCTAGTGGCATGCGCAGGTGCCTATTCGTCATCTGTTAGCTGATTGTGTAGTTTATTTCGTTGTGCAAGCGATCATGTAGAACGCAATATCTTCCAACTAACTGGTTAAAAAACTGCTGATGAGATGTGCCACTGACCGCTTTCGTTTTTAAGCGTGCTCGTTCTGTCTGGCCATGGCTCCGACCCCTCCGTCCAGTTTGTGGAACGTCGCTTGAGCGATGCAACTTTTTTTTCCTTTTTTTTTTTTTAAGTGGAAGCCAACACTAGATTCACTTGCTCTACAAACGTGCACCCTGGCTTGCAGAACCTCTTGCTCACGGTTGTGAAGGGTCCGCTTTAAAGAGGAAAATAAATTCAGACTTCGTGGATGAGCTGGCAGAATTACGCGCAAGCTTGAGCAAGTTAATGGAGGAACGCATTTGCTTCACCAAAGGCTGGACAAGTTCTCTATCGGTAGTTGGCCTGTCCGCTCTCCGTTTGGGCACCAGAAGTGAACAGCTAAGACAGGCACCCGCCCGTCGTGTGAGCTTAGTGGTTATGCAGTTGTACCAGTAGCATACACGGTGCGCGCACTTCACATTCAGCAGGATAAAAACAGAAAGGCACTAATGACATGTCTTACAGTCTCGACACAAATACAGATGTGAAAAAGCGGAGCTCAACCTCCAGGAAAAGTTTCAATATGCGCTGCAACCTTAGAGCCAGGAGGATGGTATGTAGTGGCCTTCAAGACAGGAGTATCAGCTATGTACAATCACGGCGCGCACGATTCGCGGCAACCAGAGAAGACGAAATTGAGCGGCTTAGTGCGAGGTAACTGTAGTTGACGACTGCCGCTGTGCAACCAAACATACCGGGCATAAAATAGGCTAAAAGGCAAGAATTCCTCGATATTTTATGTCTCTCGTCCATAGGAATACGGTCCCATGACCGGAATTAAACTTTCAACCTTGGTATCAGCAGCCGAACTCCAAAGCCACTGAGTCAGAGCGGTAGATTCGGAACATTTATTGGTGCGACGTGTATCTGCAAATAGGCGGTGGCTTGCGCGCACAGAGTCAATCCCTGATATATCGAACTCGAAAGGTATCGGAAAAAAGTTTGATATATTGATAATTCGGTGTTAAAACACGCCAAGTGATGAGTCTACCCTTAACCCAGAAGCTTAAATACGGTGTGCTCACGCTAGCGCCATGATTCCTGTAGGCACGTGCTGCCCACCAGCATACCGGCAGCATAGCGCTCGCTGCGAGTATATGGTCCCTAGAATCATACTGCGGCTGCGATCATGCACGAGGCGTATGCACGCGCGCCCAGCATCCCCTCCCGCTATATAGCCGCCGAAAAGGTGAGCATACTGGGAGCGCATTAACGTGCCGCTCCATGGGTGCGATTGCGGGAGCCAAATAGTGACAGGGACATATATTGGACCGTCGGAGTACAGGCTTCTAGTGTCTCGCGCCGCGCAGCACGAGTGCCGCTGAAGTTCGGGTTCACATCAAAGTTGCAGTGGATGGTGCTTTGGGAAAAGCCATCGCAGATTGTAAGAAGTTTAATTCTGGTACTGGCGCCTGTAAGCAAAATTAGGACTCGATTAAATTATGGTTGAGCTGTTTCAGTGTCACCTCCAACACCGAAGCAGGTCACGCGAAAGTAGCCTCAAGCCTTCAGTTAGCTAGGCTAGCTTCACCGGTCGGAAACCAGCTAGTGCAACGAACGTTTACTTCTCTATATAAAAGCAGCGTCACGATGAAAAAAAAAAAAAAAAAAAAGGGGGGGGGGGGGGGGGAGGGCGAAGCCAGACCGAAGAACATTTTTTAGCGTATGCGAAGTTTAGCTCGTCACGCGGCTTTACAGCGTTACGGTAGCCAACAGATAAAAAGGGCCGCGCAGCCGACAAAACTCTAAGCACGAAAAAATTATAGTCGGAAAGTTGTTATTAGAAGCGCCCTTTGCAGGCGCACGCCGCACAGTTCGATATATCGAATGTCCGCGGAGACAAGTTTAATAAACGCAAACATCGCTAATATTCTTTAGCATGGGATTTTCAAGGGCAAGTTCTGAGAGTTCAATATAAGCAATGATTCGATATTTCCGAGTTCGATATATCCCGGATAGACTATAAATGCGCCGACACACTGAACCTAACGTAAAGGAGTGAGGGGCCCGACAAGGCTATCTATAACATCATGATGCTGTCAAAAGGAAGCCGAAAGAACGGCCGAGCCGAGGGTCCCCCCTCTTTCTAACCAGGAAGGTTGAATTTGCACATGTCTTTTGGTAAGAAAAAGTAAACAGGTGGAACAGATGGCCATTCATGCCATCATTTGTGAGGAGATGTGGACATACTTGAACCGAACCTCAGAAGAGGCCGCGAAACAGATGCCATAATCGACTTCCAGGACAAGGTAATATTGCGCTATAAGTGCTGCTCCTCAAACTCGCTATGGTGGCATCTTGAAAATGCATTTTTAACATTGGGCAGGCTATTGCACGGGTGTAGGTAAAAACGTCCCCGGAAAAAAGGTCCCCGGAAGATACGTCCCCGGAAAAAACGTCCCCGGAAGAAACATCTCCTGAAGAAGCGGCAACTAGGAAAAAAACGTCGCCAAGGCCAAAGCCGGCAATAAAAAAAAATTTCTTCCGGACCTCACATGAAAAAAAAAAAAAAAAAACACATTGATGCCATTCTTTCTTGGCTTTGAGTTAAATGTAATCATCATTGGAACCTGCGTCCTCTAGGGCCCGAAATGTTTACAAGAACGGTGTAAAAGCATGGTGAAAGAGCCATCTGACTTTTTATACGTTGCGAGGTTCCGAGCTCCGCAGCTCGTTAGCAATCACATATATGGCAGGTCTAATAAGTTTGGTAACACTGCCCACTTAGAAAGGTACAAGCGGATCGACGTATGGTAGTCTCGGGAACCACACAAAGCAGAAGACGTCGCTAGAATTATTTTCCAGATCTTCTGGGGACGAGGTTCAACCGTTCTTGCGATGCTGGTGTAGAATTGTGATAAGGGTGATGATGGTATAAGCAGAACGAGGCCTAACCAGTCGTGAATCATGGACATATTAAAGCATCGCTCCAACCTTCTTCAGTAAATACGGTGGTCAGCTCCTCTTTTCCCAGCAAACATAGTGATGACGAGGAGCTGTCACTGTATTACCGCTGCCATAATTGTTATTGTCATGAATGCCCGCATCAGTTCGATGTTCGCGGTCAATTCTAAGCCGACAGGTGAAACCGCTGTAACAAAGTTAACATGCATCATTCATCATTGCAGCTCGCCACGGGGAAATGTAGTCTACGTCCTATAGCGAGACTTCAACCCCGTTCGGGGACATTTTTTTCCTACTTCGCCAATAGGGAGATTTTTTCCGGGAACGTTTCTTCCGGGGACATTTTTTCCTGGGACATTTGCTCCGGGGACGTTTTTTCCGAGGAAGTTTTTACCTCTAGGCTGCCAATATTTGCAAGCTATTCTAACGTTGAAATATAAAATAAACGACTAAGTACAACAAAGGAAGGGCTGACCGCATCTTCACTGATGGCTGCACAGTCACCAGTAGATTTGCCCCGTTCCGCACAAAATCCAGCGCCATCACCGGGAGCGAAAAACTACGAGCATGCCTGTGGCAGGTGGTAGTTTGCAGGTGACATGCCCGGGCACAAATTGGTCGGCAGGTTGTGTGACGTCATCAGACCACATGACATGGCCAGATTGGCTGGAGCTGCCAACTGTGACGCACATAGGTCGCGCAGGCACGTTCGTATGGCTGGTAAAGAGGACATAATATCTATGTCAGGTGTTCTTTCACAATTCATTCGGCAGCTTACGACAGAATTCTTATAGAATGAGGAAAGCTACAGTGGCACAAATAATTAAGAGAATGATGATTAAACGTGAAGCAAATTGCATCATTACACGAAAGAATCTCCGCTGGGGGAGTCGCTGGCGGTAGCCATTTATGCTGCCGCGTCAAACCCTTAAAGAGGGAGCTTAAGTGTCTCAGAGGTTTTTGCGCGTTCGCTGCTTTTCCATGTCACTCGAGCACAAACTCGTGAGAAACACTCGATGCAGTTGGGCGAATTAGTGGACAAAACGAAGGTTTCCTAAATGAGGCGTGCTGGGCACATTAGGTAGTGGTCGGCAGACTACTGGTAGACATTATATGCAGCTTGTGATCCTGCAGCCATAAAATAATCCCTTTCGCAAGCGGAGTTATGAAGGATTTATTCTACGAACAGCTCGAATATGCAAAGAAAGCGGAAATGCGGCTGTCTTTGAGCCCGTTCAAAGAGAGCGTATCCGGACCCCTTTCACCGTTAACAGCGCAAATGTGAAAAACGGCGGATCGAAGTACGTGCGGTGTCTGTCGTTTCCGTTGAGCTTAACGTGTTCCAAACGGTACTAGTTTGTTTCAGTAATGAGGGCGCTGCTGGCGAGTGCATCGGACAGAATTGATCGCACGGATTGTTTTCGCGCCCGAGCGCAGTACGCGCTGAACAGAAGCTTCGCGCCGAAAGGAAGCGCATCCGGGTTTCAGCGTGTATTGCGTCATCTAGTGGGAATTCAAGGAGTCACTCCTAAGGGCCATCAGCTCAAAGTCGTGTGTGGCAGGCGGAAAAGATATTGACATGGAAAACACACGACTAGCGAGAAATAATGTGGGCAGGGACGAAAGCAAAAACTGAATGGACTCCGACAGGAAGAAACTGCCACCGGGAAGTAAAAAGAACTCGTCCGTGAGGGGAGGACAGAAGAAGAAGGAGAAGTTCACAAGACCCCATAGCTCTCACGGTGACCCAAGAATTACTGCGTCCCGACCGCGGTTATTACGAATCTGCCTTCCGCCTGATTTATCGCACAGTATATAACGCAGATAGGATCGTACGTGCGTCCTCTCGCTTTCTTGATCCCCGCACAAACACAACAGGGGTCCCGAAGAGAAAGGCAGGCGCGGAGAGGCAAATGCGCACCAAGAAAAGGGACGCCAAGCAACGATGGCAGCAACCGGCGGACAGTAAGGGTTACTCAGGGAGACGCTGGGTGGGGGAAGAGGTTATTACTTCCAATATTCCCTCACTCGGTCACCGGCTTAGGCGTGCGGGGAAGCAGCGGGGCAAGGGGCCCGGGGGGGGGGGGGGGGGGTTGAGGGGGTCCGGAAGTGCGAGGGGAGCAGCAGGTCAGTGAAACAGCGCCTCGGTCCGCATGCAGCTCCGGAAGCGGACCAGCAAGAAAGCCAGCGGAACGATTGATTTCGGCCAGCGCTGGCCACGGCTATCGTCGTATTGGGTCCCGCCCGGACACGGTCGTGTTTCTAAGCTCTCTGAGCCCGATCTCTTTGTACACGTCTCGGGAACACTTGTGTCCTCCAGCGTGTTTTCATTGCACTTGCGCCTCGCCGGGACAGGCCTGGTCTCTCGGAGCCCCGGTCGGAGTGCGGTTACGCTCGCCTGACGCCAGTCCACAGCCGCTGCCAAGCGCGCGCTTTTCCTGCGTTGTTTGCTGTTTGGCCGCCGGTTCGTTGCTTCGAGCGCGCGCGGGGGCCAACATTGACGCCGTGCCCCGGCAGTAATCCATAAGGGAATCTCGCTTGCTTCATCACGGGATGGCAGCGAATGAAATGTTTTGTTTGGGGCGGAGTCCTTCGCGGAAACCGCAGTTTTTCTCTTTTGACGCTGACAATAGCGTTTGCCTGTTGCCAGCCATTTTGAAAATATTTTTTTTTTAATTTACATAGAGTCTAGCTTTTTTTAATCGCCTGTGGCTATCGCCATAAGGATGACTTGAAATTTCCGATTGACGTATTAAAATGCGATGCTTGGTAACTCTTTTAATATTTATGATCTAAATGCACCTCGTATGCATGGAAGTCTTTGTGCTTTAAGCGAAGAAGGAACTTAATGTTTTTGGGGAAGCTTTGCTAAAAGAACAGGATGGTCATCCTCTTGAAATTATGCACGTGTTTTTACGCAACGCGATAAGAGCACCAGTTTGCTACAGGTGTAAAGATGGCTGGCACGCCGCTCAAAAACGTCTGTGAGATTATGCGCTGTCGGACTTTTCGAGGCACATTTGGGCAAAGGAAGCATAATTTTGCGTGTATGTTTATTCGCTTGCTTAAAATTTATAACACAAAAAGAACCACAATTCAACCTCCATTCACGTTCCAAAAATGTAAAAATGACTTATTGGCAAATTTGCCGATCGATTACTTGCGCCTGCGCCTACTGACTTCCTAAAGTGTTTATAGAACGCCGCTGCTTTCAAGCAATGCCTAGCTAAAAGTGCTTTTAAAATGTTCCGGTAGTCCGAAGAATTTTCTGTGTCCATATTTTTTTCTGCCTTGCAGAGCTCAACTTAAACATCGCATATACGTGAGTCTGATTGCTATTACTACTTATCAGTCAAGCGTACTCTCAAATTTCTTAAGATGCAATTTGCCTTCAAATGTCGAAGACTTCTTCGGGGTGATTAAACATTCAGGGGCTGCGCGCGAATATTGTTCATAATTAGCGCATAGTGTCATTTTCACGCGTTCCTTCTCCCAAGCCAGTGTGCATTTACGGACTGTTTTCTCCTGATAAAGCAGTCATGAATCAACTAGCCCAGTTGAAAGTGCTTCTTAAACAAGCTTGGGAGTGATGCACTATAACGCAATGCAAAAAGCATGCACTTAGAGACGAAAATGCCGGAAAGTGCGCTTAGCACACGAAGTCGCAGTTCCTTGCTCAGTTAAGGCTTCGCACACATTCTGTGGAATTGAAAACAAGTACTAGGAAGAAGCTAAGTCTGGGAGGATCCCGCAGCGACTGGAAGCAGCCGCAGGGAGCTACAATCAAGAGGAACAACTCTGGGCCGTCCAGCAGGTCATCAAGGCGCTGTCCACGGCGAGCGGGGACAAAGGCCGCGCGGGCGGTGCCCAGAAGCGCGCGCGCGCGAGCGCGCGTTCTACTGCAGGCCACAAATAAACGTTATACCAATCCAATATGCAGAATCTTTCCTACGCATTGGCTGAGCAGACGTGTCAGTTTGCTGAGACAGGACTTCTGCTTCCTGTCGAACTCTTTTAGATCGACGTTGTGAGCAATTAATTTGCTCACAATTTAAAACTGAACAGCCTCTAGTTTTTGAACGAGGAATATGCATATTCATGGAGTAGCGATGCCTTATCAATTCTGGTTTTATATTTCTAGCTTACATTTGGTCCTCCAGGCTGGGATGCTGCTAAATGCGCTCAATTTGGGTTCATCATCTAAAAGAAAAAAAAAAGGGGGGGGGGGGGGGGGGCATCTCTTCTCTCTGACTCGAAGAAGGGAAAGATTTTTAATCAGCTTGTAAATACTCAGAAATTCTTCTTAGAATCCATCCCTCCAAATGAGTACAAAATTAAACTAGAGGGAAAAAATATAGCTGAGAATTAGATTGCTACGGACTAAGGACATAAGCCGTACCTTGTTGTCGATGCGCTTTGTTCCTGTATGCTGTTTCTGCTCAGTTTAAAGTTACCACAAAGGACAATAACGACAAAGATAGGGTTCGACCCTTTGTGGGACGTAAACATGAGCTCGCGTGTGTGTTTTCGCCTTCTCGCGTCAGATTTGGCATTCTTACAGCCATCGTCTGTCGCACCTTCTGGCCAATGCGCTCGGATCAGGTTCAGTGTTTCTCTTGGCCTCCTATAGCAATGACACAACATGAAGCACAATTTTGCTTGGGCAATATAAATGAGGCCAAGAGAAAAGTGTCTCAAGACACGAAACAATGGGGGCAGGTGTTAAAACGTTTGCGTTAAATAATATTGATCTCTAAGCACTTTTGTACTTGCTTGTCGTCCGGCGCTGGCATAATGAAGGCTACACAATACTGATTTCCAACAAAATGACTTTTTTAGCAGGAGGTGCTGCTGCTTGCCATTAAAGCATTTGAAAGGCGTAATGAATAAACCATGACTCGATTGACAGATTCGGTCATCAGTGTCCAAGCAGAAAAGATACCACCACGATCACCAGCCATGGCTGACTAGACAACGATGGCTATCTAGCCTGCGAGGTGGCGTGAGGCAGCCTATAGGGGTCCTACCAACTTCAGAACGGAGGGCGAGTGGCGTGGACAATGATACGTGCAAGGCTAACCTTGAAAAGCTGCGCGCAACGCTCGCGACGTGTGAGAGGCGGGGGGAGGAGGGGGGTTGCATCCTTCCGTGCATAGAGATTGCGTCTTTAGCCCGTGCTCGTCACACGTCCCGCAGTCGTCCCAAGTCGGCTGGGCGTTGAAAGCAGCGCGCGTCACGCGGTTACCAAGCTGAAATCCTTTTATCGTAACTCACTCTGTTCTCTAGCCGCCCCGCTCCCTAAGAGCTCAAAGTGTGAAGTGCCGTCCAGAACCGGCCGTGTAAAAATGCGAAAAAGGGAGCACAAAACTGATGCGCAGGCAAAACATTAGCGGCTCAGACTGCCGCCTCCAAATGAAGACTCTTGTGAGAGCCCTTGTGATGTAAAGTAGCGCCTCCCAAATGCAAAGCTGCCCCGAGCACTGAGAGCCAAGGAAAGCAGGGAGGGGTTGTAGAGGCCAGGCAAGGAGCTCACACGGCCCCAAGTGAAAGGAGCAGAGATGAAGAGACGGCGAAAGTTCTCGCAACACGAGCAGCGTATGTACATTAAGCGATGGAACGTTAACAACGGCTATCTGCCGAGGTCCTCCTCTCTGCGAGTTGCTCTGCTCTTGGTGTCCCGAGGAAAAGCCGTTTTTCTGGTCGATAATCATTTGCAGCCGAGACGCGACACCGCGCCGCTGCCTTGGTGTCGCCATCGCTGTACGCGACGAAGGACGACGCCTGGGAGCGTTGCTCACCCGGCTGGCCGGGCAGCAGGTGGCGATAGAAAGAAAACATCACTCGCGGGATGACGATGATAATGATGGCTGACGCAGGCTCCTCTTTTCCTTGCGAGCAGTGTGGTTCGTGTAAGCAACAGCGAACGAACGGCGAGGGTACAGCTAGGCTACGCGAGGGCGCTTTGACTCGTTGTCTCCCTTGGTATTACCTTTCTTTTTTTCTTTTGGGAGTTTAGCTGGAAAGAAATGGGGAGGGGGGAGGGGGCTCATTCGTCTGGGCGCATTTTTTTTTTTCTTCTCCACCCAGACGATACTGACGCAGAAGACGACGAGAAAAGCGGCTCGGCTTGAAAAAGAAATCTCTGCTGGCTTCCTTCGGCGGCATTTTGGTTGCTTCTCAAACGTTGCGTCAATAAAAAGATCTCCATCGCGCTCCGCCCGAGCGTCATCCCAAGACCTGCAGGCGGGGGCACACGTTTTCCTGAGCGCCTGTCGGCCAAGGAAGCGCCGCTCGGAGAGAAAGGAAGAATGCGAGAAACACACTTTCGTTGCTTCTTTTGCAAGGTTTGTCTGGGCCAGATAACTTCCTCTTCTCAACTACCGATAACTTTCGAGGCCTTTTTTCTTTCAGTTTTTCATGTGTTAAAGAAAAGAGTGGCGCATTGCGACTACCACTCGATAGTGTGTTCCTGCTGGCACTAGCCTCACCTTCCCCCCTGTCCCCATAATCTGAGTTGTTTTTTTTTCTCCTGCGAGGAGATGACAGCGAAACGCGAATAATGCACTGTAAAGTATACGTGAGATCATCGTAAGAGGATAACCGAGCCTTGACCACATCACATCGTTGCCATTGAACTGCAGGCTGCGCTTTCGGCTGTCGAGTGTATTTGCAACAACAACAACAAAACTTCCTTTGGAGTTCGCCGCAAGATTCATTCTTTGTTTATTTCGAGCACAACGTGAGCGACAGGACAGGAGGCTAAAAAGGCGCGCTCCCGCTCTCATCAAGTGGGGCTATATGGGCAAATTCAAGACACCAGTGAAGTGACTCTGCACTTAAAGGAGTGACCTACTAACAAGCGGGTTACCTATGATCACGTGTCTTAGCCGTCATCTTGAATCTGAAAGCGGCGGAGAAACGAACGAGAAACCAGCAAGTGGTAAGAATAAATATGGGTTGAAAGTTCTATTAAAAATTATAACACTCGAGGCTATCCTAATCATTGGCTAAAATGCACTGGAGCTGAGCACGATTTAAGCCGTGCGATATTTGCTGCTCTTTAATTAGTAGGTGCAGCGCAGAGACATCTATGCTAGTAAAGTCTGTACTTTCGGAAATTCCAGGCGCCCTGAAATGACCCAAGCAGAATTATATGCTACGACATGCCACACTACACAGACGGTGTCGATATTAGCTGTAAAATACCTTATACCGTATTCATCGTGCCTCTCTGAGCCCTGCCTACTTTTTCATTAAGTTTTACAGCATTTGGCACAGCGCAAACTTCTGGTGTCTGTTCAAAAATGTGCCAAAAATAGCATTACACCCATAAAATCCCGACGCCGAAATGTACACTAAAGTCGTTATTTGTGACAAGTATCTGCTAGTTCTGTTACTTGCCTGTTGGACGCTCTTCAGCCATTTCTTTTCTACGGTCGAAAACAGCAATACCTGCTGGCTGTGACGCTTGGTGTCGCAGGAGGCTGTCGATAGAAAAGGCGAAATAACAAGCGAGAAAGTTGATCGTTACGAATTCCGAATTCTCCGATATAAAGAAAAAAATATATAGCACAAAGAAGAACGCACAAAAAAAAAAAAGTGAGTTTAATCGAATCTTCGGTGCACAGAAAGATGAAATGACGCCAAGTAAAATGCTGGTCGTTGTTCTTTTGCAAAATCCCAATACAAAAGAATCTTAGCGAAGTTAATTAAAAAAAAAGAAAAAGACAGGAATCGCTGTTTGCAAATATTGGCCTATAGTTAAAGTACAATGGGAAATTATTCTTCAGAGATGCCAACAGCATGATCAGCAAGTTTATTGTACTTTTATGTGATAAGGTAGCAAGTAAATTACAGGTAAGGCGAGTAGGAGTTATACCTTAAGCATTTTTCCATCGCGATCTGGTGTTGCAGGTGCAGTATTAAGCAGCCTTAAAAAAACATCGCCATCGACGCAAAACTTTCCAAGTGATATTCGTTTCTCTCTCTCTCTCTCTCTCTCTCTCTCTCTCTCTCTCTCTCTCTATCTCTGTATTTTTTTTTTTTCAGAAGTTCTCGCTCATGGCAGGAGAGAGCGCAGGAAAAAGTAAAGGAATTGAACATGTTTGTTTGGGAAAGATAATTTTGCTCTTTACTACATATACCTAACACGATGCAAGAAGGAGACAACCGGGCTTTTAGGTCACTGTTGCTCATTTATTGCCTCGATTTAAGCTTTATTCATTATCAGAAGAAATAGAAAACAATAGGAGAATATGCTTACACTTTGGCGTACCTCCAACAAATCAGTTCCTGCAGTCACTCTCTGGGTCCATATTCAAAATAATTTTTATTTGAGAGAGCAAATTCGAGCGCTACCAAAGCCGAACAATTTGTTGTAGATTTTTTAAACATTTGGTCATGTTCTTTCTTTGCCAAGGATACAACTGCCATGATCACGTGTGCAATAAGACGTTTTGCTGATCGTGTTGGTTAATACTGCTGCTTGGGAATCCTTGAAGCGCTACATCGAAGACAAAGGAGAGCAGATGAACCTGATAAAATTGCTTCCGAAGAACTTCCATTTTCGTACATTAGGTTCTTTGACTTCTTTTTTTTTATTGCAAGAGGGTTTGTCTCATTTGTCTTCTGTCCTTTGTCTTCTGTGTCGCGCTACAAGCATTAAAATATAGAGTATGATCACGTCACGAGCCTCGTTTCCTTGCTGCGCGGCTACTGCAACGAGAACCAAGCGTCGAAATTGTTGCGATGGCACCAAGCGCATGTTCTCTTACTATGCGGGCTCTTGAATCGATGCACTGAGAGTCTTATTAAGGTTGTGAAGGTAGGATGACAACCTACAAGTCAACGGTATACACGTCGAGTGAGCAGAAGTCGAAGATTCTGTCACGACAACTGTGAGTACAACAATCACCTACTTAAGCGCCCTGCATGCCAAAAACCTTGCTTGTAACATGCTGAAAACACAGGCGATGCGAAGCAGCACCGTCTTAATATCGTCAGATCGAGTAGAAGAAATCCCTTGGGTGCTGACTGAATATGTAACTAGCTGGTGGCTTAGGCGACCACGTAATTACCTACACGCAGGGGTGGCTTACGAACGGCAACACCAACTCTTTACGCAGTCAAGTCAACACTTCTTATGGACGAGTATAGAACAAGAGAAAGAAGGTGGATACACAGTAAGAAAGAGTACTGAACAGGTGTAGAGGGGGACCCTCAGATCACAAGCCGAGCCAATGTTTGGTAATTGGACTTGTCTTCATCTGGGCAGCGTGATCTTCACTGACGGGGATTTAAATATTGTTACGGACTTGTTCTCAAACAGAGCACGGAGGAAGAAAGAATGAAGAGGAAGAAGAAGTGTGCGCGCCCGTTCCACCTTCGCCTTGTGGCACCTGTGTCGTTCTCGCTAGCCGTGTGTACTTAGTGTACTGAACCGACTAGAACATCTCCGTCGCGACGCTAAGGGCGTAACAATATGCTTTTGCTTCCGAAGAAATAATGAGAAGGCATCTGAGATGTCTCTTAAGAGGAGAATGACGGAAGCCTATCCTTCCTCTCCTATCATTTGCCTCTCATTGTTTGCCTTTTATCGACGTTCGTTAATGTACTACATATAATTATAATTGCTTTACAGGAAAGGAAAGGCGCAGTATCTGCCACACTTTCTCCGACAAGTATGCGTTTGAACGGTACACCAGCGCTCCTGTCGCGTGGCGTACCTTGGCACGAGTTTAAGTGTGGGATTGCAGATGGCAGGAACGCAAGGCAAGATGAGACTTCTGGTTGGTCGCTTTGAATTTGCCGGCTTGTGAAGTCACTTCTCTGTCGACAATCGAGTGCGCCGCTCGCGTCGACAGCTTTTGTGGAAGACAGTATGAGCTATTAAAGGCTTTCGCCTTAAAAAAGCCAGGGAGGGGGAAGGGAGGAGGGTTGGGAAAAAGAAGCAGAACAAGGAGCGAAATAATGTTTCCTTTGGTATGAATTTCTGATTCTGGAACCGGCGATCACATGGGCTGAAAATAATAAATAAATAAAAAGCGGCAGCAGGAGGAAAAACTACAATGCGGGTTGCATAATGAGTCAGCACCTAAGGCGTGTTCGAAGCTAGCACACTTTTCATAAAAAGGGACCGCGGCACCCTAAAGGGTCCTGATAAGTAATACAGCTGAACGGGATAATTATCAAGAGCTTCCCGCAAGGGGGAGATTGGTTTGGTTTGTGGGGTTTAATGTCCCAAAGCGACTCAGGCTATGAGAGACGCCGTAGTGGAGGACTCCGGAAATTTCGACCACCTGGGGTTCTTTAACGTGCACTGACATCGCACAGCACACGGGCGCCTTGCTTTTCGCCTCCATCGAAAAGCTGCCGCCGAGGCCGGGATTCGATCCCACGTCCTTGGGAACAGTAGTCGAGCGCCGTAACCACTGCGCCACCACGGCGGGGTACAAGGGGGAAAGTACCAAAGGGTCCTTGTAAAGAATACAGCGGTAGGGAATAGTTATCAAGAGTTTTCCGAAATGAGGAGAGAATAACAAGGAAATATAAGAATAAAAGAGTAAACCTTTCGGGAGATTTTTTACCTGTGTCCGCCCTATGACCATTTCTCCCTTCGATGTATTGTTTAGGACAGAAGGAGCATTCTAGAAGGCAGTAGATAACATTTGACGATGTGCTATTAAAACCCGAATTTATGTGAAAAGTTAAATCGCTTGCAGCACTTTTGACCGTGATGTTATTTTGTAAATGATTGCACGTCTTACCTCTGTGTCGAAAGCAGGGATGTGGTTGTGTTGGACTCTTGTTATCGAGTTTAGAATGTACTAGAATACCTCTGAGGCTTGTGTAACATTTGTAAGTTACCCTTGGTGCCTTCGGGAATTTTTTCTTCGGACGGTCCTTAGAGGTGAGTAAGATATCAATGACCAGGTAGCCAATGGTATAGACCGGACGATTTCACAACTGCATTGCAATGTCACAGATGATGTTATGCTTTATATGCTTTAACCTGTGCCGTCGTATGCTGGCAAAGCGCCGTGTACGCCGTGCATGCTCTTGTCGTTTGCAGCGTTTATCGTTGAGAGCACACAGCCTTGCCGTTCTCGGTGTACCCAAATGATCGGAAGACATTTCTCATCATCATTGGTGAGTGTTACAAAACATAAATGTGCATTGATTTACTTGTGTGAACTATTTACGTCGACTGGATGATAGTCTACAGATCCGCGTTGTCGTTCCCGCTGATTCATATATAAACGAACTGTGGCCCCTTAACCTGCCGCACAAAGAGCGGTTGGGTACTGTGCTAGACCAAAGCGTAGCACCATGCCTCCAGGATTTCCTGTGCCGTCGTAAGTGGATCCGTACTGTCGTGAACAAAAGTAAGGGACCCGTGCTACCCCATGCCGAGAAATTCCGAACTGCATGCGCGTGCCTCCTGCGGGTAGAAATTCTGGTTTCGAGATTGGAGCAGTTGCCGGTTCATTGCTTTGTCAGGTGGTCACTGTGCCGGTCCACACACTAGGAGCGTTTCGTCAAGTGGTGTTTCAGGCGTATCTCACCCTTTCGCAAAATTGTATTCTCATGAGCAAAAGTAAGAGACCTCTGCCAGCGAGTGCCAAGATCTCGACGGTGGCGTTCAATTGCCTGCAGGGGGCCAACGGAAGAGGTACTCCTGGTGTGTACACCAACATAGTCCGTGACATGACGTAACTTCGGCACAGTGCGCCGCTTTTGACACCCTGAATGCCATGTCAGATGGCGCTTGTGTGTAGTTCAGCAGTAGTTCGGCGTGGTGCCGACAAACGCCCGTAAGGGTCTCTTAACTCTTCTCATTATAGTACTTTTATTTTTTATTCAGGAGTCATCGACGTCGCACGCGCTCCGCAGTGCTGCCGTCTATGCGGAAACATGCCAGCCACCTCATCAACTCAAGTCAGCTCTGTTACCCCCTACCTTCCTAACTAATATTATCTCTTAGTGGTAACGGCTTTCTGGAAATTAGGAGGGCACCAAAAGGCTTCCAAAACAAACTTTTATTGAGCTAACTTGAGCGCCAAGAACTGAACAACTCGGCCGCGGCGCGCTCTGAAGTCATCGAAAAAGGATGCCGTCGATATGAGCCCCGCTCAATTTGAAGTTGCCGAGAACATTTGAAATAAGGCTCCTAAACCGAATACAACAATCTAGAATGACGTGGAATCAGTTGCGCGTAGCGGCCATCATTCAAGATAAACTTGGTTCCATCTAGAGTCACAAAGTCATAAGGGGGGATTGGGGGGGGGGGGGGGGGGGGGGGGGGGAGGGGGGCTTTGGACAAGGTTTCGGGGCATTACTTCTGCTCAAAAGGCTCGTGAGAAGAAAGTGCAGCTGCCTCGTTGTTTTTTCCTTGCTTCAGTAAGCATTAGGCATGCCGGCCAATTCCTAAATAATTCGGCGCAATTTTCCATCTACATTTAACAACTACCGTTTCAAATTGTTACCTTTTCACATTCCCAGAGCGACCATGCGACCCTGTAGGCCGGGATAATCGTTACTCGACTACGTCACACTAAGTCGTTTAGAAACGTACGTACACACACTTTTAACCTTCATTTGCCCTAAAATAATAGGTTTCTGTTAAAGTTAGCTAGTAAAAAAAGTGTATTAATTATTTGTTCACGCAAATGTATTCCGTGCATGTATTAGCCCGTGACCGCGATCGGCTCTGTCAGCTGTCCAGGGGGTAATGGCTGCGTTCATGGAGGCTCTCTGCGCCTCCAGAAACCGCGCTATTTCATGTTTGTTGGTTCCCTTATACTTCAGTCGCTTGCTACAATTTCGACCGTGCTTGGTTTTCACCTCGTTTTTCTGGCCACGGTATAGCTTTCGGCGTGTTGTGCGCGTTTGAGTGCTCGCTATGGCAACAGTGTGCATCGAGAGACCGCATGCAGCACGACTTATCGGAGTGGAAGCAACGTTCGCTTTCACAACTTACGGCGCACAGTTGGGTTCATGCATTCTGACCGCTTTCTACCGCTTTCTACCGGAAGACCACGAAATGAGCCTTAATGTCATTCGATACCTCGGTATGGAAACGAAGAAAGCTCACCTCAAACAAGACTTCGTACCGGCCCAAAACAGTTGGCCCAGTGCACTGACTAAAAAAATGCAGGCGGTCTGAGTTTGCGTGATAAAAGTTGTCAGCCTTGCCTTGATTTGTAGTCCCATCTTTCGGTTTCTAGCAGATATATGCCTATTTTATGATGCTGTTCTGACCGCCGAGGAAGCGCGAACACGGCCTCGAATGGCGGACAACTGAACACAATCCACCAGTACTGACTTGACTGTTCCCATGCACACTAATGGCGGGGATATGCAAAGGCGATGTAAGATTTTCTTCTTAGCAGTACTATGCTCATTTTCTTCCCTATTTCACGAGCATTAATTGTGTCGAAATAATTAGGGCGCAGTTTAATCATGGCCTAATCTGTTGTGCTTCCAACCTTCAGGATTGGGAACAGCGAGCAGGAATTAATTAGTTTCCTATTTTCCAGTGGTATAATTGCATGCTTAACAAACTGTGGATGTGGCAGTCGGGTTGTATCAGTTCCCACTTGGGTAGTGTTGTGGAGGCGTTTTAAACCACTTTTTGAGACAGCGAAGAAGGCGGTCATGAATTTCACGTGCAGGTAGTGATAGTATAGCTGATATCAAGTTGGCAGTCATGTGTCCGTCATTAGCTGATATTCAGGCATCCCTCGGTAATGTACGAAGAGAAAATTTATCTAAAATGTGTTTTCCACATAATCAGCATTGTTATATCTGCATAAAAGTTCTAGTTCGCATTATATGTTTAATTCTCATTGAATCACGATCTTTCCGATACACAGGTACACACACACCGTGAGGCCAGCACACCAGGTGCACCAACCTGCATACCACCACTTGTTTCTCCTTTTCTACCTCCAGAACACGCCCCCCCCCCCCCCCCCCCCCCCCAGTTCCACTTTGATCAAGTACTTCAATCACGTTCAATGCACAGCACTCATCTAGTCCCATAGAATCCAATGCGTCAGACTCCGAAGCAGAGGACAATGTACAGCAGAGCTGAGAATCCTTCACATCATGTAGCTAGACCTTCCTAGGGTAACAATTGTGTACCCTGAAAGCTCGTGTGCTCCATGACATCGCATTATGACTATAATTATCAGATCAAGTTATGCTTGAAAAGGCAGACAGGTTGGCTGAAAAGTTGAATGTTTGACTTGTTACTGTATACTGGGTAAGAGAAAGAGAAAAACAAAGAGGGTTGTGACTTGACGAAGTGGTGAGAAGTATGAAACTATACACTTGCACCACAGTCACCAGTTGAGTCCTAGCTGTGCCGTTCAAGAAGCGGCAGAAAGCCTTCATTGCCTGTAAAGATTTCCATTTCTGGCCAAGCGGCCAGAAGTAAGTTCCCTGAGAGAGGCTTGTTGTCAAAACACTTCAAGGAATTAGGTGGCTCGATATACTTGTGCGTAACGCTAATGCACACTCCACAGTCTCCGTAACGTCACATGTGGAACATTCCGAGCAGTCTGTCTGTCCAATTAAATATAAATATTTGCGTGTGGAAGCCACGCTTAAGTGCAGTCTATGGAGCAAGCATGCACGATGACTCAGAATTCCATGCAGTGCAGAAAATGACTTTGCAGATTCGTTCCTTCTGAGACTGATGTTTCGAGCGTCTAACTAGGCCCAATAAGCCACCGCCGCACTCCTGATAAAGCTCGGAAGGAGACAAGGGGTATCATGGTCTAGTAAAAAGCACAAATGTTCGGAGGCACCTGTTGATGGTGCTGTTTGCTTTAGCATCGGCCTGCTCATTTCCATAAAGCCTGCAGTGCGCGGGTATCCACTGAAGCGCTATAGTACGACCTTGACCACAAGCAAGTATAAGAAGCTTAGTGATGTTTAGTGCCAGAGTCTAGTAGGGATGGGGTGTAGAAAACTTCCCAAAACTTGTAACACAGGCTTTGAACTGGGAATACACATTTTTGAAGTGGTTCCTCACAGATGCGACAAATCTCTTCCCGACGAACCGCAAGCTCAGCTGCAGTTGATGTAGAATTATGCCCTAAAACAAAGTGTGTCGTGTGCTGAGCGGGTATCACAACGGTTGCAGTAGATGCTTGTGGTGATACAGATCCATCTGTGCATGCATGAATATAGTTCTGATATTCTCACCAGATGTATGCCATAGTAAGTTGCTGGAGACTACTTTGTTACCACCATGGATTTCTTCAGTATCCCGGAAGCCTGCAAATGCACCGAAGGTTGAGTCATCACCCATGGAGATATGTGCACTAGGACACACAAGACGCAATACTTTTATGGGCGGCCCTTACCTTTACAGCTGCTCTTAAATACTGTTAAATTCCGGCCTCATATTAATTCAGAAACAAAAGATCTCACAATTTAATCATCCCAACTTTATATATTCGGACTTGACTCCAGCAGAGAGGAAGTCCTTTCTCAGGATGAGAGGAAGTTCATTGGGTTATCCACATTTTGGTGGCATATTCAACAGCAGCCAAAATAAATGTCATGGGTGTGCATGCTCATCAGCAAAGAAGGCTTTAGGATACATGCCTTTTCAGTACACTGTTTTATGACTGGTCAGTGTCAGGCATATTTGAAAGGATAATGCTCAGATTATTATATCCATGTCTATTTCTATCCATATTATGTTGTCTTGCTCCTGAATGAGGCGGCAAATTGCTACAAATAGTAGCCACCTTTGAAAGAGCTTTTGCAGCAAACCTTTCGATTTTCCTACGATCCATGAGCCACTATTTTCTGAGGCCGTCTAAAGCAGAACTTGTGTCAGCTAGAAAATCTAGGTTTGCGAGTGCCACGGGGAGTACCTCTGCAGTACTGTTGCGCATTCCTTAATGTTACCAAATAAGTGTTGAAAGACTTGTTACTTTCAAAATAATTTACTGATTGGCCGCGGATTCATCCTCTACCATGAAGCATGGCAGAAGATAAACATTTTCAGGTTACAAGGCAGATTGCCTGGCGCAGGACCATAGCGTTAAGAACCCCGTGTCGATCAAAAAGCCAGCGTTGATCAGAAGAAAGTAAAGAAGCAACAAAGGTTTTGCAGAAATTCGTGGAGTCGTACACCTTTCCTTCGCAGTGAGGGGCGAGCGCGCAACCACTAGTAAATGTGGACCTAATGTGATAAAATTGGTCCTATTGCATGCATTGCCTTATTAAAGTCAGCTAATGTTTAGATGCGTCATTAGAAAGAAATTAATTACAGAAGTAATAGTTAAGCGAGTAGCAGAGAACATTTCCACTTTGCTTACCTACGAGGCGGCGCTCACTGGAAAATTCCGTAGATCATACTTCGCTGCTGCAACAGATGGCGCAGGCCGCCACCGTATTCAAAGCCTTCTGCATTCATCCATCGTCTTCAAAGCACAGGGATTTAAACACTATAGCCTTTAACCTTAAGACGCAGCTTAAGCCTCCTCCATTTTTTTTTTATTCATGCTTCTTCGCTGTCTTCCTTTACTGCTAAATATAGGTACATAGTTATGATCTGTTTGAAGTCAGTGCTCACTCAGAGAAAAAAAAATCTACCCGTCAAAGACTGCACAAAATGGCTATGCATTGTAGACTCCAAGGGAAGGCAAGCGTAGTATAGGGGGCAGCAGAAAGATAGGCGGGGCTGTGATATGGAAGTTTGCTGTAACCAAATGGACACAGCTGATATAGAATGGGTTATTTCGATGGATATAGCATAGACCTTTTCCCAGCAGTCACTGTAGCCACGCTGGTAATATCAACAAGACTGATGACTGTGCGAGTTGGCACTGATCCATCTTAAAACCAGCCAGAAGACAAAACACAGGGAAGAGAAGAGCGTAAGACAAGGCTTGACTAAAAAAAAAAACAGGCATTTTATGGAAGGAAATAGCTGAAAGAAGACTCGCACGGAGATGTATGCACACAAAAAACTTAAAAAAGGGAAAGGATGCAAAACAAGTCATCATTGCTACTAATTCAAGCATATAAAAAAGCAAATTCTTTACGGTGAAGATTACGGGGAAGGACCAACCATTACAAAATGGAAGCCACATATCCAAATCCAAAAGGTTGACCGACTACTTTGCCACCCACGTGTCTTCAGCCTTTGCAATATGGTATGCCTCAACTATCTGCCGACCGATTTCTTTATCACTTCCATAAACCACTGTAATGTCGTGAATGGTTTGGTTTGGTTTGTGGGGTTTAACATCCCAAAGCGGCTCAGGCTATGAGAGACACCGTAGTGGAGGACTTCGGAAATTTCGACCACCTGGGGTTCTTTAACGTGCACTGACATCGCACAGCACACGGTGTCAAAATAAGGCGGGCAAAGAGACTGGTCGTCTTCTGATTTGTATCCACGAGATTCAAAGCGCAATGCCAGATCCAAATTGCCTTCCCCCTTAAAGAGTGAAAGTGCTCAGTCAAGAGCACATTTAGACATCTTTCTGTTTGTCCATAGTAGTTTCCTCCACAAGAAAGAGAAATTCAATAAAGCACATTACTTTTGGAAGTAGTGAACTTTATTTTATGTGATACTGTGCACTATAGACTATTTCCTATATTACCCAGCCTCCTTTTAGCAGCTCAAAGGCCTCCTATCTTGTTCTGAGCTGTGAATACAACAGCACCGTTATACTTTGCCACACATTTTTTAAGTTGGTGCAAAATACATGAAGGCGAGGCATAGCAGTCATTTTTTTACGCTGAGCCAAAACGTCACCATCATCCGATCGTGTGTTCTATTGCCTAGAATGAGTGAAAGTGTTGAGGACGCATTCTCATAGCAGGTTTCCAAGCTAATGGCAGCTTTGCTTCCAACTGCCCACCTAGCCCGCCTGTCGGAGTATGTTTTGGCTCGCTTGAGGCAAAAGAACTCATGGTCATGGGATGCTAATGTGGTGGCGCGTTGGAAAAGGGTGGC
Source organism: Amblyomma maculatum (assembly GCF_055883805.1). Classification (NCBI taxonomy): domain Eukaryota; kingdom Metazoa; phylum Arthropoda; class Arachnida; order Ixodida; family Ixodidae; genus Amblyomma; species Amblyomma maculatum. Next base: position 25,144,359 of record NW_028146738.1, read on the forward strand.
TACTATGCTTTACCTTCACGGGATTTTATACCAACTCAAGAAGGCAAAAACGAACGTGGCTTATTACGTTCTGTTGCCTTGTAGACGAGACTACAATGGGCAGATGGGCAGGGGCTAATCTGGCATTACACTGTAAATCGCGTGACTGTCTATTTGCACACCCGTCTCTTTGTACATCTGATATTCACGACAATTCAGTGGTTTATGGAAGTGTCAAACAAATCTGTCGGGAGATAGTTGAGGTGCACTATATCGCAAATTCAAGGACGCATGTGCGGCTAAACAATCTGTCAAAATTCAAAGTAAGGAATTTGCTTTGTTTAGATGACTGAGTAGCAAAAGGGTGACTTAGGTAGTTTTACGCCCTGTGAATGCTTTGGGGTCTTTTCTGCATACGCATCACTGTGCCAGCCCATTTTTCGCCTTTCCCCCCGTAAAATTTCAGTTGTTAGTCTAGCTTTGTCTAGTGGTTCGCTCTTCTGTCCTCTGGCTGGTTTGAAGTTGAGTCAGGTTATGGTGACGACTTTGCAAACCTTTTGCATACTGAAAACCAGGAAAACTATGTAATCGCCAAATGAAAATCGTTTCCTTATTTGTCTCGCAGTACAAGCAGAGAGCGGTTTCCTGTGATGTCTGCCCAGGCGCCCACAAAGCTAGTATGCAAGCTGGCTGTAGCTGATTTAGCCGTACCTCCTGTTCACAAGAGAAAGAGCAATATTCACTTTTCAGCATAGCAAAAAGAAAATGCGGTCTGGTGCTTTTACAGATCTTAAAGTTATTTATGTCGCCCACGTCTGTACAATTAATTCCAGGCTAACAGGTTGGAAGTTGCACAATGTAATTTTCACTGCAATTTAGTCTCTCTTGAAATATGATGAACTTTGAATTCTGCTGCAGGTGATTGAGAGAGAATGAGACCCATCACAAAAATTCGAACTGCATCACGTACACACTCTAAACAAATTTTCATTTCGTACTGACACTTTCAAATATTCATACTTTCTGCGTGCTATACGCGAATGGAACACCTTGAACACATCCATTGTTAGTAATCCATCATTAAATGCTTTTAGCATACATGCGGAAAATCAACTACTTACATGTAAGTAATTATTGCGTTCTTATGTCATTACGAATTTATTCCTTCCGTTTATGCTTCGCTTGGGGTATTATTATCCGCCAAAAGCTTGTCACACGCTCCTAATTCTGGTTTAATTGCTATACGTATTTTCTGATGTATAATTTGGTGTCATATATTTGTATGTACTTTTATTCATTACTATTGCTATATCTTGTGCCTCTGTACTTTTGAATACCCTCCCTGTTACGATCCCTTACGGGATTGGCAATACCGAATAAATAAATACATAAATAAATAAATAAAATAAATAATCACAATTTGCTACTGCACAAGGGTAATGCCTCAAGGTAATGCAGTTTTTGACAGACAAAACCTGGTGCATCGCCTGGATGGCGCAGTGGTTAATGCGCTCGACTACTGCGCCCAAGGATGCGAGATCGAATCCCGGTCTTAGCGGCCGCTTTTAGATGGAGACGAAAAGCAAGGCGCCCGTGTACTGTGCGATGTCAGTGCACGTTAAAGAACCCCATATGGTCGAAATTTCCGGAGTCCTCCCCTACGACGTCTCTCATAGCCTGAGCCGCTTTGGGACGTTAAACACCACAAACCAAACTTTTAGACGGAGGGGAAAAGCAAGGCGCCCATGTGCTGTGCGATGTCGGTGCACGTTAGAGAACCCCAGTCGAAATTTTCGGAGCCCTCCACTAGGGCGTCTCTCATAACCTGAGTCGCTTTAGGATGCTAAACCTCGTAAACCTACAAAACGAAACAAAGCCTAGTAGCCATCTTGTACGATGTGGATGCTGCCATCATCATGAAGATGTTAAGCAACCGTGTGCAATGGCGTTCTATTTGAAGGATAAATAAAACGCCTGGCCCGCTTTTGTCAAAGGCTCTGAAATGTTTCGTCGCAACACGCCGCATTGACTTCCCAATTAGACAGAAAGCACGACCAGCACGTAAGGGGAAACAGTAAATCGGATTGTTTTCGGTGACAAAATCTACACGTGCCAGCAAGAGCAAGTCCGTCAACTTCATTTACTAACTTTAAAATGCCCGCCACTTACTCAAGCTGCGGTTTCCTTAGGTTGTACGGGCCTTTGGAAATATGTGCTTTTTTTAGTTCCTGCACTTTGCTTACCTTAAGATGTCAGTTTCAAAGCATTTCGAGGAGGTTTACTCCGTGGCTGCTCAGATGCAGATTTATGTACCATGTTATGCCAAAAACATCACCATATCAGTGGAGGCGGCAAGTTGGTAGCAATGAAGTCAGTCATTTTTGTTGCGAAAGCAACACTAAGCTAGTCGTCAAGCTATTTCGCGTGGCACAGCGTGGGCCAGGCTGCGCATGCGCGAGGAGCCGCGTGACGTCAGAGGCAGCAGCTAGTGTGTCGGAGCTGCCGTGGCGGCCGTGCTTCGCCGCGCTCTTCGCCGGTGCCGGAGAAGTGACGTCATCCACCCGGCACGACATCAGATTTTCTAGCGGAGGCCACCACGATGGAACAAACACTTCAACACAGCGCACAGTACTATAACCGTTACGTGTCCGCCATGTCACCGGCCGTCTATGCTTCCGGCTTCAACTGTTCTGGTGACGCCTTAAGGGAGCTTGTTCGGTCCGTGGTCAGAGAAGAGCTGAGACACATTCAGCTACAGGATCTAACGTCGTCATCGAGGCTTCCGTCACTCGCGGAGATCGTTCGTGAGGAAGTTAGGCAAGTCGTCCCGGAGCCGTCTGTGCCTGCCGTGCAGCCACCGTCTTCGAGTGTGCCTACGTACGCAACCGTGCTTCAGCAGAATACCATGTGCGATTCTCCAAGAGCGAACACCGCTGTGCCGCATCCAAACCAGCACCATAGTGGGTACGACTCTCCTAAAGCCAGAGTAGACACCCCTACACTTGAACCAAGCCCGCGTTGTCCTCCTCTTCTAGCCGAGGCACGGTTTCGAAGGACTGACGTCTGGCGTGCCCCTGACAAACGGCCTCTTTGTTACCACTGTGGCGAGGCCGGTAACATGTTGAGGTTCTGTCCGTACCGCCTCGCCGGACTTCGTGGCTTTCATCCGCGTGCACGATGTCCTCGGAGTGCTGAACGACCAACCGAAATCGAGGAGCACCTGTCGGCGCATACGGATCGCCCAGACGTCCGACAGTACGGGTCCTGCGTCATTACCTCTTCCCGATATTGTTCCCCTAGTCCACGTCCCCCTACATACCGCACTGGCCGCTCGCTGAGCCCCAGCTCCCCGAGCCGTCGGGAAAACTAGGAACACCGACTTGCGGAGGTGAGGCCGCTGACGAGCGAACTGCCGAACATCCTCCATCACGTTTATTACAAGATAACGGCTATCAGACGGAGTCATGTAACGATGAACCTTCGTTACACACCGGACATACCGGTTTCTATAAATAATTATTTTCTAATTACCGCGTTAGTTGATACGGGGGCGGACTATTCAGTTGTGAGCAGTGGGTTAGCCAGGAAATTGAAGAAAATTTTAACTGAGTGGACTGGACCTCAGCTTCGCACGGCAGGGGGACACCTTATCATCTCTGCTGGAAGATGTGTTGCGAGAGTTGCAATTGACGGATTTGTTTATGTTGGCGACTTCCTTGTTCTTGCCCACTATTCGCGAGATGTCATACTCGGCTTGAACTTCTTACAGGCTAACGGTGCGATAATTAATTTGCAAGAATCACGTGTGACGTTTTCGCCGAGCCAAGCCATTGCGAGATCTAGCGTCGACAGTTCATCAACCACCTTACGTGTTACAGCTGCTGACGTTACAAGCGACTCACCATTCGACCGCGACGTACTGGCAGAGAGGAACGTGGGCCTGCTTTTTGAGAAAGGGGTCTGCGCTGCAAGAGGACTTGTTCGCTTGCGGGATAATTGTGCGAAGCTCTGGATTACGAATTTCGGGACCGAGTTTCAGCACATTGCTAAAGGAACGGTCATCGCGTATGTTGCCTAATTTATTGAGCCAGCGAACATATGTACTCTGGCGCCGCCGTCGCCAGCCGGATGCGATGCACCCGACATCCTATCAACCGTATTAATCCCAACCTGTCGGTGGTTGAGCGGCGGCGACTCCTAGAGCTCATTCGGGATTTTGCTGAATGATTTGCAACGTCTTCGAAAGTTGGGCGCACCCCAGTAGCCAAACGCCGCAATATGGTTGACGCGGAGACCAAGCCGATTTCCCAACACCCATACCGCGTGTCGTCAACGGAACGTGAGGCTATTCGAAGCCAGGTGCAAGAAATGCTTACCGACGACGTGGTGCAGCCGTCTACCAGCCCCTGGGCTTCGCCGTAGTGTTGGTGAAGAAAAAAGACAATACCTTGCGTTTCTGCGTCGATTATCGTAAGTTAAATCAGGTAACGAAACGGGACCTATACCCGCTCCCGCGTATCGACGACGCATTGGACCGGTTGCGCAATGCCAAATATTTCTCGTCGCTTGACCTCAAGAATGGCTACTGGCAGATAGAAGTGGACGGAAGGGACAGAGAGAAAACAGCGTTCGTCACCCTGACTTCCTTTATGATTTTAAAGGGCTTCCCTTCGGTCTCTGTTCTGCGCCAGCAAACTTCCAACGAATGATGGACACCGTTCTCCCTGGACTTAAGTGAGAAGCGTGTTTAGTGTATCTTGACGATGTCGTCATTTTTGCGGCTAGTTTTGAGGAGCACCTCGACCGGCTGCGATTGCTACTATATGCACTACGTTCAGCCCAACTGACGATAATACCACAGGAATGCCATTTCGGATTCCAGGAGCTCCGCTTCCTTGGCCATGCTATTAGTGCTGAGCGCGTGAAACCAGATTCCGACAACACTGCTGCTGTGGAAAATTTCCCGCGCCCAACCGACAAGAAGTCCGTTAGAAGGTTTTTGGGGCTTTGTGCCTATTACAGGCGTTTAGTTGCGAATGTTTCAGCAATTGCTGAGCCTCTTACGCTTCTTACCAGAGACAATGTTCCTTTTGAGTGGCAAGATAATCAAGAGGATGCCTTCAACGAACTACGCCGGCGACTGCAAGCCACCCCGATACTTGCCCATTTTGATGAAAACGCAGCTGCGTATATTCGTACTGATGCCAGTAATTTTGGACTCGATGCCGTTATGATTCAGTGGCAAGATGGTACTGAGAACGTTATCGCTTACGCAAGTCGCTCTCTTTCAAAAGCAGAGGCAAACTACTCAACCACAAAAAAGGAATCTCTTGCGGTAGTTTAGGCGATAACGAAGTTCCGGCCCTATCTTTACGGGCGCTCTTTTAGGGCTGCGAGCGGCCACCATTCGTTATGCTGGCTAGCCAACCTCAAAGATCCCACTGGATGGTTTGCAAGGTGGAACCTTCGTCTCCAAGAGTACGACATTACGGTTGTATACAAGTGCGGCCGTAAGCACGACGCCGATTGCTTGTCGCGTGCACCAATTGATACTGCCCCTCCCGTCAGAGAAGACGACGACTTTCCCTTTCTTGCTGTAGTCACGGCCACCGACATATGGCCCAGCGTCAACGGGCTAACTCCGGTTTACGCCCGCTTATTGAGCATCTCGAAGGCCTTGATGTAGCTTTCCCACGTGCCTTCGCACGGGGTACATCCTCCTACAGCATTCGCAATCGCGTCCTATATAAGAGTAACTTTCAGTCCAACAAGGAAACCTTTCTTCTCGTTGTTCCGTTCAACCTCCGGCCAGAAATCTTGCACGCATGCCACGATGAGCCTTCGGCTAGTCATTTAGGAGTCACGCGAACATTAGCATGCATTCGACAAAAGTAATATTGGCCTAAGTTGCTGCCTTCAGTCCAGCACTACGTGAGAACATGCTGAGATTGCCAGTGGCGAAAGACACCTCCGCTGAAGCCTGCAGGGCTTCTCCAGCCGATACCTCCGCCCACAGCCCCTTTCCAGCAAGTGGGCATGGATCTTCTGGGCTCTTTCCCAGCGTCCGCATCAGGGAACAGATGGATAGTAGTGGCGACGGATTACTTAACGCGATATGCCGAGACACAGCCACTTTCCCGTGCCACTGCTGCTGAAGTAGCTCAGTTTTTTCTCAAGACCATCGTACTGCGTCCCGGTGCCCCATCGGTTATTATTACTGACCGCGGTACAGCCTTTACGACCGAACTAATGCAGGCTCTCTTCAGTCTTACCCACACAAGTCATCATAAGACTACTGCTTACCATCCGCAAACAAACGGACTGACTGAACGCCTCAATAGAACACTTGCAGACATGATTTCCATGTACGTTGACGTTGAACATCGCACGTGGGATGAAGTTCTTCCATATGCAACGATACAATACGGCTGAACAGGAGACAACGCGTCTTGCGCCATTCCAGCTAGTCTATGGTCGTCCCGGCACCACAATGTTGGACGCTATGCCACCCATAAGTCACGGCGACGATGCCACCAACGCCTATGCGGACGTCGACATATTTCTGCAGCGGGCCGAAGAAGCGCGCCAGCTCGCATGGTGCCGTATTCAACATCAACAATACCGCGATGCCAATCGGTACAACCTCCGACACCGAGACGTTCACTACCATCCTGGCGATCTTGTATGGGTGTGGACACCAGTGCGCCGTCGAGGACTCTCCGAGAAGCTACTTCGCCGTTACTTTGGGCCATACGAGGTCATTCAGCATCTTAGTAACGTGACAAGTTGTTCCTCGGGGTCTCAATACGGCGGCGCTGAAGTGCTGCAACTGTTCACGTAGTGCGGATGAAACCATATTATGAGAGGGAGTGATCTTTTGCGCGTGTGCAGCTTTGTGTTCCCTGCTTCTCCTGTGTGCATCTATAGTTTGAGCACACTCCCAGCGTCGAGTCGCCGCTTTCGAAGAGGGGGGTAATTCCGCGTGCCTCTCGGAAGCGAGGAAAAAAAGGACGAAGCAATGCCACGTGCCTCTCGAAACCAAGAAAAAAGAGGACGAAGCTGAGTGTGTAAGACTGATCCGTTCAGGGGTTGCCGCCTTCTACTCGTTACAATATATTGACACATGCCATTCAAAGACGACGAAGGTTTGAACGGGCGATTCGGAAAAGACGACGAAGCAATACGGTGCTGCGCTTTTGTGCTGCCTTGACTGGCTGTTGGTGTTCTTCGGTGCCAGAGTGCCAGAGCGCCTTCTCTGTAACGTTACGTTACAAATCTGGTGGAGGTGCGGGGTATCGATCCAGTCCTGCATAATCAACCTGTCAATACGGAGCTTACCCCCGTACATCAACGCCTCGGCCGCCGCCTACGTGGAGAGCCCCCTGAATTTGGACCCCTTCCGGCCGCTACCAGGACGACGCACCCTCAGACGGCCGTAGAACCTGCTGCAATGACATCTGAGAGCAGGCTTCCCACCCACATTCTGTGTCATCAGCCGCGAACACCCCCCTCTTTTCATGGCGACGTGTTCGAGGACGCCGAGGACTGGCTTGAGAACTACGAGCGAGTTGCTCGTTACAACGGGTGGACTGATGAGCGTAAGCTCCACAACGTGTTCTTCGCTCTTGAAGAGTCTGCACGGACATGGTTTGAAAACCATGAGGCTTCCTTCCCATCCTGGGCAGCCTTCTGTCGTGATTTCAAAGCCACGTTTCCTAGCGCCGACCGCCGGGAGCGAGCAGAAGCTGCGCTACACTCACGCATTCAGCGCCAGAACGAGAGCGTGCGTATGTTCATTGAGGACATGACACGCCTTTTCAACCGTGCAGACCCACAAATGTCAGAAGATAAGAAGCTGCGTCACCTGATGCGGGGCGTTAAGCAAGAACTTTTCGCGGGACTGGTGCGCAGTCCACCACGCACTGTGGCGGAGTTTCTCAGCGAGGCAGCGACCATGGAGACAACGCTGCAACACCGAGCCCGTCAGTACAACCGTGACGTGAACATCATTAGGTCCGACGCACCCCCTGTACATGTCGGCAGTGACATGGACTCATTACGCAATCTCATCCGTTCGGTCGTGCGGGAGGAACTGCAAGCGCTCCGGATGCCTTGCAGCACAGCATCTTTTCCTTCATTGGCTGAAGTCGTCCGGGACGAGGTGCGTATGGCAGCTCAGCAAGTTGCTGACGTTGTTCCCCAGCAGCGCGTTCCTCACCAGACGTTTGACGCGAGGCCCACCTACGCGTCCGTCCTGAGTAAGGCTCCCCCACCAGACCATAGTATCAACGCCGCAGCTCCAGCAATGGAGCCGCAGGGTCCCCGCATGGAGCACCTCGCATGGAGCCGCATGCAGCCTCGATACTCCCCTCCGCCAATCTACCAGCCACCCCGTAGAAGTCAAGTATGGCAGCCCCGGGATCGTCGGCCCCTGTGCTATCATTGCGGTGAAGCCAGTCACCTTTACCGGGCGTGCCCGTACCGCCGCGTCCACATGCGGGGTTTCGCCTCGGAGGGCCTCTACCCTCGGAATGCAGAACGGCCCACTGAGATTGCAAGCGACCTTGCAGCACGACAGTACCCCGTCACATCCGGTTACCAAGAGCGTCGGTCTACGTCCCCGACGAGCAACCGTTCGACAAGTCCCCACTCTTCCCGACGCCGCTCTCCCAGCCCTGGCCGGGAAAACTAATACCAGCGGCCTTCGGAGGCAGGGTCGCTGATGTCGGGAAATGTGAAGATCCTCCGTCATCGTCAGGCCGACCCGACGAGATTTCACTTGTGTCAGGTAGCGACAGCATCCGGCATACTACCTCCGATTTGTGTGTAACGATTGATGGAGTGGATGTCACCGCGTTACTCGACACTGGTGCCGATTATTCTGTAATGAGCCGTGGTCTCGCCCGAGAATTGAAGAAAGTTTTGACAAATTGGTCCGGCCCGAAAATTCGTACGGCGGGAAGTCACTTGATTGAACCTGCAGGCAAGTGCACAGCGCGGGTCGGCATCCGTGGTTTTGTGTATGTCGGAGAATTTATCGTGCTTCCTGAGTGTTCGAAAGACTTGATCCTTGGTCTAGACTTCCTGCAGACCAACGGCGCTGTCATTGACCTGAAAGAAGCGCGTGTTTCTTTTTCGACGAAACGAGCCGTGGCGCGCATTGAAAACGAAGATCCGGGTCTGAACGTTTTGCGTATAGTCGACGATGACGTGAGGGTTCCGGCACGTTCTAGTGTGCTGGTTCTTGTAAAGCATGATTTGTTCCACGATTACGAGGGCATCGCCGATGGGCACCTTCCGCTACTACTCGAGAAGGAATTAGCCGTTACTCGAGGACTCGTACAACTCCAGAACAGTTGTGCTACTGTCCTCCTGACAAATTTTGCTAAGGAGATGCGGCATCTCGCCAAGGACACGGCTGTTGCCGTCCTTCACGATGTTACTGCCTTACCTCATTTATGCACCGCCGGAACGAACCCTAAAGAAGAGGCCGCACCTTGTCATGCTCTGCAAACCGTTAAAATTAGCCCCGACTTGAGGCCCGATCAAAGGAATCTTCTCTCGGCTCTTCTGAGCGATTTCGCAGACTGCTTCGCCACAGGCTCGAAGGTCGGTCGTACTCCTGTCGCCAAGCACCGCATCATCACCGATGAGACCACGTTACCGGTATGCCAGCGCCCGTACCGGGTTTCTCCTAAGGAACGTGACGCCATTAAAACGCAAGTGGATGAAATGCTTGCGGACGACGTGATCCAGCCTTCGACGAGCCCATGGGCGTCGCCAGTGGTCCTTGTCAAAAAGAAAGATGGCACCTTGAGATTCTGTGTCGATTACCGAAAGTTAAATAACGTGACCAAAAAGGACGTCTATCCGCTGCCCAGGATTGATGATGCCCTCGACCGACTACGCGATGCCAGGTACTTCTCCTCATTAGACCTCAAAAGCGGATACTGGCAAATCGAAGTGGATCAGAGAGACAGAGAGAAGACTGCATTTGTGACGCCCGACGGCCTATACGAGTTTAAGGTGCTTCCGTTTGGTCTTTGCTCTGCACCGGCCACGTTCCAACGTATGATGGACACGGTTTTATCAGGTCTCAAGTGGCAATCGTGCTTGGTGTACTTAGATGATGTTGTTATTTTCTCGCCTACTTTCGAGCAACACTTGGACAGGTTGCGCATCGTGCTTCAAGCACTCAAAGGCGCGCAACTAACGATCAAGCCTGAGAAATGCCACTTTGCTTTCAAAGAACTACGCTTCCTCGGCCATGTTGTCAGTGCACAGGGCGTTCTCCCTGATCCCGAGAAGACTACCGCAGTGTCAAATTTTCCACGTCCCACCGACAAAAAGGCACTTCGACGATTTCTAGGTCTTTGTTCGTACTATCGACGCTTCGTCAAAGATTTTTCTAAGATAGCTGAACCACTGACAGCACTAACCAGAGATGACATACCCTTCCTGTGGGGAGACGATCAAGAGCAAGCCTTCCAGGAGCTTAGAAGCCGCCTACACAAACCCCCAATTCTCGCCCATTTCGATGAAGACGCCGCAACAGACGTACATACTGATGCCAGCAACGTTGGCCTCGGCGCGGTACTCATTCAGTGGCAAGGCGGAGTAGAACGGGTTATCGCCTACGCGAGCCGAACACTCTCACGATCAGAGGCGAACTATTCGACAACGGAGAAGGAGTGCCTTGCGGTAATCTGGGCCATCAGCAAGTTTCGACCATATTTGTACGGACGACCCTTCCGTATTGTCAGCGACCATCATTCCTTGTGCTGGCTGGCAAGCCTTAAAGACCCGTCTGGACGCTTAGCTCGTTGGAGCCTCCGTCTTCAAGAGTATGACGTTACTGTTGTCTATAAGTCGGGACATAAACACCAAGATGCGGATTGCTTGTCACGCGCGCCATTGGACTCCACCGCAGTAGAAAACGCCGACGAGTTTCCCTTTATTGGGGCCATTACTCAATCTCATATGGCTGACCTTCAACGCAAGGACCCGGAGCTCGCGCCGCTCATCGATTATCTGGAAGGACGCGGTGGTAGAGTACCGCTTGTTTTTCGTCGTGGCTTGCAGTCATACGCTCTACGAAGTGGAGTTCTCTACAAGCGCAATTTTGAAAGATCAAGAGAGACATTTCTACTCGTAGTACCTACGCACCTACGGCCTGACATCTTGAGCGCTTGTCACGACGAACCGTCCGCCGGCCACTTGGGAGTTAGTCGTACGCTTGCAAGAATTCGGGAGAAATACTATTGGCCGAAATTATTACCTTCAGTACGATCCTACGTTAAAACCTGCCATGACTGTCAACGCCGAAAGACTCCACCCGTGAAACCAGCTGGATTTCTTCAGCCGATCGCTCCACCGCAAACTCCATTCCAACAAGTGGGAATGGACCTCCTTGGTCCTTTCCCGAAGTCAACTAATGGAAAGCGTTGGATTGTTGTCGCGACAGACTACTTGACCCGATATGCTGAAACCGCGTCGCTCACAAATGGAACTGCCACCGAAGTAGCAGAGTTTTTTGTCCACGACATCGTGTTGCGTCATGGCGCTCCGGCTGTTATCATTACTGATCGCGGGGCAGCTTTTACGGCCCGCCTGACTAAGGCTGTACTGAACCTTACACATACTAGCCATAGGCGGGCCACGGCATACCACCCGCAAACTAATGGCTTGGTGGAACGGCTAAACAGAACTCTGGCCGACATGCTGTCTATGTACGTGGATATAGAGCATAAGACCTGGGATCAAATCCTCCCATATGCCACGTTCGCATACAATACGGCACTTCAGGAAACGACGCGGCTCACACCCTTCGAGCTTGTCTTCGGCCGTCGAGTGACCACTCCACTGGATACAATGCTGCCCGTATACACCGACGACGAACATGAGCTTGACCTGGACATTGCTAGTTTTACTCAGCGTGCGGAAGAAGCGCGGCAACTGGCAAGACAGCGCATATACCTACAACAGCAACTAGACGCTGACCGTTACAACAAGGGACGGCGCTTCGCTGCCTACGAGCCTGGAGACTATGTCTGGATTTGGACGCCCGTTCGTCATCGTGGGCTCTCTGAAAAATTGCTGCGTCGGTACTTCGGCCCATACCGTGTCCTCCGCCGCCTCAGCGACGTTACTTATGAAGTTGAATCCGCGACCCAAGATCCCTCAAGCCGCAGACGACGCAAGTTCACTGATGTTGTGCACGTCGTCCGGATGAAACCCTACCACGATCGCCCCGCTGACTAATCTTGAGACTGATGGCGCCCCGTTTTGTGCTGTGGTATCCCATACCAACCTAGCATACTATCTGTCAGCTCATCGCATCAAGCAGCATTTGCAGCATCGAGGCGATGCTGCCAAGAAGGGGGGCAATGACACATGCCATTCAAAGACGACGAAGGTTTGAACGGGCGATTCGGAAAAGACGACGAAGCAATACGGTGCTGCGCTTTTGTGCTGCCTTGACTGGCTGTTGGTGTTCTTCGGTGCCAGAGTGCCAGAGCGCCTTCTCTGTAACGTTACGTTACAATATAGCTAGGATCGCGCGGCCAGAATCGACCAACTATGGAGAAGGAGAGTCCGGTCGCTGCTCAGCGCGTAGCCTAAGCTATCCTATAAGCTTAGCCATGCAGCTGTTGAACTCAACTAGGTTCCACCGGAGCTAAACCACTGACAATAGTTTTTCTTTAATTATGTTCGCACGCTATACAACACTGTCACCTAATGCAAGTGAGAAAAAAAAAATTACTAGCAAATAAAATACTGAGTCCTGGTATGGTAATTGTTCTGGCAGTGAGTGGGGGCAGGCTATAAAAAATGTAGTTAATTAGTGTAGTTAATGGTCATCTGCAGAAGCCAGCTCCGTTCTATGTGTCCTTCTCTTATGTGCGGTGTTTTTTAACGCATATTTCCATGACTTCTGCCGGGGACAGGCCATTTTGCTAAACGTAAGTGGCGTGACATGGTCCATAGCGTCACGAAGGGTCGGACACGACTGAACGACTGAACTGAACTGAAGTTTACACTCCTCCGAAATAAAAGACTGTTTTGTACTCATTTATTGTGTTTCTCATGACCCTTCCTATGTGACCCTATTTTCAAGTGCTGCATGTGTTGAAAATACATGCCCATGGAAAGCGTATTCTTTTTTTACCATTAATTAGCAATTCTGCCCGTGCTCTCCAACTCTATTATCGCAAGTTCACACACACCAGATGATGCGTGTTATCTTTTCTCGGTTACTCGCCCGTAAAATTAAGCAAACCAGTAATCGGCACAGTGAAATATCGTGTTAATGCGCACCTCCTGCGAAAAGAAGAAAAATATGGAAACCAATGATGTGCACGCGCTAACATGCCGCGATGTCCACACTAACACACTGAGCAAACATACATCGGCGTTTTTTTTTTTCGCATTTCCCTAAGGGATAATCTTTATGACCGCATTTAGGTAACGCCGAATTTGAAGCCTATTTTTATGGTCAGTGCCTTCCGTAATTGTAGTTTTCATTACAGCGTTTCCTACGTGAGTAAATGAAAAGAAAAGGTCGCTTGTTCAAGCTATGTTGCTTTTCGCCCAAGGTTTTTTCTTTGCGTCCTCGACGAGCAGCCCTTGATCAGAAAGCATTTGGAGTTAATGCGGATGCTTCGTAACGCACCCAGACGGCTTCCTCGACTAGTCGCCGCCGGGATCTCGCGGCAGCAGGTGCTCTCGCGAGCAGTCGGCATCGGCATGTATCCTCCTCCCTCCCACCTGTACGTGTTCGAAAGCTTCGGTTACCGATTGCACTCTCTCATAACGGTCGAGCACAGGCTTAGCTGCAAGATTCGGACATGACATACCAATCCGTACTCCCGACACGGCTGGGATCGGGTGGCTGGCGATCGGGGCTTCTGTAAGCCAAATTTGTGGCGCGGTTACGCGGCCTCTCGACACGGCTCTTATTGGCCGGTCGTAGGCTATGTCTTCGCCGTCGCTATTATCGTCTCCGCTGTTGTCTAAGCCCTGCCGAACGCGCATCCGTAAATGGGCGTCGGCGTAAGGTTCATAGCCAAAGCAACAGGCGATGCTGGAGCCTGGAACTCGGAAGATGGCCATTTTAGGAACACAGTATGAGAGTAGAGCAAAATTAGAATCCCCAGAAATGCTTCGAGCTCGGTGAACTTTGGCTGAGCATACTGCGACGACAGAAGCCTTCTGTCTGGCTATTTAGCGTGATGTGTTGGTGTAGAGTTGAGGAGGACGCAGGCTGGGAAACCGAAATTCTATTTTTGCAGCTATTAAATGAACGCGGACTGTGAAACGAGTCAGGTATAATATAGGATGAAGGATCAGGATTCCAGGTACACAAGTCGTGCAAAATTTCCGGGAAACGTTTCGCGACCCGTTCAAGAAGCATCGGCACGATGCCTTACCGAAGAGAGAGGCGAGCAAAATTAAAACAGGCGCAGCAAAAAAAGTTGGTAGAGATTTGTAGTTAAACCGAGTAGGGCATGCGTAAGTTTCTGCGCATAGATGGAAGTTGATGAGGACGACAACGTGCAATGCACAGAGCGAGAGTGTGTTGCAGTCTGCACGTGAGGCGGTCGGCTGCGGCGATAGCTACGGCGTCCCATAATCACTTCCCACGGGGAATTTCTGGTTGTGAAGGCGCTACAAGTGAAAACGCAAAACGTTTATTGACATGTAAAGGTCTTATGACTGACGATATGAAAAAGTGATTGTGCGCTGTGTCACTGCACCACTGTAATTCTATCACAAGTGACTTCATTGCTCAGTTTTCCTCGTCAACTAAGAGTCCTTTACGGGCCGAAATAGTGGTCCAAACGTTATTCAATCTACCTGCGGTGGCAATGGTCATTCAACCCTCACTCAGTCTCCTGACTTTCATTCCGCGTTCCGTTCTTTTTCTTCTTTTTTGCAGGTTGTAGCATCTGGCGTCGGTGCGCCGCTAGTCTCTGATCTGTCGACAGGCAAGTTGTCCGACTTCTGTGCGTTGTATGTAGGCAGCGACGTCTAGGTTGCCTTCTTTACAACTTTGGACAGTGTACCATCGAGCGTACTTGTCGCTTCCCTGCTGAGGACGAGGCTTGACCTGAGTGGTCTCCTGTACATCCGAGGTATTTTGTTCCGCACCGACATGCATGCCAGGAGAGTCTGCGGTGGTCTTATTCTGACGCACTCTAAGGCCGTTGGCCCACGGATGGCGTGCAGTTGTCATTAGGTTGCTTGCGTGACTGTATGCCTTGCGCCAGCTCCGCCGTGAAAGTTGTTTCCCTCTCCAGAATGAGCACTTCAGGAACGCCGTGTCGGAGGATGCATTTTAGAATGAAAAATAAACTCGCGATTCAACTGATCTGCTGTTAGGCAGGTCTTTAGCTTCGACGATCAAGCAGTCTGTCGCCACAATGATGTCCTGGTTTCCACAATACAACTGCAGGAAAGTGGCAAGTCCATGTCGATTTGGTGGAAGGGTCTTGACGGTGGTTCAATATACGTTTTAGGAGTCCTGTTGGTTTGTTCAGTGGCCTATCTCGTCGCTGACAACCTGTGCAGGGTTTTACGTATCGAGTGATATCGACGAATTCTCGTGGCCAGTAGTAAAGGGGCGAGACAGGGCCCTTCGATGTATTGCCTTTTTATACATCTGTGAATAATATACAAGTCTGTGATTCTACTCGCAAAGTTTTAGTGACTATTACTCATATTACAAAAAAAAAAAACGAGATAGAAGGCGGAGTTGAGGACCTCTGTTGAATATTACGGGTGTCGGCTTCGCGGTCTTCACGGCACGACATTTGGGCCATCCCACTGACAACGGGAGATGGACGTACACGGAGTGGAATCGCCCATTCTTCACCGCGGGGTACGGCTGTGTGCGCGTGTGTTGTGTGGTCGGTGGGTGGCGCGCGAGAGAGGGACGCTCGTGCGCGTGCTCCCTTCAAGTGTAAGAGACACTCGGCGTTTACGGAGCAGTGCGGTGCATAGTTCATGGAGACGCTCTCCGAACAGTGTCCATAGTGAGTGCAGTTTGGAGAATCAAAATTCATGTTGTTGTTGTTTCAAGAGTTTTCCCTAACGTCATGGAATAACGAACATATTTTTTGGTGCCGAAACCCGGGAGTAAGCGAGAAACAATGGCAACTTGAAACCAGCGTTCCAACTGCAACGGACGACAGCGATGGAGCGTCTCCAAACGAAGAGAGAAGTTACGTGAGCCGAACTGAACCGACTCAACGAGGAGCTTGAGCGACTAACGACGACGGATGACTTCGGCCCCCAGCAACGAGACCTCCTCGCGGAAATATCAGATGAGTTGGACATTGTTTCGAGAGATTTGAAACAGTTAGATACCTTGATTGAGCTGCATGTTCGCGACGAAGGCCTCGCGGAAGAATACAAAGGCGTTCGTAAGTGCCAAGCTCTCATGACGCGAATGCGGACAAAGCTTCGGCGTTTGAGTGAAACAAATTCTAACGGTGCAATAAGCACATTGAATGCAGAAGAAACCGCGTCCGGATCATCTGCTGCCCGTTCGGGACAACTGAGATTGCCTAAGCTGGAGCTTCAGAAATTCAGCGGTCACAAGCTCGACTGGCAACCATTCTGGCAACAATTCCGGCAAGCAGTCCACGAGAATAACGGCTTGACCAGCATAGAAAAGTTCTTGTACCTGCGGACAGCGTTGACAGGAAAGGCGGCGGCCGCTTTGATCGGCGTCCAAGCGACGGAGAAGAATTACGACTACGCTGTAAAGACACTCCAAGAGCGTTTCGGGCGTCAGGACGTGCTCGTGCAAGAACACTTTACGCAGCTGTTAAACCTTCCCCAGGTTATAGCTCTCAGTGACGTGAAAGCGCTGCGACGCCTCCACGATCATGTTCAGCGAAACATCGCAGGACTTGAAACTTTAGGTGTCAAATCGGACAGCTATGGTGCGATGCTGTGCGCGGCTTTGTTTCGGGTATTGCCGGCCGAATGGGCTGTTGAGTACCATAAGGCCCACAGTGCAGACAAGGACGTGCTCGACAGTTCGAGTCTCCAAGCCATTTTGCAATCAGTTCGCCTGGAAGTGGAGCGCAGGGAAAAGGCGCACGGAGCAAGCACGAACGCTCCTCAGCAAACGCGACCTGAACGCGCCAGTGAACGGCGTCCCAACAGCGTCTACGGCAAAGGCTCAGCGGCCAGCCTCCAGGTGGGTGCCAAATTGAGCAAGGAAAGATGCCCTTTCTGCGCTTCAGAGAGGCATGAGGTGGCAGATTGCAATGCTCCGATATCAATTGATGAGAAGAAAAGAAAACTGCGAAAGGAAGGGAGGTGCTACCGATGC
Organism: Amblyomma maculatum; assembly: GCF_055883805.1. NCBI lineage: Eukaryota > Metazoa > Arthropoda > Arachnida > Ixodida > Ixodidae > Amblyomma > Amblyomma maculatum. Next base: position 25,161,682 of record NW_028146738.1, read on the forward strand.
GCGAAGAAGGGGCACATGACGAAAGGGTGTAAGAATTGGACGCTACGTTGCGCGAAGTGTGGCCGACGACATATCACCTCGCTTTGTGATCCACCGGCACCGAACGCCGAGGGCGAGACCGCTACTGGGTTGCACTCAACAGCGTCTCTTAGCAACAGCAATAAAAACGCCGTGCTGCTGCAGACGGCGCAGATGTGGGTCGACAGACCGAAAAGAAAACGCCTTGCTCGCTGCCTGTTTGATGGAGGCAGTCAACGATCGTTTATAACAGAGAAGCTCTCGCGAATACTGGATGTTGAGGTGATTGGTGAAGAGGAAGTGACCATTTACCCTTTCGGCGGCTCGACCAACGTTATAAAGAAAAAACGACGCCGAGTGAAGCTCCGGCTACGAAGCCAGTACGACCGCAAGGAGCACAGCATCGAAGCCCTCGAAATTGAAGAAATCTGCTCCGACCAACTGCTGCTTCCAGAAAACGCTGTTGAGATGAGTCAGGTGGCTGATTTGAAATTAGCGGATGTTACCATCTCACCAACTCGCCTCTTCACACAAGGCATCGAAGTTCTAATAGGCTCTGATTATTATTGGACTATTGTACACGCAGAAGTAAGGAGAGTGCAAGGGCCCTGGGTTGCGCTTAAGACTGACTTCGGCTGGACTTTGCAAGGACCGATACCACTGTCTGCTTCAGGTGTGTCGTGTTCCACCATTGCCGTTCTGCGCACTAGCGTCTGTGACATGGACGCCAACCTGTCAGACGAACTTCGAGCGTTCTGGGAGCTGGAGGGCCTCGGTATCTCTTCAAGCAGCTGCCTACTTGGAAGCGAGGAGCAGCAGGTGAGAGAAGACTTCACTCGTTTTCTGACTTTGACCGATGGGCGATACGAAGTGAGCCTCCCGTGGAAGGCACTTGACCAAAGGCTAGCCAGCAACGAAGTTGTAGCAAGAGAACGCCTGGCCAGGTTGATGCGGCGTCTTAGACCCAGCAAGAGCAGACTAATGGTCTATGATGCAGCCATCCGTGACTACCTAGATAAAGATAAAGGTTTTTCTGAAAAGGTTCCAGCCGACGAAATCGACAGCACCTCGTCTCGAGTGTATTATATGCCTCATCGTGCTGTTTTCCGTTCAGAGAGCTCTACCACCAAAGTTCGCATATTGTTCGATGCATCTTCGAAAGCACAAGGCTGCTTGTCACTTAACGATGCCCTCACCACCGGCCCGAACCTAAACCCCGACCTGCTGCGGCTTATTCTGAATTTTCGATGCCACAAATTTGCATTGACCGCCGACATCGAAAAGGCCTCCCTTCAGATTGGCGTCAAAAGTGAGGACAGCGACGCACTGCGATTACCCTGTGATTCATCTGCGTCATGTGGGGGCTCATCAGAGGGTGATATAGTGGTCTGGCGCATGACAAGAGTGCCTTTTAGTGCCACAAGTAGTCCCTTTATGTTGGCTACTACAATACAGCATCTGGCTAATGTATCTGAGGGCCTCTCTCACTCCGTACAAATCTTAGGCAGCTGCCTGCACGTCGATGATTTGATAACCGGAGTCAGCTACACAGAAGAGGCGACGAAATTTATTGACGAGGCAAAGCAAATAATGAACTCAGCAGGGATGAAACTGCGAAAGTGGAGTTCCAACAACGAACTCCTACAACAACGGTTCGATGCGGACGGCGTTGGAAATGCCTGCGCTGACACTGCGACGACGACTTCAGCCATGACAAGAGTGTTGGGGCTCGAGTCGGACAGAGGAAACGACGAGCTGAAGTATTCCCTGAAAGCGGCGCTGGAGCTTCTTACTGTCAACAGGAACACTAAACGCTTCGTGCTCCGGGTCTTAGCGAGAATCTTCGATCCCATCGGTCTGCTGAGCCCAGTAACAATCGCAGCACAAGCACCTCTTCCGGGGATAAAATTTAAGCGCTTCAGCAAACTGAATCGCCTACAGCGAGTCACAGCCTGGATGCGACGCGTTGTTCGCAACTGTGATCGAAAAAAGGATCGAATTGAGGGCCTGCTCTGCGCATTCGAAATCCAACAGGCGCAGAAATGGTCGCATCACGGAGGCGTTTCCTGGGCGAGATTACTGTGGCTTTGTAGCGAGATAGAAGAACGCGATCCTGCATGATCCGTTTACCAGGTGCACTTTATGTACCCGTTCGAAACCAGAAATTAATGAGCTAGCGCTCATTCGGCGGGGAGGATGTTGAATATTACGGGTGGCGCTACTGCGGTCTTCACGGCATGACATTTGGGCCATCCCACTGACAACGGAGGATGGACGTACACGGACTGGAACAGCCCATTCTTCACCGCGGGGTACGGCTGTGTGCGCGTGTGTTGTGGTCAATGGGTGGCGCGAGAGAGGGACGCTCGTGCGCGTGCTCCCTTCAAGTGTAAGAGACACTCGGCGTTTACGGAGCAGTGCGGTGCATAGTTCATGGAGACGCTCTCCGAACAAACTCCTCCCACCGAGAGCGACCGCCATTTTTTAACGTTCATGTGACGTCACAAGAGAATAGACGGCAGAACGTCGTCTGCAATGCAGGTCACGTATCTTTTTCTTTCGCAGATGATTGCCACAGTGATTGTCCCTCATGCGGAAGTGCTTGATGAACATGTTACTGCATAAAAACGATATAGAGTAAGGTATGTTTTCTTCGGCATAGTTAAGGCACAGTCAAAATCATTAGGTTCCTTACCTTATCAACGTACTAATCTGTCGCATCACACTGATGGCGACGATGCCAGCACGGCCAAGAGTGACCTATCGCCGCATAGTGCGAGGTTTCCAGCCTCTCGACGCCAACGGAATTGATCAGCGGACGGTCACCCGACCTGTTTTGCATGTCAGATCGGAGGCCGAGCGAGAACCATGACGCCCGATGAGTTAACAGCCTAACAGCTGCGTTTTTCTGTAGCTGAAACGGGTTAAAAAAAAAAAGAAAGCAAGCAGCTACACTTTATATGTCCCTACGTCTCATCAGCAAAGACCTTGGCCAGAAATGGTAGTCGGCGCTGAACTGTCGGCCCGTTTCCGCGACGAGGGCCTAGCGCGAGTACGCGGGATTCGGGTCTGCCATTTCGGCGATTACGAAGCGCGCATTCAGGAGATTTAGTAGTTGCATGGGGTCATTGAATGCAGTTCTGGCAATAGGAACCCCAAATCGATGACTGCTTACGTCGCAAAGCGCGTGCAAATCGAGCGGCAAGGGTCGATGTGATCCTGTCTAGCGAGCAATATACTGAGGGCAGCCGGTATCTGTCGGCGGCGGTTGTGGGTATATATACCTGGCGCATGCAAGGGACGTAGCATCCTCGGCGCTTCTTGCAGCGCTATTGTCGTTAGTAAACAAATGAAGGCGCAACTGGTGTAAAAATAAGAGATTATTTTCGTATTGCTAGCTCAGCTTGCATTTTATGCCGTGCCAACGAGCAGCATATTTCCAGTTATACATAAAACTATACATGTAAACAAACACGCTGGGGTACCATCGTAATCCGCGAATCGTCGGATTCCTGCGGGAGTTGAGGACTCACATACTAAATACTATGTTTACGTTGAAGCACTCACGAGTCATTTTCTGGACAAGAACCAGAAAAACGCAAAGTTTGGCTCAGGAGTCGGTCGCAGTCGTGCGCGTATGCGGCTGCGGGTGAGGCTAGGCGAAGACGGCGGCGGCTGACTCTTGTGCGTACGTGCAGGCAGTGAAGCGCATTCGAATCGCGTTGGGCTTTGCGATGATGGGGCTGGAGCGGTGGCGGCGGCGCGTGCTTTCGCGCACTGGCCGTGACCCGACTGAATATAGTAGTTTTTCAGAAAGGCGTTACCAACCGAAAATAACAAAGTTTGACTAACATGCGCATTTAACAGCATCTCAAGAGGTAGCGCTTCGTTCAAAAGTTTTATCTGCTGCTCTAATGTCGCAAAGTGGCGGAAGGAAACATTGGACATGTCCCTTTTTTATATTCGGGTGCGCTTGTTGCTAAAACAAGCTAACTCTCATAACATACAAATAATATGGCTCTGATTGTATGCTTAAATAATACAGCATTAACCCATTGATTCTGACTTCCTCGACAATCTCTAGACGGAATCCGGAAACAAGTCTATTTCTCTGAGGATCACTAAGGTCATATATGTGTATTGAAAGGTTTTCAAAGAAAAAAGAAAATATGCAAATGAAATCGTTTTGCTGAAGAAAAACCTCTAAGCGACCACCGTCCACGGTGTGCATGCAAGAGTACCGCGACACCGCGAATAGCAGACGACATGGTGCTGGTATGCCATTGTGACGTCAGCGGCCAATGGTTGTCAGACCAGCAAGCTGCTTTCATGTAATAGAGAAAAAAAAATCCTTTCAAAAATATATACTGTACCGAATGAGCTCAAATTTTGAGGAATTACAATTTTACGTGTGGGGCGTAAAATTCCATAATCAGTTCCTGCTCAAATGATAGCTGTCATGGCGCCTTTATTGCAAAAACTCCGACGTCTGTCACAATATTTCCCTTCTGTCGGAGGAGATGTGACACTACTACATAATTACACATGTGTCCATAGGGTTGTGCCACCGTTCCATCACCATGGCGTAGTAGCTCTGGATAACGACAAGAAATTGCGTTGAAGAAAGAAATGGTCGACCCTGTACACGACCCGCTGTCCACTGCAAAAAGTTCGTTTCATGCAACAGTCCAGGATATTTACGTTAGCAATACCATCTTATTAAAACCCTGGAACTATGTAAGCGTCCCCAGAATATTTCGTCTTGAGTGAGACATAAGTTGCTGCTAAGCTTTGTTAGGGAAGCCTGTAGGATTTCTTCTCGGAAGTTTGAAAGGACGGCAAGAAAGCCAATGCTTTTCTTTTGATGCGAAATTCCTTACGAGAAGAGATTGATTTACGAACATGAAAAAAAAAAAAAAAACGAATTTCAAAGGTGCTAGATGCGAAGAACCATTTTTATGAAGCGTCAAGAATTATGTATTCATATTATACCTGTTTTCTCATGCACAGAAGAAGTCCTTGCTGAGGCGTGATGTGCACCCGAGGAACACTTGGACTTCCTCTGCGATTGTAAGTGAGTAGATGCGATGCGCCGACTCCCAAACACATCGAAACAGATTTCGTTAGCCTGTGGCGCACAGAAGCGTAATTTTTTGCCAATATCTATGGCTGTCTGTTTACCGTGTTCTCGCTTCTTTGCTACTCTGACAAATTAGTACTTCTCTAATTAGACATAGTCATTTGCATACACTCGTACGATACCATTTTACGTGAATATGAAAGAAAACCAAACAAGGTTATATGGGGAGCCTCATTCTGGCAGCCAGCGTTTTGACAAGACGAGTTGTCTTCGTATGGACGAAGGCAAGTCCTCTTGTCGAAGCACTGGCTTACTGCGTGAGGCTCGCTGTCAACCCTTGTTTGGTATCATTTTATATTGCGTAGCCATCCTCTTCACCTCTTTCTATTCCGGGCATGTTATGTGAAATATCACGCGGTGTATATATGAGCCCGCTTTAATATCGAGGCCGTAAAAGCTTGCCTTTTCGGCTTAGTTGTCGCCGTGCCAAGAATGACCGCCACCCTTGGCTGCACTCAATTTAAACATGAAGGCAGATATTCTACATAACGTGCTGAACTGCATGGGACTTGCTCTGAAGTTGTGGCTAAAATATTCTCCGAGCTTAACGCTCCGTAAAAGTCCCATTTCCAACGTCGAATGAACACGCGCTGTCCAAAGAAACGACTTCAGTGTTTTTCTTCTAGTGCATATCGGCGAGGAGTTCGTGCCTTATTTTGTTAATGGACTTGTATATCGCCGTAGTTTGAAACGCCTGGCATCAGTGCGTCAGTGGCCTGTGGGATGCAATGGGTAGTTCTGGCGGGATTCCTATGCGTCCTGAAGGTAACGACGTAGACGTCTTCTTCATTTACACAGTGCAGCACAGCCTCTAGCACGGTATCGTGGAGAAGCTTGGAGAGCCTCATTTCAGTTGTCTAAATAAGTTCTACAAGGGGTAGTACTAAATCACTTGTTTTCAGAGAAGAATCAACTGCTTAAAATGAGCTTTTCCTGCTCCACAATGCCCAGCTGGTCTTCTTCGCAAGAAGCCAGCCATGTAAGCCGGGAGAGCATTGCGGATGAGGCTCGGATTAGAAAGGAGATTAAAAAAAAAAAAACAGCGACAGGGTAGCAGAAAAGGCTGTATGCAAGATATGTATAACGGTTTAGAAGAACGTCAATTTGGGCTAGATGGTGCATACAGTTGGAGATTGAAATTAATAGAGCTAGGAACAAACACAAGAAAGAAAGACGCAGGACGAGCGTTTGTCCTGCGTCGTTCGCTTTTGTGTTTATCACTTCTTAGCGCTATTATATTCAGTTCCGAACAATATGTATAACGATCAGGGCAGTTAGAACCCGACGAATCAGAGCAGAAGCGGTACAAATAAAGTATTGGTAGTGTAATGAGCTTGTTGCTCTGATAATGACCGAGGGTTATGAGCCTGAGAAATAGAGAGATATGGGTGCGGGGTGGGAAAAATTGTGAGCTCCACGCCTGAATTCTAGACAGGACTGCGATATGGCTTTCCCGATCGCAGGGCCCTCGTCACACAATGATGATCTGCCCAGAAGATCGCTTAGCCTGGTTAGCAGTTTCGCGGTCTAGCTGATTACATAGCTCATTTTTTACAATCTATGAAGACTCAGGGGTCAACCCTAATGTGAATGTATGGTGATCTATTAGGGTGCAATTTGGGCTTGTTGGTATCACATATGTCAAACAAAAGTAGCGCAGGGACAGGCCAGGGACGAGAAAAGATGCACACGAGCGCTCGTGTGTCTTTTCTCGTCCCTGTCCTGTCCCTGCAATATTTTTGTTTGGTATTGTGTTCAGTATCCAAGCGCGCCATATCTACATTTGAGTGTACATAGGGGATATGGTTCGCTTTTCAAAAGCACTGAGGGCGGCTTGAGGGTCAATGTAAATAACATACTACTGAGTCGGGGGAACATGAGCGAATTTCTGGACAGCATGCAAAATCGAAATAATCTCAAGGTAGCTCTGGTTGGGGGATCTATAGGTACGCACCTCTAGTGGAATAGAGCGTGTCAGGGGAAAACGGGGAATATATGAGCTGGGCTGCAGTACCGAGAGATTCGCGTATGGAGGTGTGACTGTAACTGTGTAATGGCGGCATGTGATGGTCAGCCTGGGCCTATCTGCGCCCAGAGTGAAGGATTAGTGCATGCTACGTGAACTCGGTGGGATAGATACGGAGATTGGCGACGTATGAAGGTGCAGCAATGCGCATGTGATAGACGTGAGCTTGAGAAAGAATCCATCTATCTTTGCGCTATGGAGGACCGGTGAGCAAGTTGGCAATCGTGGTGAAGATTAAGATTGTATAAGCAAAAAGAGTGCGTGAACGAGCGCCTTCCCTGGACTTGCATTCGATGTCGACGTACGGTCGTGAGCAAATGTGATACACAACACGCCGCTGGTGGCAGAGTTGGGGAAAACTGCATCGAAATGCCATCGAGTGGCAGCGGCAGGGACAACTATATATACAGCGACACATGCATGTCGATAAAATAGAGCACCGCCACAAATGATTCCATTCCAGATGACTTTGGCTAGAGGCCGTAGAAATGCAATTTTCCTAAGGTCCGCCACCGGCTGCCAGTTGTATACTACCGCGCATTGCACAATTGCCGGCGCGCTGCAGACTGCTTCTACCAACTAAACCGCGGTATCCTTGCAGCTCAAATTTCGCACCGAAATAGCATTTTGTCGTTAGTATTTTTATCATTAAATTTTTTGGGGATACTTGCCTGATTCGATCAGAAGAAGTCGGATGTTCCCATTGTATGCGGCGGCGCGGCGATGCCGGTGCCATCGATGGGACAGTGGCTCCTCTGCATCGCCTCCACCGCATACAATGGGAACATCCGACTCCTCCTCATCGAATCAGGCAAGTATTCCAAACAAATTTAATATTAAAAAATACTAACGACAAAATGTCATTTCTGCGTAAAATTTGAGCTGCGAGGATACCACGGTTTAGTTGGTAGAAGCATTCTACAGCGCGCCGGCAATTGTGCAACCCGCTATACTTTTGCTCACTATACGTAAAAAATGTTTCGATGCTGCGTCAGTTATCCGCTAGTTTGAGGATAGCACGCAATCGTCCTCGGGTGATTGGCTGCTCTGGCGCATGCAGGGCTGCTTGCATGGTTAAGGTCGGCAGTAAGGGCGATCCCTTTTCCTCAGACTAGAGTTTGTAGTCAGCTAACGTCGCCAAGGAAAACATTTTCGATAAAAAAGTCCGGCTAAGCTGAGCTTACGGCTCAGCTTAATTGGTTTCAATTCAGCGAAAACAGGAGATTAACCAGACAGTCATTTGTCACTGTATTTACACGCAAATATCGTTGACAACGAATACAACAAGAGTGGAGAGTTTGCGCCTGGATGAAAACTAAAAAATATATTATGATTATAACAAGAAATCGTATCTTTAACCAAGTACTGATCGGATCTAACACAGTGTGAAGCGTCATGTAGGCGTGAAGCATCCCAAGATGTCGCTGTGAAGCGGGCTGCGCCAACGTGCCGTCGCCCGTAGCTGCACAGTGCCACCTTCCAGCCTTTGCTCACGGTTATTTTTTTTTTTTTTACTTTTTACCTCGTCTCATTTTCCGGCCTCTAGATTGCCTAAAAATTGGTTTTCCTCGCAACTTACAAGTCTGGTGCCAGAGTATCTTAACATCAAGCGAAAACAAAAACGTGTTATATTCCAATATTGGTTGTGTGCCATAGTTTCAGCCCAATCACACTGAGCATTAAGTAAGGTTGGAACCCTCCAGCCAATTCCAGAATCACAGTAACGCGCCGCTGTTTTAAACCATGTAGACCTTCTAGACAACAACTAAATATTGTAGGGTGGTTGTAATTCACACAAACAGTAAAGATGCTGTCAATGCATTCGTAACGCATTCAGCAAGCGACGTCTGTGAAAAGAAACCAGACAGTTGCCTTTTCACATAATCACTGATTTTTATCTCCCCCTCCCTCTTGCAAAACGCAGCTGTCATTGGCCGAGGACAAGGGGGAACAAGGCTGTCATGGTTTTAATTGCCTGCTAATGGGAAAAGCCTAGCAGAAAACAAAAGCTATGTGGGGAAACTTGTGCACATGCGCTTACTTTCGTTGTTTTTCGTGCTCTGTGCCGTCAGACGAAGCTGACAAGCTCGACTCTCGCGGAATACTATTAAAGAATTCGGCGGGTGCCAGATGTCTTTTCGTTGGTGAACCTCGATTGTTGTTGGAATGTGTTCATGTCTTCCTGGCGCGAACAAAGAAAGCCGACGTCACAGCTTAGCGGCTACGCGGAACGTTTACTATAATGTGATTATCCCTCCCCTCCCAACTGTCCTCCCGTTTTCACTCACTTGCACCTGCAATAAGAGCTGAGCGAACTAGCGCCGTAGTTCCCACTTACGAGCTTCCTCCCTGAACTGCAGCCACATTCACTTACACGTGGAAAAATATTGGCACCAGTCCTTGGCTGGTAAAATGTGATCGAAGTGAGCGGACGTACGCATCGACATCGCGCAGCGAAATTAAATCACATATAGAACTCGCAGAAACACATATCTTTGAAATACCACGGAGAAGGAGATGCTGTTTCATGAAAAGCAGAGGTTCCCCCACCAAAAAACGTTAAATAAATGGACTTAAAACAAAATAAAAATGTGTGGTTGATAAAGATAAACTACGAGTTCATTACATTCGGGTGATGTACATATAACGCTAATGTAAGGAAGGTTCGAAAGTTTTTGCAAATATATCTGAGGTAAAATTCATCCTGCATCTGTAGGTTGCCCTATTTCAGCAATGCATGCGTGCCGCTCAATGTTTTGGTCCCACGCATACACAAGCGACAACAAAAGGAAGGTTGTCACTAGAGAAACCTTTAAGCCCTCTTCTCGTTACGTCACTCCCAAACACTCACGTGGTAGCAGCGATGACATGGCCGTACAACATATTTTTCTCAATATTCGCTTGCTACCTGGGGTTTTTGTGCGAGCATTTGTGGCTAATTTCATTTACTTCTTGTAGTATCACGCGTTCCTAGTGAGGTTGGTTTGGCGGATGCCTGGCACGAGGACGCTAGCGTTGGTGCATGTATATCTATAGACATCTTATATGGACGTCCCGAGTCAACCGAATACGCAAAAACATACAGGAATGGAAAAATTGTTCTCTCTCTGTCATAGTCAAGCATAGATATTTAAGCATGAGATTTTCTGCTTTGACGGAGTAGCACAGTCTGTAGTCGGAATAGTTGTTGCAAGGTGTAGCCTCAGCCAAAGTTCAACGCAAGAGTGCAATGCCCCAGACAGACATATAGACTAGACGGAAAGGTCGTAGAGCAGCGCCTCCCCAATTTAATGTATGCAGATGATATTGTGCTGTTAGCAGATAGCCAGGAAGACTTGCAAACTCTAGTAAAGAACTGCGGAGACAAAGGGGACGAGGCTTCAGTTGTAGAGCAGTTAAGTCGGGTCTGGTGATTTTCAACGGCTCAACTGATCAGGGTCCTAACATGCAAGGCCATAAAGTACCCAGAGTGGCAAAATATAAATATCTCGGAGTATGAGTAAACAAAGGATTAGCATACATTGAAAAGAATGACCAATCACGTAGGGAAAAAGGACGCAGAAATGCCGGGATATGTGAAGCATAGGGTATTGTTGGGATACAACAGGTATCAGGTGTTGAGGGGTATTTGGAAAGGAATTATGGTGCCCGGGCTTACTTTCAGAAATGTGGTTTTGTGCCTAAAAGTAGAGGTACAGTCGACATTAATTAAACCAGAAAGCCGTCGGACGATTAGCACTGGGTGCCCATGGCAAAACCCCAAATGAGGCGTAACAGGAAAATATGGGCTGGACATCTTTTGAAGTATGGGAAGCTCAGAGTAAAATATTATATGAGGAACGCCTGAGGAAATTGGACAGTAACAAGTGGGTAGCTAAAGTATTTAAATAACTATACCTAAAGAGCGTTGACTCACAATGGAGGCAAAGAACTAGGAAACTAACCAGTAAGTATGCTGGTCACAAGGACGAAGAAATAAAGAGCGTTAAGCAAAAGGTGAAAAACACAGAAGGTAAATATTGGATAAATTCTGTGGAAAAGAAACAGAGTGTAGAACTATACCGAAAGTGGAAAAGGCAGATCAGGAAGGAAGCTTTTTTTATAATTCGAGAGGCAGTGCCCTACTTTTTGAAGCTAGATCAGGGTATCTTAGAACACGCAGCTACAAAAAGAAATTTAACCATGAAGATGACCCATGTGCAGTATGTGATAAATCCACACAAACAATTAACCATCTTATACTCGAATGTGATGGTATCCATCTTGAAGTCGTTGCAGGCACAGTCACTCTTCCTGACAACCTGGGGTTTAGAGATACCAGTGGCCGGGTGAATGAACCTGCGATGGAAGCTAGCAAAATACGATTGAAAAACTGGTGACTTAAAAGCAGAAAAGTCACATAATCTTAGTAATGTAGAAAAAACTTCAGTACATAAAATGATGGTATAGTTACCCGTTCTAAAGCAATATTAAGATATAAGGAAAAAAACGAGCGTGGTAGCAACTGCTGCCACCCCATTTCAAAGGGGACGCTCCAATAATCCATCAATCCATCCATCCATCCATCCATCCATCCATCCATCCATCCATCCATCCATCCATCCATCCATCCATCCATCCATCCATCCATCCATCCATCCATCCATCCATCCATCCATCCATCCATCCATCCATCCACCCACCCGTCCGTCCGTCCGTCCGTCCGTCCGTCCGTCCATCCATCCATCCATCCATCCATCCATCCATCCATCCATCCATCCATCCATCCATCCATCCATCCATCCATCCATCCATCCATCCATCCATCCATCCATCCATCCATCCATCCATCCATCCATCCATCCATCCGTCCGTCCGTCCGTCCGTCCGTCCGTCCGTCCGTCCGTCCGTCCGTCCGTCCATCCATCCATCCATCCATCCATCCATCCATCCATCCATCCATCCGTCCGTCCGTCCGTCCGTCCGTCCGTCCGTCCGTCCATCCGTGGTACGTAACGCGGTAGAGTAATTGCGTTTTTGTTTAGTTTTGTAATCAATCAATTGCTTCCTTTAAACGGTAATGCTTCGGGCAATTTAATTACTTTTTCTTTATAGATTACCGGTAATGAGCTACTTCATTTTTTTTTTCATAAATAAGTTGCAAACAATGGTACAGGATTGGGAAACTTAACTGGGCGCCAAAGCATCGAACTAGCCCGCGTGTTTCCTTTGTGACAGAGCGACAACGGACCAGCAGGGAAAGAGCATCGCTTGTGTCCATGTTTGTCGCACGGCCAGGCCACCGCCATCTGACTATACCCACTGCAGGGCGAAGGCCTTTCCCATATTTCTCCACTTAGCCCGGTTCTGTGCTAGCTGCATCCACTTGACTCCTGCGAACTTCTTAATCTCATCCGCCCACCTAACTTTCTGCCGCCCCCTGCTGCGCTTTCCTTCCCTTGGAATCCAGTTTGTTATCCTCAGCGACCATCGGTTATACTCTCTTCGCACTACATGTCCTGCCCATGTCCATTTCTTCTTCTTAATTTCTACTAGAATGTCGGTAACTTGAGTTATTTCTCTGACCCACTCTGCACGCTTTCTATCTCTTAATGTTACCCCTACCATTTTTCGTTCCATAGCCCTCTGGGTTGTCCTCAACTTAAGTAGAACTCTCTTGGTTAGCCTCCACGTTTCAGCCCCATAGGTGAGTACAGGCAAGATGCAACTGTTGTATACTTTCCTCTTGAGCGATACCGGTAAGCTGCTAGTCATAATCTGCGAGTGCTTCCAAATGCGCTCCATCCCAATCTTATTCTTCTTGTTATTTCCTTTTCATGGTCCGGATCTGCGGTTACTACCTGTCCTAAGTAGACATATTCGTCCACTACTTCCAGTATTTCGCTACCTAATGCAAACTGCTGTTCCTTCCCGAGGCTGTTGAACATTACCTTAGTCTTCTGCATATTGATTTTCAAGCCTACCTTTCTACCTTTCCTGTCTAGGTCATCAATCATTATTTGCAGTTCATCCCCCGAGTTGCTTAGCAAGGCAATGTCATCAGCAAATCGCAGATTATTGAGGTATTCTCCATCTACCCTTATCCCTAACTGCTCCCATTCCAAGTCTCTGGATACTTCCTCTAAACAAGCTGTGAATAGTACTGGAGAGATTGTGTCTCCTTGCCTAACACCTTTCTTTAAGGAAATTTTGTTACTTTCTTTATACAGAACTATGGTTGCTGTGCAGCCACTATATATATCTTCCAGCACTTTCACGTACGGCTCGTCTACCCCCTGATTTCGCAATGCCTGCATCACCGCCGAGGTTTCAACTGAGTCAAATGCTTTTTCGTAATCAATGAATGCTATGTATAAGGGCTGGTTATATTCCGAGCATTTTTCTATCACCTGATTGATGGTATGGATATGATCGATAGTAGAGTACCGTTTCCGAAACCCTGCTTGATCCTTTGGTTGATTGCAGTGTAAGGTTGTCCTGATTCTATTAGCGATTACCTTAGTAAATACCTTATACGTAACAGACAGTAAGCTGATTGGTCTGTAATTTGTAAGGTCCTTAGAGTCCCCTTTCTTGGGAATGAGGATAATGTTTGCATTCTTCCATGGTTCCGGTACCGTCGATGACACCAGGCACTGCGTATACAGGGTGGCCAGTTTCTCTAGCACGATATCCCCCCCCCCCCCCGTCCTTCAGCAAATCTGTAGTTATCTGATCCTCTCCAGCTGATTTCCCCCTTTTCATAGTTTCTAATGCTTTCTTGACCTCGTCCTTCGTAACTGGTGGAACGTCCGACTGTTTTTCCCTACCGCCAATCTCCTTACGGCCCCGACTACTTTGGCTACTGTAGAGATCTGTATAGAACTCCTCGGCTACTTTGACTATCTTTTCCATATTAGTGATGATGTTGCCCGCCTTGTCCCTTATCGCACACATCTGGTTTTTGCCTATGCCCAATTTCTTCTTTACCTTTTTAAGGCTTCCCCCGTTCTTTTCAGCATGCTCAATTTTCTCCATGTTATACTTCCTTATATCGGCCACCTTGCGCTTATTGATTAGCTTTGACATCTCGGCCAATTCGATCTGGTCTGTTGGATCGGAAGCTTTCATCCACTGGCGTTTCTTAATCAAATCTTTCGTCTCCTTAGACAGCTTACCGGTATCCTCTCTAACTATCCTACCGCCTACTTCTACCGCGCACTCAGTAATGATATCTCTGAAATTATTGTTCCTTGCCTCTAGGGTAATGTCGCCATCCTCAGTTAGAGCTGAATACCTATTCTGTAGCGAGATCCTGAACTCTTCTGCCTTCCCCCTCACCGCTGATCAATACTCGATAAAGCAATACTTCTGTAATTAGTTTCTAACGACGCATCGAAACATTGCCTGAGAGGCTTAAGGCAATGTACATTAGGTCCACCTTTATTCTGAGAGAAGCGGTTCTGTGGCGGAGTGGTTGCGTGCTCTCCTTACACTGTGAAGGAGCTATGTTTGCACCGCTGATTCTTTACTATCTTCTGAGTTTCGCGTTAAAAACACAACGCCGACATCGGCTTTTCTGTGACACGGGGCCCTTAACTTTATCGCGTTAAAACTGATATGCGAGTTATTTTAAGCATATGCAGACATAATTAATAAACGGAGCATGATCAGACATCAAAGATTCTTTTACACTCAACCCTTTTAAAAACTGTGTAGTAATGACACGATGGGGCTCGTAGGGATCCTTAGTGTCATACCTCGCGTGCGCATGTTTTTCAATTTCTGCCGTGACATGCATGACCGCACATACAACAAAACAGTGCGCCCCGTTTACTTACTTGCGCACGCAAGTATATTCCCCGTTAAAGTACATTGTGTGTAGTTACAATTCTGATTTTGACACTCCTGGGATATTTTTCAATCATGCGACACGATGCAACAGTGTCCGCCGTGTTCGCCCGCTTGGTGTGCTAGATATTTGTGCAGCTAGGATTTGAGAAATCCGTGTATACATTTCCTCTTCCTTGTGAGAGACATGAGAACAAAGTTTGTCGCTGAGATAATTGAGGCTGTTGAATACTTCCCTATTCCTTTTACTCGTTTGTTGAAAAAGTTAAAAACTACTGGTATGCAACAAGAAGTTTGGCTATAGACTGGTTTGCGGGTTCTGCTATTTGACCTTTTGTTTGCTTGCTCTGTGCACGTCCCTCGCAATATGCACGCCAGAGAGAATGACATCTTCAGGACAACAACGGAAAGGCTTTTTATAGTTACTAAACAAATTGATACCTCATATCAGACAGTGCTGGTAGTTCCTGTGTTGTTCCTGGAAAACACTTCCTCCTTCTTTCTAATGGCGCCTTTACTTGTCATGAACCCAGGTATTTATATAGGTTTTGATGCCAGCGCTCTCGTGCGTGAGATTTACCTTCTCAATCAGTAAGAAATGCGAAAGGTCGCTTTTAATTATGAAGTTTCGTTGCCTGCAGAAACAGAGAAAATACTTCTCGCAGCGGCTTATTGAGAGCGGTAGTGAGATATTACTGTAAAAAAACTTCCTATTAGGCACTGTTTTTTCATGCTTATAAGAAATAAATAAAAACAAACATCCTTGCTTGTGTTATTGAAAGACGGACACAATGCCTATTCACATATACTCAGCGCAAATGCGTTGCAGCTCCAGATATGTCTACATGAGGTTAAGGAAAGGCTTACCTCCACTTATGTTTGTCTTGTTGCTGATGCTGCGAAATTGTCAAGGGTTGCGCTACAGCGTGGTTGGTTTTGGTTTGCATTTTTTTTTTTATGTTTAGAAGGTGCTGGCGTGTATGCATATAATTGGCGATTCAAATAAACTGTTATTTGTAAGTCAACGCCATGTTGCATCTTTTGTTGTTTTTTTATCATCAAGCTGCACTTTTTTCATTACAGGGACATTTTCACTATGGGGCCATCAGGGTAATTCGCTTGATGAGAACATAGGACAACAGCTTGATATTCTCCTTTGTCGTTAAAATAATCAGGAACAAATAAGCATCAAATAAATTTTTGTATGGAAGTCTTAGAGCACTAGATACTGCGTTTTTGCTCTGCATCTCGCGGGAAAACAAGTATACAGGAGTTCAAATCTCTGCTTTCCTTCGCATGTGGAAATAAATCAAGACGGTTGATATTTCTTTTAGCATCTGGGATGCGATAATGATCTGCGGGAGCAGTCATTCGCAAGTTGGACTCATACTCGAGCAGCAGCAGAGGCTTTTAAACGTCAGTCGTGCTCAGAAAATCATTTGCCCAAACCTTGTCTACCTAGCTGGCATTGACATGTGGGTCTTTTCACATGTGCGGGCTTACTTTGCGCTGCAGTAACTTCAAATGAGTAGGCCGAAGTGCCGTAAGCTCGTCTTTAATAAACGAACGTCCATTTTCAGTCGCTAACTCATACAACAAGCATGCTCCACATATATATTTGTTCTGTCATAAATTATTCCTGATGGTCTGCCCTGGCCGCTTTGTAGTGCGATGCCACGGACTATGAAATGGATCGCTAGTGACGTAGGCGGACATGCACGACTATACGTATACCTGTGGAGGTACGTCGGTTCAAGAAACTGAGATGTTTTGCCCAATGCTCCGAAAACTCAAGCTCTTAATGTTTCTGATACGGCTACAAAAAGCAAGTTCATGCATTATGCTCCTCAGAGAGACAGGGTGGTCCATATGAACACACGATGTCTGCCTGGACGTTTAACGCAGAATTATGCCGTAAATATGCGCCAAAGCAACTCTGAAACCCTCGACCAGAACATTTGCTTCTTTCACCCGGGTTTAATGAGGTGCCTACCACCATTATTCGGGCACCAAATGCCTCGAAACCTTGGTGATCGAATGTTTAAGTGCAACCGTAGACATGCGCTGGTGAACTAAGCAGAAAGTAGTTTAGGTATCCGTAAGTACTCAAGTAGGGACGCAAAGCTATTGACGAATTGACAGCTGACAGTAGTGCTATCAATACACTGTCGATGGTATCGTTAACACTGTAAATAGTAAGATCACTTTTATTATTACACACAGTGTAATCGATTGCGTTATAACTAATGGTACTATTGCTGGTATTACTACCGTAAGATTATGGATAGTACTGTGAATATTTATGCAGTTGTTGTTGAGCGATATTGCCGAAACATTTCCGATAACTTTCAGCAATTCTCAGTACGAATTTCAGCAGAGCCATCCATGATGCCTGGATGGTGAATATAAGTAATGGTGGAGGGGAAACGAAGGCGAAGATGGCAGAGAGGAAAATACTTTTGCTTTTATTACGGGTTAGATGCAATGAACTGCTTAAGGGTCGCTACCTGAAATCTGTTTGGCTCACGTTTTATAGTGGGCAATATGTCACACACAAACATCATACGGTGATGTCAAAATGGCATTTCATGACGTAAAAAACGTGCCACCATTGCCGTAAAGGACAAAGGTTCGGCGCCACATCTGGGACCCCGCGTAAAGAAGATGGCGAATTTGACGTGGATTATAGGCGGCTGTTACCTCACCGCAGTTGGGTAATCACTGACTCGGGGTGGTAAAGTAAGGTGCGGCATCTTGCCTTGTTTGCAAGAGGCATTGCAGCGACGTCATGAGGCTACTTTTCAGCTGCGCAACCTTTTAGAAAATTAATGATGAATACTCAAATTTACAGCCGCACGAGGGAACTAGCTGTCTGTCCTCCCATTGATCAACGTGGTTGTTGTTAAGCGCAACAATGTCAGTCTGCTAACTCAGCCGGTTGATCTACGCGAAACGAGGCATTTCAGAGAGCCCCGCGATGCTTTCGAACTATCTGTCTGGACAATTCGTGAGTGCGACAACCTGGTGAGTAATATGGTGCTGTGGCTCTGCAAGGAACTTCGCGGTGACAAGTAAATAGGGATCACCAAAGACTACCTTAAATGTCGGGCCAAAACCAGGCAGTGTCGCTGCGTGGTTGTGGCTAGCACTATGCATTCACTTCAATAATAATAAAATTAAGTGCCTTCCCACGATGGAAAAAGCAAACAAAATTACTGACAGCTTCTTTTTGAATAAAGCAACGTATGTGTCATGTACACGGCACATGTTTGCTTGAAAAATGTGATGCGTTTAATGTAAACTTTTGCTCAGGTATGCATGCAAGCTCACCGTTTGTTGTTTTATCAAAAAAAAAAAAAAAAAGTGCTCCAGAGCACGTTTTGACAGTACACGCTAATCATATGATGTTAACTGAAATTTTGTGTTGATTGTTTTTTTTTTAATCAGCAAGGAAATAGTATCCCTTTATTGCTTTGAATTTTACCCTTTCGACAATAAGATGTGCGCTATCATTGCGTAGTCCTAGCTTCTTGCTGCAATTTCCTTCGACATCCTTCGCTCTTTCTTACCCTTTTCTCCATTTGTTCCCCTCTCAACGTGTACCGTAGCCTACTCTCTGCTTTTCCGTTTTTCTATTTCTCTCTCTCTTTCTCTCAGACATCTTGCGCGTTTCGCAAGAGCCTTCTCGCACCTGCGCATAGAAATTGAAAAGACTTAGTGTAAGGCCCAGCGTGTGCCTTCCATACATACTACACGCGAGCACGCGCGCGTGTACTTTCTCTCTCTCTCTCCCTCTCCCTGGTCTTTTCTGCGCTCTACACAACACAAGCCGACAGAAGATCTTATAAACTTAGGCACACTTGCTGTCCTGACGGGAGCTAGTCATAAAGTGGCTGTGCGAAAATGGTGGGCAGCACAGCCGGTAGATAACACTAATTGATACTTCGAGACTGCGAGCGTTGTCCTCGGACATGGACCATGCCGGCTGCGCGTGCTCCTCTTCGCTAGTGCTGGGAGCTACTTCCCAAATCTGTCTATTCCTTCTGTTTGCGACGAGGTGTTTGACCGTTTTATATCGTGCATTCAAATGTCGCTGAGAAGTGAATGCGTGAGGTCCTCGGCGTTTATGAGGAGTAATGACATTTTTCTCTCCCATTCTGCGATCCACCAGTGCGAATACTCCGCTGCCGCTCTTGAGCTCTAGCTGTAATGCTCCTCGCGTCTCGTAAACTCGCTCAACCTCTCTGTGCTTAGCTGCTACCGAAGGTCCGACCGCAAGTATGTCATGATACGTTAGCTGAGACCGCAGCGCCGCAACATATTCCACTCGCCCTTACTGCAGCTCTAATACCGCTGTCACACGGGCATTTCGAAGGCCCTCGAACCGACTTCCTATGGACTCGAAGGCCTTCGAAAAATGCCACACGGGCGTTTTCAATGGCCATTGAATCCATAGTCTATCGAGTCAATGGAACAGCTCAGAACTCTATCGAGATCTCGAAGGCCTTCGAACGTCGCGCAAGGTTGCTAGCGTTGACCCGAGGAGCGTCACGCACACACGTGGACAGCGCGTTTACGATACAAAAACGTGAACAAGCGTTATTATTTTATATCTTTAATTTACGCGGTAAAATATTAATACCGGTAATAGTTTTAAAATAGTATCGCTCTTTTTTTAGGCGTATTATTTATGTACTCTTCTCTACTACTATCTGTAGCATGCGCCGCCGAGAAAAACAAACACAATGAAAAGCACAGTCGTATGAACGCCAACGCGTTAAAAAAAAAAAAAAAAACAGTTGTCCTTGAATTATACCAAAACACCTGCAGTTACAGAAAAAAGGAAACAGTTATATTTTATTTTGCATTTATAGAGAGATTTTAGTTCTTTAAGCAAAACCGAAAGCAACGATAGTGGCGCCATAACAGTTTGGCGACAAACACTAGAACTATTTCAATAGCCTTCGAGTTTTGCCGTGTAGCAGCGGCACAACTCCTTCGAGTTCGATCGCGATTGGAAATCTCGAAGGCTATCAACTCCATCGCCTTTGAAAATGACCGTGTGACTGGGGTATAAGAATCCGCATCACGGAATGCAACGCAGTGGATCGGTTCCAGGACATTGTCATTGTTTATACTTGGCGTCAATATATAGCAGCACACGATAGCGCTTTTTTTTTTCATCATTGCTTTTCTGTTTTTCTTTAGATTGCCTAACCCGTTTGTGTGCTTACGTAACCTGACACCGCCCTTACTACACAAGTCACGCGTACGTCATAATTTGAACAAAATGGCGAACTGTTTAGAATAAGGCCCCAGGTGACCGAACTGTGATTGAAGTGCGAAAATTCGTTTTGCTCCTTACGAGTGAAAGTCAAAGCACAAAACACTCGGTAAAATTTGGTTTGGTTTGTGGGGTTAAACGTTCCAAAGCGGCTCAGACAAGGAGAAACGCCGTAGTGGAGGGCTCCGGAAGTTTTGACCACCTGGGATTATTTAACGTGCACTGACATCGCACAGCACACAGGCGCCTTGCTTTTCGCCGCCAGCGAAAAGCGGCCGCCGAGGCCGGGATTCGATCCCGCACCCTTGGGAACAGTAGTCGAGCGCCGTAACCACTGAGCCACCCCGGATGGGTGACTCGGTAAAATTAAAGCGCCAGCAGTGTTTACATTAGGTCCAGTGCTTACACTTGCGTGCAGGTTGTTGTGTTGTTCTTTTATCTCCAATGTCGCACAGCTATAAGCGAGCCCTAGTCTGGGTGAAAACCATACTCCGTCCCAATGAATTAGCGGAGCGTGGTGATAGGGATCCGACCAACTATGCCCGGAACGAAGTCGTGTGCGTGTACGGTTGGTTACACCGAACGTCAGAGACTCCGTCTGGCGCCGACAGGTGTTTCCGCGCAGCGTATTCCGTCGAGGTGCTCGCGTCGCGATTCCCGCAAACTCTGCAGCCGTCGGGCTGAGCGCACGCGGCGTTCAAAAGATCCCGGGCAGACGCGAGCGCCATCCGGCGCTCGAAGCGCGAGGTCCCCGCACGCCGGCCGCGCATCCCCCTTTCTCCCCCGCGATTGCCACCGCCTCGGCCAACCCCCTCCCGAACAGCGGCGCGCAGACCGAGGTTTCGGATCGACGGTATCCGCTCGCGTGGCTTCAGCTCGCCAGTGCCACATGGACCGCTGAAGAAGGGCGCTCCTCGCTCCTTCGGCCGTCTCGCCCAGTGTGCATCGAGACAAGCACGCTTTGCTACAGCCCGGTCCCGGCGTCAGCGCACGATGTGACACTGGTCATGCCCAGCAGCATGTCACGGCCGCCCCTGCTGTGTGCGACGCTGCGCTGCTGTTCTTCGTCCGTTGCTGCCGCCGCCCCGGTGTTCGTGCGAGCCGTGTCATTCATTCCCGCGGCTTCCGCTGAAGTCGGTGACGAGGGAAAGTGAACGTGCCACGTCGTTCTCTTCCGTGCCGGCTATAAACCGCGCGCCGACAAGATGAATCTGGAGCCCGAAGAGGTAAGCCGGCCTCCACTTGTGCGCTGCCGAAGCCACCGTTCTCTCTGGCTGGTGTTGAGTTTACTTCTGCTTATTCTTGCGCCCTGCTTCGGGACCGACGGAAACGCAACTTCCAAAATGCAAGTGATACTTGCATTTCCGGAATTTGTTTTCCACCACTTTTCTCCTTGTCGCATACGGAGAGCCCTCTCACTTCTATGCTTTGCGTCGAGCGTAAAGGACGGAGCGCGCAGTCAGGGAAGCTAACTGTGTGGTCGTTCTTTTTCAGCCAAATGAAGAAAAAAATGTGTACGGAGTGTGCAAAGGGTAAAAAAATATACACAAAGTCTAAAGTGGACGATGTGGCTGTCTTGCTTAATTGGTGGCCAGTCAAGTTTTCTGACTGATGGGAAGCAGGCTGAAGGTGCTTATACTTGTAGTTATACACTATTTTTCGGGTGGTATAACTAAAAACCTGTCTCTGTAGAAAAAAAAATGAAAAACCCGACCAATTTATCGCTTTTCTCCAGCGTACAAAACGAAGAAAAAAAAGACGAAGAACTTCAACCATTCATTATTTTTTTTTTTGACTCCATATTATTTTCACCTCGTGGAAACAGAAATCAAGTAGGATTTTGTTTTTTCTACATCGTGCGCGTTTAAGTCAACCCACTCAAGGAGTCCACGGAAACAGCACTTGGTACTCGTAATGGCCAAGCCATCGGATACATGGCATATAATGCGCTTGATGTCATATCCTAAGAATTTCTTTGCCGAATTGCATTCGCTGTTGGTACAAGGGGAGGCATTTCTGGCACAAAAACCTCCGAGCAGCAATGAAGGTTGCAGTAAGGGAACACGTTCTGCGAATGTAGGAAGATGGAGGGGGGGGGGGGGGGGGGGGGGGGGTACACCGCCTAGTCTGCAAGCCGCAGCAGTGAGAACTGTTGTTTGAAGGCAACGGTTAAGATCGGCATGATATATGCCAGTGCTACGGTCATTAAAAGTCCTTTCTTATCTCATTATCCCTGTTTACATTTGAAATTTCTTCAGTTAATTTGTATTTGGACTGGACGCTAAAACTTACCTACAGCATAATATGATTTTGCGAATTCTTCGTCCCCCCCCCCCCCCCCCCCCCCAACGATTGTCGCCAATTTGTGTCGGCTTTACCGGGAAGTTAAAGCCGGTGTGCGCTGTTCAAAGCGTACAGGATGCGTCGAGATAAACTACTCCATAATCGTGCTCTATCTGGACTCATTACCTTGACATAGCACGCACGCTTAATTCATTCCACCCAGTACAAGAGTTCTTATACCACTACTTATAGTCGTTCGCTGCCTGCCTGGTATTAATTGTGAGGTGCTGGCGCAGCAGAATCCGATGAGCGTGTCCTGCTGCTTAGGAGATCATCCAATTAGACAGCGTACTTCGCTGAAAAGGAACTGAAAAAAAAAAAAAAAAGCGGTTCAATAACACTTCCTGCACCGAGTCGTTCTGTATACATGATTTTCCTCTGTAGTAAGGACACTGACATTTCCATGTCACGGTGAACAGAACGAAATTCTGTGCGACTTCGACATGAAAAGAATGCGTAAATGACACTTATTACGCGAACACTGTTGCTAGATTTTACAGTAGCAATATTTCTGTTTTCTTTTTATTTTCCTGACTTAGTGAGAAATTATCTCTCCCTGCTTACGTGCACAGAAACGGCTGTTTTCGGACCCCTCTTTAGGTGAGAATGCCGCGTTGTGCACATAAAACTCCTCGCGCGCAGCATTGCGCACTCGAACACTTGGGGCTATCAAGTCCATAAAACCCCACTAAGAGACAGCAAAGTTCAGATAGAAAGCGACGAGGCGTCAAAGTGCGCAATTTTCGGGGAGAAAATTTCAGTTAGAAAACACTGATGCCGAGTTTTTCCCGACATTCGTTATGCATTCGATCCACGGTATTGGCTGGACTGGCCATGAATTTAGACCGGTTATTGTAAAGCAACAAGGACATCGGCGATACTCGTTACGACTTCGAGACAACGTCGGCTTCCAAGCACCTGCTGCAGATCCCATTGCTGCCGAGAGCCCGACGTACCGGGAGGGGTCAACACTGAGATCTTAGTATATATGGTCGCGTTTAAACGCAAGCGGCGGAAGAATGGCTGAGTAAGTTCGTGCGTATCCCGTCACCAAGCTTTGACGCGGCGCGCATGTGGAGAGCTGCGAGCATGACTGGTGCAGAAAATCCGAATACGCCTGGCACTCACCTGTTGATGCACACTTCTCAAATGTGGGCGCAATTTAACATAAGTGGGAACTCGGTGTTCCTTGTCGTCTGGATGAATGTAAACCGCTCCTTGTTGGTCCAGCCGCAAAACATGCCTTTGGCGGCCTGACCTTCAGCAAGCTACAAATGCAATATTGGTGTATATAGTAATTTCTGGGGCGTACCATCGCAGACTGCTACCTATATTTGCTAAATTATTACGCGATTTAACTGTTTACCGTTCGGGTCCTTTTACATGTGGCTCCCTCTCGAATAAATGTGTTCGTTAAAAGCAGCAGAAATAATGACATCAAATGCATATTGATGCTTTTACAAAGCCATTTCGCTTTCAAATGACTTCATAATCATATTGACATATTCGCCAGGTTAACAAAAACAAAAGGAAAAGGTGCAATTCCAGCGACAACACAAAACAAACATCACATTTCACAGTGGGAAGAAATTTAGCTTACAATTTTGTATCTGTGTTTATATGAAGCGATGGCGATAATTAAAATAATGGCATATTTTATATAAGGTGGCGATAAAGTAAACCTGTTTCAAAACCTGAACGAAGAAAAAGACAGGACAGCAATCAAAAATGAAATCTTCTTCATAAACATAATTTAGTGCGCGCAGAAAAAGGACGTCTGCAGATCACGATATTTCAAGCCTTCGATGTTTTCGATGGTTGCAACGCGAACTGTGCGCGTAAGCAAATGGAGGCCCAAATTTGTAGGTGATTAGGGCCGGGCATAAGGCGCGTGCTTTTTCCCCTTAGCAAACGCTACGACAAAAGGTAAGATATAAGCACGGCCCAAATGTGAAGCGCGGGCTTCATCCGGCGTGCGCACCGCACGTATAGTCATAAACGCAGAACGGCGAGTTGCCCATGATAAGCTCGAATAGGAAAGACCGATGATACATCATTCGCACAACGTGCGTCGACCAAAAAAATCTACTGTCGCCGCTACATTTTTCCTTTCTTGAATTCTCGTCTTTTTGCTACTAGAACCATGAGTTCTCGTAGCATATATGTGTCTACAGCGTCTGTGTCCCAAAGCTCAGGCTGGAACGTTCTTTCTCATCGAGCAGCTGGCGACTGCGAGCAGTCACCTGACCTCGATACGCCTAGTGCGCCTGCTATGGAGGCAGTGATACCTCATTGAAAGTGAGCCCTTTCGCAAACTTCCCCCCCTCCCCCCCCCCCCCCCCCCCTCCCAAACTTTAACACTGAGCTTTAGAAAAGAGACCTATATTTTTTAAGCCCCTACCATTTTCGGATATTTACACCCTATAGTTGATACAAGCAAGTTTATGACCACGCGTGATTTTATTAGCCGCTCTTAACATCCGGTCGATGGCAAGGCAGGATGCTTGATTAAAATTAACCTTGAAAGTATTATTTACACCTTGGTTCTTTTTTAACATTTTTTGGACATATCACGTTTTCTGAAAAGGTATGTCCATGCAACTCGAATTTGGCGTCCTACATAACATTATCAGTTGTTTCAATCTACATGTATTGTTGTATATAGTGTACATTTTGTCTGTGAGAAGTTTCTATATTTCGACGTTATATTAAACTGAATTGAAATCACACTCGTCGTAATGAGAGAAGTTTTTTGAGCGCAGATAAAATTCGGCATAAATCTTGTTATACCGTTATTTTCCACAAACATACAATAGAGGGCTACGCGGCGACGACAAATTGATAGGGAAGCCAACTGACCTCGCTACGAAGGCCGCCGTTTGTTCTCGTATTGGGTGGAACGAATCGCGAACACGGCATCAGCTGGTCTGTTTTGGTTCGGCGCTATTACTGCGGTGGCTGCCGACAAAAGCTGGCTCTAAAAGTGGTTATATTCTGCATACTAAATCATTTTAATGTCTCGGCCCTATCCGTGTCTTCCCTGCCATGCAACTCGCTGCAATTGAGGAATCATAATGTATGAACGCGCGAACGTTTATATATATGAACTGATTATAGGGTCCTGATTAATGTGCTTATATTGGATTAATTCACTTTACCGACTTCAATGAAATTTTTGGCGCGTTAGCGCGCACAGCCCCCCTCACCGATTTCTCCGATGGCTGCCTAGCCAATTTCGATCTGAAATAAATTAACTACAATAAAGGATTTATGGCGCGAACCAATTCTAATTCTGCGGTGATGCGAGAAAATCAGCTTGGTTACCCGCAGCATTAGAGCAAAGTACTCACCCACCGCTTTTTTTTTTTTTTTTTATTGTTAGACTATCGCCGCTGTCGACCACCCCGCGTGTTTAACTGCCACTCTCTCCCGCTGTGCATTACGTGTCGTCATTTGCATTCACTTCTATCCTAGCGCAATGGATCCGGGACACACTGCTATCATATATTTCTCACTCAAGGTGCGTTAAGCAGCCCCAAAATTTAATAGCGCGCCACCACAAATATTCCTCACTAACCTATTTTTCTGATCTTTGTCAGACGCCTGATTGACTTCGAAAAGTCCTCCCCGAACCGAAACCGAATCCTAAACGTGCTACCACGCCGAATTAGAATTTGTTCTAGCCACGTTAAGTCGACTTTTCTTTTTTTCTCTTTTTAGGCACTGGCTTCTGGCCTGGCTCAGAAAGACTTTTTCAGCCACTCCGCCGCAAGAAGTAACGGCTTCAAAGTGCTTTAAAGATTTCGCGTTCGGGGAGCAACTTATACGCACGAGTGAAATAAAAGGGGAGTACGCTTAATAAAAAAACACTGGAAAAATGAAAGAGGGAAATGCAACCTCGAGGTCCTTGAGGCGAAGAAAGCGTACAAAATCAGCTGTGCTACTTGAGGATGCACTTCTGTCTGCAGTATATTGTCGAGTATGTCTGCAAAAAAAAAAAAATTAAAACACAACAGCCTCCTCATACAACCCGGGTTTCGAAAACGTCGTGTATTCATAGTGGCGTCTGCTCTGTTTATTTATTTATTCTTAGAAGTTGGGGGAGGGGGGGGGGGGGGGGGCTTGGTATTTTTTCGCAATTCTTCTCACAGTTATCCTACCAAGTACAACAGTTGAACCTACATTGGCTTGTGGGACCGCGCGATGCGCGCGAAGTAAATACAGGCTCTTAACGCAGAGGCATAACTGAGTGAGAAGTTTGGGCATAAACTGAACATTAAAAAGACAAATATCATGGCGTCTTGCCCTATCAAGTCCTGGAGCATCAATGGACAAGAAGTGGAAGCTGTGACAGATTTTTCAGTTCTTGGGCTCCAAGAAAACCCCGGAAGGAGACTGCAGTCATGAAATTAGGAGACGCCTGCTTCTGGGAAAGAGAGCCATGGTTAGCCTTGACCGCCTAGTAAAGAGCAGAGACATTAGTCTGCCAACCAAGATCCGTATAACTCGTGCTATGGTCTTTCCAGTTGTGATGTATGGATGCGAGAGTTGGACTGTGAAAAAGGCTGACCGCCGAAGAATTGACGCGTTTGAATTGTGATGCTGGCGGAGAATCTTGAGAGTTCCTTGGACGGCCAGAAGATCAAATCAGTCGACATTGTCGACCATAAACCCTGACTGCTCATTGCAGGGTCAAATTCTAAAGTTAAAGCTCAGCTACTTTGGTCATCTGATGAGAAGAGAGGAGTCACTGGAGAAAGATTTGATGTTGGGAAAGGTTGAGGGTCACCGGAGAAGGGGTAGGCAGAGAACGCGGTGGTTAGATGGCATCCTCGAGGCACTGCAGATGAAGTTATGTGATGTTAGGAAGATAGTGAGAGACCGGAAAGCGTGGCGTGATATGGTCCATAGGGTCACGAAGAGTCGGACACGACTGAACGAATGAACTGAACTGAACTGATAACTACCCGCATTCTTGGATTTATGGGAAGTGGCTGTGAAGCCTCTTTTAAAGCAGCTGCTAAAAAGAAAACAATAATAATATTCAGATAATAATAAAATTCGCTGGCAGTGGGTTTCCAACCCGCGCAGATGAGTCCAAAAGATCAGCAGTCCTGGCCATAACGTTAGACCACTGCGCCATGTTTTTTTTTTTTTTTTTTGTTTTGTTTGTCTTTATTACCTGCACTTCACAACAAGAAGTATAGCTGGTCGAATTGTCAAATGTGACGCACCTTACGGACAACACATCTCATTATAAAGATTATAAAGTGGTCACTTCATGCAATACAGTAAAAAACTCAGGTTGGCATTGTCTAAGTAGGCAATACGTAAAGAAGAAGCCAATCGGTCATATAGCACTCCGCCGTGTCGGTTCCTTGCTTTTATATTGCCCGCTTAGACAACAACACATAAATTCAGGTCTACATGTACAATGCGTAAGCTTCGCAGAAGACTGTATGGTTATATCAAAATAGTCTTAGCGTTTAGCACGTGCAGAAGTTGCACGTGTTAAACTGCCACTCTTTCACGCCATGCCCTTCGGATGCCATCGTCTTCATCGTCTTTTTTCTCTCTTCCTAAAAACTTGCATTGACGG
The DNA here is from genome assembly GCF_055883805.1 of Amblyomma maculatum. NCBI lineage: Eukaryota > Metazoa > Arthropoda > Arachnida > Ixodida > Ixodidae > Amblyomma > Amblyomma maculatum. Next base: position 25,189,922 of record NW_028146738.1, read on the forward strand.
CCTTAACTATGTCTCCTTCATCCTAATAAAAGCATAAGGCACCGGTTAAATAGTTAGCTAAACATGCAAAGATGGGGCAAAGCAAAGATAAATAAAGCAAAACTTCGCTAAACGAGGGCCAAATAATTCTTCGGCATGTATATCCGTGCTTAGCCACAGAAGTGCGATGGTTAGGAGCATAAGCTCTTGTGACTTGATCATGGGCCGCTAAATTAACACGCTCAAGCACACAATCTAAACACTGCTACACCACACTGGGTAAATTGTTGCCTTGATAAACATTGTCCCATATACATCGGCCTGCCCAAGCGTTGTAAAGTGATGCGTGCTGCGTTCTCCCTTGAATGTTTCGTGTGATCAACAATAAGACAAGGGAAGCGCTTTCGCTTATCGTCGGCTTCCCTTTTCTTCGACTTATATGAAAGTTTATTATTCACAAGCCTGGTTTCTCGCCTAACAGTCTGTCCCGTATTAATCTGTACGCAAGTACGGTTTTCTTTAGGTAACTGTGAAATGTTCTAAGACACTTTTTATGAACATAATGACAGGGAGGGTCTAACGTTTCGATGAATAGCGAAATATTGCGTTTGAAAACGTTCCCGGGCTTGCTTTGAGTAGCTAACACTGTCATAGGAAAGCAACGAGGTGTTTTTGTTTTCTCTCTTTTTTTTTTGCAATAAATAGCAGAAAATTAGAAGCGTGCCGGGGATGGACGTGCGGATGCAGTGATTGCTATTGTTGAGTTTTTCGAAATGCAAAGAATTGCATGCATAAACAACATTAATCAAGCGTAACTTGCGGTTACGCTTGATTTTTACGTGCCATAAAAATAAAAAGACAACTTGAAATTTCCCCTGATACGGACCTCACCAGGCTAAATAGAAAAAAAAAAAGGGGGCCCAGACTTCAGGGTGTACACCCGGGTTTCATAATGAAAACTAGATCGCACGAGGGCGGGCGGCTAATGCTTGCCGTCGCACGAGTGAGAAATACAGCTCAAGATAGACGACTTACGCCAGAAAGGGTACTATTTGTCTATTGGTTACATTCTACACTGATGTATATTTTAACGCTAAAGTTCATTCGCAGATAGCAAAGAAACTGCGGTATATTTTGGTTGGAAATTTGAATGTGCCTCCGTATTAGGCGTTCTTGCTTCCACGTACAAACTGCAAGACGGGATTCCATTTGCGCCCTTGGGAGATAAGCAGGACTATATTTTCACGCCTTAAATATACATGGACATGGACGAAGAGGAAAGGCTACAAGAGGCTTCTGTAGCTGCTCGCCGCCGGAGGTGTTTTGATACCAAGGGATAGTCTCGCCGTCGCGTGGACGCATTTCGAACTGTTTTTATTTTTACTCAGTTGGGGCTCACTGCGGGAAATGGCCAAGGATCTTGTATTGACGCCATTCTGCCCCAAAAGCCATTAGAATCGGTAAAATGAAAACAACAACCCTTGTAGTAGAAAACTGCCGACTGATGTCTATGAGACGCTTGAGTGGAAGGTGCAACCTAATGATAGGTTGAGAAAATGAAAGAAAAAAAAAAAGCATTTACAAGAACGATTCAGAAAGCTTCTAATTCTAGCCTCACGCTGACACATTTATTTTAAAGTTGTCTATTTCGAGATTTCGAGGCCTTAATAGTGATTTCACTAGCAATGGATTCTGCACGAAAACACCTGTCTGTATATTATGTGTGCGACTAGATTTTTTTTATTTTTTGCATGGCCCACAGTAGTATTGCCCGGAAAGCATGCGCACCAAACGAAGAGTCCAGTTCCTTGCTGGGCGTGGGAAATCAATTTCAGGTTCTGCTACAGATACTAAAGCACAGCAACTCTCAAGCGAATTAAGACGGCCTTGCAACAGCTCCATGCTCTACAGTGGTGAGATGGAGGCCGTGCACGCACTACGGTGAAGAAATTACTTGACACGCGATGCAAGCCAGGTGTAAACTTTCTGGAACAAGTCGCGGAGACTGTCTCCTCACGTTCGTTCTATGGGAACCAAGCAGAGGCGCGAGGCATGGTACTAGCGTAAATCGCTTATAACGTACACGCATGCGTTCAAAAAGTAAAAAAAGAAAAAGGCAATTTCTTCTTTGGGTCGAGCACACAAAGCGCGGATTGCAACATGCATCCAGAATAAAACCTATATGACACAGACATTAGTCATAGGGCCTCCCGCGTCGTCTTTCTTGCGCAGTACATCGTTTTTTCTCCTTCTCGTGCTCACCGTGAGTTGCGGTGGTTTGACACACTTATAATACTTTAATATGCACGCTGCTCACGTTGCAGCAGGGTAATGTGTGTAAGTTATGTTCATAGGCAGCTGGCGTAGGCGGCACCTTTGTGCACCTCATTTAGACACGAATTGAGCGAAATTCTCGCGACGCATTCTTCTTATTCCTCCCCTTGCTTGTATATACCATCACCTTTTTCTGTTTTTATAACTTCGGTGAACTTACGTAGCATAACTGCGCGTCTATGAATAACTACCGGATCAGCGTGGCTTGACGGTAAACAGAATGAAAGCGCTGCCGGAAAGAAAATATATTTTTATCGATTCTTGTGTACACAGTTTCAGAGCCTGATTTAGCACAGAATAATAGATACTGCCGTACCGGAAACGTTCAACGTTCAAACGCAATATAAATTACCGTTTGAGTTGACCCCATGGTGTGTATATTGCTGAAAAAAAGAAAGGAAAGAAAAATTATACCTCGGGGAAGATTGATTTTACTTTAAGCTTTGTGTTCGAATGAGAAATAGCTCTTTGGAGAAATTCACAGGCCAGCAAATTTATATGCAATGAGAATGAATTATTCATAATTGAATGGTTTTCAAGCTGCTCTAGCCTATATATGGGTCCTTGAGTGTACAATGAAGACAACGCGTAATCTGGTAGATCTTAGATATTTCTCAAAGCTGAATGTGTTCTCCATGGAGACAACATGCTTGTTTATTAAAATAGTTTAGCCCGTGAATTTCATTATGTCTCGTAGTGCCAGTTTCGCTGCTTGTCGTTATGTCATGCAGTGCCTAAAGTTTGGTCACAGTGCTGATCCCTACTGGAAGATTCTGACGGCAACTTTTCATTGGAGGGTCCTAGACAGAAACTGTTCTCTCACGACTGAATGATTGTCATTCCGAAACATTAGTCGCTCCCTTTTATTAGCAACACACATCCCACGAGCCCTCTTCCTAATGAAGTGACTGGATGGGAGGTGAAGCCTGTGTAGAAGAAGGAAGGCACACCACCCGATGCTAGTCGTTTTTTACTGAGGTCCCAGCATGACCCTCATACTGCTCCTCGGGTCCCGTGCTCTCGCCCTTTTTCGTATTCGTCTTCTGAAGCCTCAGGCGCCAATCTTCAATTCACTCCGGGTCCCGAGGTTGCCACCTCCAATGGATACAGACGCTGAACTGGCCTAACTAGATCCGACCCTTGCGGTAATCGAACTCGGCATGTACGCACTATTCCATCCTTGCTCTTTATAGCCTTTACTTTGTTCTAAAGGGAATATCGATAGTCTGCACGAAATGACTGAACTATAATAAAAATATTTGTTTTACATGATCCACGCAGTTGTGAAATTACAAGAATCTCAAGAACAGGACTACAAGATAGTGCGCAGCTAAACGTGCAATGTGTTGTGTAAACCATTTTTTTAGATTTTGATGCGCACATTATGAACTAGACTGCTTGGATATAGGCTACATATTGAGATTTATAGCCTTTGCTTTCTCAGTGCTCGATGATATCAGACCATTTCGCATGACCTGGCGGAGAAGCCGAGGTCGAACTGAACGGGAACCATGTCGCCACGGTACCTATGACGGGACTAGAGTAAGTCACCACGCATACAACAACAAATAAACCCGCGGCAACTACAAGGGCATGTTCATGGTGCTGCGTAAACATCGTCCCGTAGAAAGCTGACGGCCAAAAACTCGGAGAGAGTTTTGACGTATTCGCCTGTAGCCTGCAAGCATGACCACAAGCTGGGATTTTAGAGCCCGCAATATATTCGATCTGAACGCAGCTCCCATTTCTCACTCGGGTTGTCTCATTGTTGGCTGCGATTGGTAAGTCTCGTTTCGGCAGCCTCACAGATAGGCAAGTTGCGGGTGCCGATTAGAGACAACGTGGCTCACGTGCTTTGAGCTCCTTACATAAACCAAGCTAAACATTTTGCACATAGCTGATATACATGTGTGCGAAAGAAAAGCATAATATTACATTTAGGATTTCCTTTTGTCCCTCTGAGGCTGCCGAAGTACCGTTATAAAGTGTCGTACAGTATCAAAAAAAAAAAAAAAACATGTCACCTCCACCGCTACGAAACAAAACTCTCTGCAGAACCGGATATGCACACACTTCTGCTAAAATACGCAGTCGACATTGTCGTCATCATCCTCAAGTAACGTTCTCTGGAGGACGCAGACTTTTCTCAAATATCTTCATTCAACCCTCTTCAGCGCCGACCTCCCCGAACGGGCTACCTGTAACAAAGTTCCCGGTTCCCTATTAGCACCCCATTCTCGACCTTTTGCGTCACTTTTATCCCCGCATCCACTCTGCTACCCTGCAAGATACCATCGATCTCCCTACTCCCTAGAAGACGTACGCTCTATTGTCAAACTTTACTCATCCGACAGGCGTTGTTACTATAGCTGCCCCCTACGGGCTGCTTATAAACGTAACTTCGTTATTTTCTTGCAGTGCCAGCCGGGAACTATGGCAGTAAAAAAAAGAAGATATTTGTGGATACTTTTGATTTCTTCATGGCGACCGAAACGCATGGAAGTTGTGAGCAGAATGCCATGTGCTAACTCGGCAGGAGAAAGCTTGAGGTAACAGGAAGACAACGTACATCACTTTGCCATCACAAGATGTGACTTTTTTATGCGATACAAAACTTCAAACAATGCGTCCTTCATTCTCCACCTCACGGGAACTCTGCAGGGGTAAGGGCGGCACAAACTCTTGCGGACGAATTTCCTTGCGTCGAGGAACAAGTCCTTTGTTCAGGATCTGGGGGTGACAGACAAGCTGCGTCCGATGACGGCCTCGTGAGCGAGCGGGTAGAGGTCGCGGCCTAAAACAATTTTGGTCACTTTAAAGGCGTGCAGACACACAGCCACCCTTTTTTTTCCCCCTTATTTATTTTTTTACCAGTGATTTAAGGCTCAACTTCTTCGCAACAGTTTGGGTGGCCCAGTTTTAACACTGAGACAAGAACGATGGGAAACAAAAAGACCACATAGCACAACGCCAACTTTAATGAAGATGGGCGAAGCTAAGCAGAATAGATAGAGTGGACAGTGGTAACGAAAGACGATGCTCATGACAAAAAAAAAATTGTGAAACAAAGAGTCGCGGTGAGGAAGCGTAGCAAATGTAGGCCTCGATGGTCGACAGGGTCAAACACGAAAACAAAAATAGATCACAAGAAAAAAATAAATAAAACAGAAAATATTATATGAAGCTAGAGGCTTAACCTGCATCATAACCGCAGGTTGCCAAAGCGAAATATGGCGAGAATGAAGACACAAAGCCTACAATTGAAGATCTAAGAACGTCAAGCGTAAAACTTGATTTTTCACGACGTGGGGTTGTGTTAAGATGTGAATACTGTCGTTTCAATCTTGCCTTTCTGTTCGTGGCATTTGGTTTTCGTTATTGCTGTTGAATGTAGATGATTGACCCGGGCTATGTGTCTTAAATGTTAACCTTTGTTTTCTCAAGGTCGAATTGTTTCCTATCTAGATCGTGCGCTTATGATGCTGCTTAAAACTATATTTTTCCTAATGTGTTTTTTTTCTTTTCTTTTTTTTTTCGCATCTGGTGAGGTCGTCCACGAAATTCTACCTCATTCTCATACGGGTTAACATCAACTAGTCCGGAAAAATGCCATTTTTCCATCGCAAGCTCCGAGAAACCTGCGGTCATTAGATTGTACTACCAGAAAGAAGTGAAATACAAATGGGAAAATTCGCACGCGAACGCAGAACTTAAAATTAATATGTGGTGGACAACGTACGCAAAATCACAGGGGCCGCTCTGTAACCGGCTGCATGTGAGGCTAGGGTTAAAAATGTGCACTTCAGCCTCGTAAATGCATTTTCTGGGATGTGATCTTGTAGGCGCAGCCTATAGGTGACGAATCCTTTAAGCTTAAGGGGAGTAAAACGAATGAAAGGCGTTAATGTTAGGCAATGAAACCTTGCTAA